>NW_015161956.1:1071599-1113600 GCF_001447785.1 Gekko japonicus
ACTCCTTTTACCCCTTGGTCATCCAAGGGCCCCACTGCCTCCCTGGCTGGTTTCCTGCTTCTAATGTATTTGAAGAAAGTTTTATTGTTGGTCTTAATGTTTTTTGTTATATGCTCCTCATATTCCCTTTTTCCCTGCCTGATCACAGACTTGCATTTTATTTGCCACAGCCTGTGTTCCCTTTTATCAACCTCACTGAGACTAGCTTTCCACCACTTAAAGGAATCCTTCTTACCTTTTACAGCTTCCATTACTTTGTTTGTTAACCATGCAGGCTTTTTTATATACCTATTTGTGCCTTTCCTAACCTGCGGTATATATATTTTTCTGAGCTTCTAGGATTGTAGTTTTAAATAATCTCCAAGCTTCCCCGGTGATTTTGACCCTTTCTACTTTTCCTTTCAGTTTCCTCCCCACATGTCCCTAAAATCAGAGAAGTTGCCCCTTTTAAAGTAAAAAGTGGTTCTATTTCTGAGCTTCTAGGATTGTAGTTTTAAATAATCTCCAAGCTTCCCCGGTGATTTTGACCCTTTCTACTTTTCCTTTCAGTTTCCTCCCCACATGTCCCTAAAATCAGAGAAGTTGCCCCTTTTAAAGTAAAAAGTGGTTCTGTCAGTCTTTCTGGGCAACTCCCTATTTATACAAATGTTAAACTCAGTAACATTATGGTCACTGTTCCCAAGTGGTGCAATCACTTTTACATCTCTCATCAGGTCTTGGGCATTGCTTAGGACCAAATCCAGGATCGCCTCTCCCCTGGTAGGTTCTGTGATCATCTGTTCCATAGCATAGTATTGAGAGTGTCTAGAAACTCAATCTCTTTTTCCTGACTTGACCACATATTGACCCAATCAATATGTGGGTAGTTAAAATCGCCTATTACAACACAGTTATTTCATCTAGCCGCTATCTTTAATTCATTCATTATTTTATAATCCTCCTCTATCATTTGCTCTGGTGGGCGATAACAAACTCCCAGTGTTAAGCTTCCTTTTGGGCCCACTATTTCAACCCATAGCATTTCCAGAAGTGAATCCAATTCTCTTACCCTCTCAATCTTACTGGACTGTATACCCACTCTGACATACAGAGCCACGCCACCTCCAACCCTTCTCCCCCATCCTTCTGATATAATTTATAACCAGGAATCACCGTATACCACTGATTTTCCTCATCCCACCAAGTTTCTGAAATACCCACAATGTCTATTTCCCCCCCAACACCAAACATTTCAATTCCCCAATTTTACCTCAGACAGATCTAGCATTTGTGTATAAACACCTGTAGTTTCCCATGCATGTTAAGCCCCCAGCTTCCTCTTGCTATCTCAAGACCATGCCCAGCAGTCCATATTGTTAGCCACAGTCTCAGTGGGCAATTCTAATCTATCTCCTTGTAGAAAAGTAACAGCTTCCCCTTCATCTCTTTGAGATGAGCCATCCTGAACCAGAGACTTTTCATCTCCTGTCAGCTTTCCCCTAATATTCAGTTTAAAAACTGCTCTGCCACCTTTTTGATTTTAAGCACCAGCAGCCTGGTTCCTTCTCAGGACAAGTGGAGACCGTCTCTTTTGTACAGCTCCCTCTTCTTCCAAAAAGCATCCCAGTGCCTAACAAACTTGAACCCTTCACCCCTACACCATCGTCTCATCCACACATTGAGACTCCTGATCTGTGCCTGTCTCTCCGGCCCTGCACGTGGAACCGGTAGCACTTCTGAGAAGGCTACCTTGGAGGTCCTGGCCTTGAGTTTAGTGCCTAGCAGCCTAAATTTTTCCTCCAGGACCTCACGACTGCATTTCCCCACATCGTTGGTGCCAACATGTACCATGACCACTGGCTCCTCCCCAGCACTATCTACCAGCCTATCTACAACACGCGTAATGTCCGCTACCTTCGCACCAGGCAGGCAAGTCATCATACGGTCAGTATGTGGGTTCGCCACCCAGCTGTCTACCTGCCTAAGGATTGAATCATCAACTACCAAGAGCCCCCCTCCTTCCCTGCCTAGGGATGGTTCCTTGGTGCGAAAGGATACCTGTTCACCAGCTGAAGAAGAGGTCCCTTTTGAGGGCACATTCAACTTTATCCACAGCATGGTGCCCTGTTTCCCCTCGACCCTCATGCTCTCTGACAGTGGTGGGGCTGCCATATTCAGAGTGGGACATATCTAACAAGTCCCCGAGAGTCTTCTCCATGAGCCTAACTGACTGTTTCTGCTTCTCCAGGTCTGCCACCTTGGCCACAAGGGAGCAAATTCATTCCCTGAGAACCAGGAGCTCCTTGCACCGGGCACACACCCAAGACTTCTGACCAGTGAGCAGATAGTCATACATGTGACACTCCATGCAAAACATTGAATAGCACCCAACCCCCTGCTGGCATTCTGGCTTCATAATTGCTTTTAAAATAATAATTATATATAATCCCCTTTTTAAAACCCTTTGTATTTATGTGGTTCTCCTTGTAGAAGTCTACTTACCTTGCTGGGAACCCAAGGAGACTAGAGCCTTGGCTTTCTGGCCAGCCCAAACATCAGAAAGAAGTAAATCTCATGACTTGGCCAGTGCCATGGCTCTCCAGGGTGACCAGGGCCTGCTGAATTCCATACCCATAGTCCTTTTCTCTTCACAAGCCTGCTTGTGATGAGGGAAACTACTTTTCAGTCCTATCTCCTGTCAGTCCTATCTCCTCCCAGCCACTATTAGGGGAATAAGGGGACATAGAAAGACAATCCAGTCCAGAATTCTCCCATACATTAGAGGAACCTAGGCCATTGCCAGTGTGTGCAAGGGTCAAATGGGGCTCAGCCAAGGCCAGATCAGCATCTGCTAGTGGCAACTCCAGGCAGTGCCATTGATGTCAGCACCACCACCAAAGTGCACCATATGATGTGTGGTGGTGTGACAGAACAGGGCTTGCTTTCCTGGCCTGTGTCCCCCTGTCCAACAGAGGAAGGAAAGAAGACCAGGTGGCCGTTGGCTACTCACCACCTGGCTAGTGATGGTGGTGGCTCCTTGTCTGTCTGGCTCCATGGATGCTGCACTCCACACATGCCTGGATCACAGTGTCCGTGTGGGAGCCTACTCCACCAAAAACCCTTGGGCCAGCCAAGAAGGTGCTGTTAGCCAAAGAACCATTCTCTCATGGCCACCCAGTGCTCTTATTTTTTATTAATGTAAAAAAATGTCTATGTTGCCTCTGCAGGGTACCTGCCCAAGGCAGCTAACAAAATTAAACATAATAAAAATATACAACATATACATTATTTAAACCCAGCATTCAAAAACATAGCCAAAGTATAAAACAGCATAAAACATGGAACAACTTAAACATTTCTAAGGCTAAAAAGAGACTATACAATTGTGTTGTTTTAAAAGAAGGTGGAGCCAATCACAAAAATGTCAGCGAGTGAAGTTATGTATAACTCTATTAGTACCTCTTCAACATTTTGGCAGAAGCTTTGTTTAATAGGATGCCTTTTAATCTGCACAGCCAATCCCCATTTAGCCCTGCCCACTTTCAAAAAAGGAGCTGCGGTGGCTCAAGTGGTTAAGACACTGAACTGCAGGCTGTGGAAGGTCAGTAGTTCAGCAGTTCAAGACCCGAGTTGCCGCATGATGGAGTGAGCTCCCGTCTCTAGTTCCAGCTCCTGCCAACCTAGCAGTTCGAAAGCAAGAAATTGCAAGTAGATCAATAGGTACCACTTCAGTGGGAAGGTAACAGCTTTCCATGCGCCTTGGTGTTTAGTCATGCTGGCCACATGACCATGGAAACGTCTTCGGACAGCGCTGGCTCTTTGGCTTTGAAACAGAGATGAGCACCGCAACCCTAGAGTCAGACTCGACTGGCTTTCGAGCAAGGGAACCTTTACCTTTACTTTCAAAAAAGCACTTCATGGGCACCAGGAAAGGTTTCAGCAGGTGCTATGATGCCCCAGGTCACCATGTTGGGAGTCAGGGTTCCCAGTCAATCACACTCAACACCAGGTTTTCTCTGCTCATCTCGGCGTGGAGAGATGCGGGTGAAGACTATGGTAGATTCCTGACACTATGTCAGGGTTCCCAGTCAATCACACTCAACACCAGGTCTGTAGGAATGCCAGTTTATTGAGAGAGAAAGTACTTGAGACACCATTAACTCTTGTGTCAGGAATGACGAAAGCGACACGGGTCCCCCCCCCCCAGGCAATACTACCTTCAAAGCAGACCCCTTGACGCCCCCAGGCCAATGAGCAAACACAACAAAGTGCAGGTTAATGCAGAACCATTAGGTTCCCAGCGGGAAGCTCAGGGAAGAAGCGCCTCTAGCTCCAAGGCCACCTGCAAGATAAACACCAAGCTAGAGAATGCATGGGGGAGGGGAGCGAGTACAATCCATTGCTTAACACCCCAACGCATGGCAGCGTTAGCTGACATTGGGGACCTCTGTTTTAGTTGGTGTATCAGCTGATGGTGACAAAAGGTACTATGTGCCCTGGGGAAGGCCTGAGTCTCCTGGCAAAGTTAGGATCCAGCAGCACCCCAAGCTATGGACCTGCTCTTTCATGGGAAGAGCAACCCTCTTCAGGACAGGCTGAGTCCTCAATGCTTTCCACACAGTGAAGATAAAATGATGCAAAGCAGGGCCTCTGATGATGCTTAATCTGAGTCCTGAACTATGAGTGACTTGAGTATGTGTGTGTGTGTGTGTGTAAAGTGCCATGAAGTCGCAACTGATTTATGGTAAATCCCAGGAAGGGGTTTTCAAGGCAAGTGAGGTGGTTTGCCATTGCCTTCCTCTGCAGAGTCTTCCTTGGTGGTCTCCATCCCAAGTACCAGCCCTGCCTAGCTTCAGAGATCTGACAAGGTCAGACTATACCATGCTGCCTTCCCTCCCAGATAGAGTTTACAGGCAGTCATTATTTCCCTGTGAGCTGCCAACAGGCACTTGTAGGTAGTCAGTGCACCAACCTGGATATACTTTACTGTCACTCTTCTGATATAAAAATCTTTCTTGCATTTTTACCACTGCTGTATTCTAAGTGTATATCTCTGAATAAAGACTGTATTTTTTTTTCTTCTCCCTGATTGGAGTGCTTGAAGATTAAGCCACTTAGTTCATAATCACTCACCTTATTACCACCATTTTATATTTGACTGCTCTGGAGTGTTTGGCATCTGTTAGCCCTGCAGTTAGACTATTTTGAAACAGGACTGGAAAATTAATGACTTTCCTTATCATATCCAAAGGAAGTTACATATTAATAACGTTCAGCATTAACATGGTCTTTCTGAAGTTACCTCACATACATTATTCCATTTAAAAAATCTGGGGTAGGGAAAAAATTATTACCATTTTATAGATGGGGGCTGAGAAAGAGGAGATTTGAATCAGGCACTTAAGTACATCCAGCATTCTGTCTCACACAGTGGCCAGCCAGTTATTATGGAGGGTCAACAACAGGACACAGAGGCTGTGGCCTTCTGATGTTGCTCCTGGCTCTGGGATTCAGAGGTTTACTGCCTCTGATTGTGGAAGTTCCATTTAGTCACCATGGCTAGTAGCCACTGATAGACATATTGAAAAGTACTGGGTTCGCCGCATGGAGGTCTCGGACAATGACATGCGCTTGCACACGTTTATTGTACTTAACACTGGAACTGCAAACCAGCCCTGCAAGGCCAACTATATACACTCCCACCCAACACACCCACAGTCCTATTGGAGGGTTTGAATTTCCCGCCAAAGTTTCTAGTGGTTCATGCTGGGGGAACTAGGATCCTAGGTTCCTATTGTCTAGAGGAGCTAAGCTCTTGACTGTAGCTGTGGACCCCTGGTGGCGGTCCACGTACATAACACATATGTCCTCCACAAATCTGTTTCATCCCCTTCTAAAGCTGTCTGTTCTTGTGGCCATCAATACATTCCCAGTTCACAGCTGAATCTTTTATACTCAGAATGGTCAACTCCCATGATCAGCGGTGAGCTTACTACCACAAAACACTCCTCATGTGGGTGATATGTTTTTTTCAGATCCTGGCAAAGGAGCAACATTATTGTGTGAATTTGCAGCTCTGAACTTAGACCTCTTCTGCAAAGAGATCACCCGGGAAAGCCAGATGTGGTGTGGCCCATTCTTGATCATGAGTTGGGAACTATCTTTAATTCTCAGGATTATATAAACTGAACTGTTCACACTGGCCACTTAAAGCATTGTTTACTCCCTCTCCCAGAGTTTATATGTGCCCAAGATAAAAAGGCATTTTTAAGTGAATGTATATCAGGTTTCTGAGTCCATTGATTGCCATACAGGAAGGTTGACCTACAGATATGTTTCAACATACCTGCATGCTACAATGCATGTGTGATTTTGGTCTTATCTGGCTACACTGGTTTTAGCAGTATGCAGCTAATACAAGACAATGGAAAAGTTTGGTTGTATTTTAATATATGCATTTTACTCTTGGTTTTAAATTGGTTTAATTGTTTTATAAACTTAATTGTTAGCTACCTTGGTGTCCCTGATTGGGTAGAAAGGCAACATAAATTCTGTAAATAAATAATGGCTAATTTATGCCGTTCCATTAATGGATGGCATGGACAACAACATGATAATGAAGACTGGCTTGTTGGTTTCACGTGAGATTTACAGGAATTTTTATTTATTTACTTACTTCATTTGTAGTCTGCCTTTCTCGTTAAGACTCAAAACAGATTACACAATTAAGAATCATGCAAATAAGAACAATATTATACAAACAACAAACAATGCAATAAAAGTGGACCACAAAGTTAAGAACAACATAATCTAAATATTATAAAATATACATTGAATAATGCCATGAAGTGCTTAAAATTTCACAGACATTACTACAGTCCTATTCCCTTTACTTGCCTCATACCATGTCATACCATCCATCTCTTTAGCTCAATATTGTCTACTCTGACTAGCAATGGATCTCCAAAGTCTTGGGCAAAGAAAGGTCTTTCCTTTCATCTGCTCCCTGATATATTCATCACAGAATGTTAGGAATTGAACCAGACACCTTCTATATGCAAGACCTGTGCACTGTCATTGAGCCACATAATTGCAACTGACTTATGGCAACCCCAGCAGGGGGCTTTCAAGGCAAGTGAGAAGCAGAGGTGGTTTGCCATTGCCTTCTTCTGTAGAGTCTTCCTTGGTGGTTTCCTATCCAAGTACCAATCCTGCTTAGCTTCTGAGATCTGACAAGATCAGGCTACACCATGCCACCACCTTTCTCTCACTGAGCCACAGTCTCCCCCAGTTTCCATTAGCGTTGCATGTGCTGGAACCACCACCAATCTCCTTTCTGTGGCGTGTTGGTGCACACAATTTTTTCCTTACATTTTTATCCAGCCCTTTCTCCAAGAAGTTCAGAACAGTATTCATAGCTCTCTCTCCCTCTCACCCCCATTTGATCTTCACAAGAACCTTTGAATCAGTGTGTTCATGGATGTATGGGGATTTGAACCCCAGTTTTTCTACTCTTAGTCTGAGGGAGTGCAAAGAAGCTATTTGTTTGTGCTTTGTATAAGCAAATGGGTACAATCTATTCAGAATCAAATATCAGCAGCTTTAAGGTTAGGAAGGGTTAGGATTACAAAGAGCTTTCCTTCTTTTTACAGCCTAGAGTCTGGCAGCAAATTTTCACTACATAAATTATTTTTATTTATTACACTTTCACCCACCTTTCTTCCAAGGAGCTCAGAGCGCTATACAGAAAACCTTCCCATTTTACCCTCATAACAATTCTGTGAGGCAGGTTATTATTGATTTGCCCAAGCTCCTTTGGTTCATCTCAGGGCTGTGCATGGATTTCAATTCCGGGCTCTCTGATCTGCACTCAGCATACAATGTGATGTACCACATCGGTTCCTTAACTTCCCTAGCACTTAGCCTTTCAGACATTTCTTCATCTAGCTGTCTATCTGGTAACACAGTGGAAACACACGTTCTGCAAAGGGTTAATCAGGCAAAAGTAAAATGAGATTAGTGTTCGCAAGAAAAGTGGTGGGAGTGAGATGCATACAGTCTTCTGCAGGAATAAACAGATGCATCTATATTTATAAAACTACAAAGTCCTGGAGTGTAAGCAGATTTCTTTTTTAAAGATCAAAAGCAAATAATTCCTACTCAGTATTTGTCAAGATGGCTCACAGAAGGTGTTATTGCCTAATGATCACTGAAACCTGATCTAGCAGCCCAGAATAGCTTATGCACACATCCAGTGATAAGCTCCAAACATTGCATTTATCTAAGTGCTGTGGGAAAATCCTCCCTAAAGCTGTATTGTGCTTTATATAATGGTGATTCACAACCTGGCTGTTCAGGTACACTGTCTAGGCACACTAGGCCACTTTCAAGTATCCTAAACCACTTTCATGGTTTTCACACAATGCTGCTCAAGGACACCGGAGAACTGGCTTATCAGTTAACAGGAATAATGGCCAATACAAGCTCCTTTCCTAGTGGCTGAGGAGTTGGGATGGGGGGTTGTACCTGGCCTGCAAGCTATAGAAAAGCCACAAAGAACCTGCAAGAGAATAGATCTCCAAATGCAGCAAAATGAAAAGTGGGAATGAGGCACTAGAGTTCAGATGTGGTAGAATGGACAGCACCACTTTAGATTGCAGGCAGAGAACCCCATTTTTTAAAGTTCCCTAAAGGGCTGGGCCAGAGCATTTCTTCGTGATGTGCTAGGTGGCTGCTGGAAAATGTTGATGTAGGGCAGCACTCAGAACTGTCCCCTACCTGCAGATGGAAGTGGTAACATCCACTCAACCACCCTAGTATTTGCCTGCATCAGAACAAAGCTATCCAGAGTAACATTATCATTACTGTTTGAAACTGCATTGGACGGGGTGTTTGTGAATCCTCTGAGCAATAGGAAGATACTGCAGACTTGAACACAGTTGTACATAGCAAGTGCTTGCAAACTGTGGTGCTCTCAAGTTGGTACTTTGTGTCATTGAACTGTGGGTCAATGGAGAAAGATTGAGAACCTCTGTTTCATATTGTCCTTTTAATGCCTTTCTCATACTCCTTGGGAATCATTCTTCAGCTGCTCTTGTAGAGTGAGGGGTTTGATGCAGGCTAGATAGGGCCTTCATCTGGTTTGAGCTTTTAGAGATATCACAACCAAGAATTCTGAATAAGGGTTAAACCCTTCAAGAGCTATATATATAATTACCTAACACCAGCCTTTTCCACACTGTCCAAGTCCTCTGTGTGATTATGTCCACAGACACAACCGCATGGACAAACTAACTGAATACACAGAAAGTGGAAAGCTTTCTCTTTATGCTGTTTCTCATAGTCAGAGACACAAACTTAGTTGTATACTTGAATATAAGATTGTATGGAGGAATCTGGCAAGTAATCAAAAGGGGTGGGGGACGGCACTAGAGGCCTGCAGGCCAAAGGACTGGCTGGTTAGTTTAAGCCTATGTGTAAAATTCTGCACACAAACCCTTTCTAAATTCAGTATGTTTTGAAGCTTACTGCCATCTTAGGACTGCCAAGTCACAAAGGCTGGAGTGACAATAGAAGCCACAACTGGCACAGATCCCCAGTTGGTCAAATAAATAACACTCTGCCTTTTGGCTTCCTGCCTCCCTTGCCAGTCAGCTTCCTTCTGGGCAATAAAGCACAGACCATCCCTCTCTAAATTCTCTGCCTCATTGCTAGTTTTGATCCATCTTCTTCAGTTCCATGTCTCCATCACTCGCCTATTTTGTTACCTCAGATTCCTGCTTTGCAGGAAACCTTTCTGCACATTCTTTAGCCAGCTTTCCTCCGGTCTTCCTAGTGCTTCTGTACCTCTCCTGCCTATCATCTACTTCTGTGAGGATACTTCAGTGTCCCCTCTCTAAAATACTTTCTCCCATCATTCTTTGTTTCCTATTTCCTTTCCTTTGAGGTTCATTCCACATCTAGCTTCCTTAATCTGTTCATTACCTGCTTGGTACCTTCAGGGCCCACAGGTTTTTGGTTCCCTGAGTGATCTACAACTGTGGTATAGGGCTTTCCATTCAATACAGAGAAAATCAGAAATCTAGAGGTAATTTATGTATTACTAGATATATTTAATAGAGAAAATAAAGTAAATGTCATGTGATTTGGCACCCCAAGCAACTGCTGAGAACACCTACATGGTTGGGCCAGCCCTGTACACTTCCTCTGTGCTTTCTGCCCCTTGACTGCCCGGTGTCCCACGACGTCTTGATTGTCCTCATCCTGTTTTAGTGTGAGAATTAAATCCCACACAAACTGACAACCTCCCCTCACAGAATCTGAACTATAGTTCACCCACCAACTGAATATTCCATGCCACCAGATCAGATCAGCCAACCAAAGTCAGAGGTCTCACACTCAATAGAAACAATACAATTGAGATTCCATACACTCAGAGCCAATGGCGAACTGTCACTGATCAGAGATGAGCTGTCATTACCCCCCCCCCCCGAGCCAGGCTCAGACTCCTTAGAGGAGATACCAGATGATCTAGAGGAAGAGACAAGAACATTGTCTTAGGTGGACCAGGGGACCTGGGGAGACCCAGCACTACAGTATTTCCCTCAGAGCCAGAGCCCCTAGCTCCCAAGGCCACACCCTAAGAGCCTGCAGTTGACACCCTGCTACTGGAAGACCAGATGCCTATAGGTCCCAGAGCATGCACCAAGAGCATGCAATCCAGATCTCACCACCCAGAGACTCAGAAGATATTCCAGATCTAGTGACAGCGATCTCTCTGTCAAACATATGAAGCCTTCATATTCTCTCATGTGTGCCAGCACCACTGCACTTATGAATGAGTCTTAAACACTTGGGGTTTTTTGTATTTGCATTCTGTTAATTTGATTCACTTTTTTCCTTCCTCTGTTGAATGATTGTCATTGACACATCAAATGTGTGTTTTGTTTCTCTGCCATTGCTATATTTCCATTCACCCCACATCTAGATTACACTCTGTTTTTTCTCACTCCATCATTTTAGACATGGCAGCATTTTGCTTCAGTTGAACTACATTTCTTGAAGTTAAACATCAAGGCCAAGACCTTTATCACACATAGACTCTTCTTTGTGCATATGTCACATAAGGGAATCCTTGGCCACAAAATTCTGTGTCAAGTTAGTATCACCATTCAGTTTCTTAGCATTTCTATTTCTCTGTTTATTTCTCCTTGTTGTTATAGCAGTTTTATGAGCTTGGCATCCTGTACCTTCTATAATAGAAATCAGGGTTTGGAATGACAAACATTAACACCCAAGAACTGTATTAAACCCTTTTGAAATCACAGTTTAGCCTATGACAGCTTTACTATAGCCCAGATGAAAGCCGTTCCAGTTGCTTCCAACCCCAATTTCCTTTACAGGTAGAAGGGCAGGCTCCCCAGTAGTAGGTACTACTATATATCACTGTAGCTGTCACAGGAAAGTTTTTAATGCTAGTTTTGAGGAATGAGAGTAGCTTGTGGCTATGATATCTGTGACATAATAAAGCAAATGTGTGTATGCATAATAACTATTGCTTACAATATTTGCTCTATAAATCTATAAGAACAAGTCACTTGCCAGAATTGCACTGGAGATTACAATTTAATCTCCACTTTCAGTATCTAATTGATACAACAGTGATATTAAATTCAAACGAAAATTATATTTTTCAGTGAACTATCATTTGTGGCCCCTAAATTCAGTGACAAATTTGGCCCTTCAGTCCATTTGACATTCCAGAAATACATGCTTCCATCCCCCACAATAATCAGACATTTATTTATATTTTAAGTGATTAATTCCTCTCTATGTTTATTAATGTGCCAACTATTTTATTACATCTATAGCAAACCAGTCTAGTCTTCTTCCACTTGGAGTTATCAATGATTAATAAAACTACAGGTATTCAGCAGTTTTTGTATAGCTGCATTTCTGCAAGCCATGCTTACAAACACTTGAATTAGATGCAATGAAACAGATTTTTATCTGTTGTGGTCACTAACGATTGTGCATAACTTTTAAAACCCTGTGAAATTACTGATGCCAAAAGTTATACAATCAATGTTGGGCTTTGATGTTTAATGAGTTGCAAATGAATATACCCCTAAGCCTTTGCAGGTGTATCCCGGGAAGGAATAATAACTTAGTTGGGCAAGACAGTTTTTTGTTTTAATATGTCAGACCATACACATAACATTTTCTGTCCACTTGCCAACTTGGCAGCATGTGAATGCCAGAGGTACCTGAAATTCCAGTTCTAAATCTGCAGTTTCTGGAGCAATTGGATAATGATCACGACAACAGTTTAAATAATCATTCTGAAACAAAGTAGTGCATAGAATGTTTCACACTATATTTAATAACAAATGATGAGTGAGCATGGTAAGTATGCTTTTAACAGCATATTAATGAACTTCCAGTGAGTTGCCTTGGAAAGTCTTTCATAAGATCTGGGAGCAGTCAATGTAGTTGTTGCTAACTAATGACAATATGTAGCAACTGTTATGCAGACTTTCTCCCCTGTTGCACTTTCTGGTGATAAGCAGGAGAGTTTTAATTACAGAAAATGTTGTCCTCTATGGGCATAGACCAGGCCTCTGGAGAACAGGTCTACCTGCCCCTTTCAACTATAATGGTAGACCTGGCTTCTGGAGAACAGGTCTAGCCACCCCAGTCTACTATACTGGTAGACCTGGCCTTGGACCAGCACCCTGCGCAGAGCCTTAGAAAACATACCAGCACTTGGGGAGGGGGACGACTCTTGCAGTCTACTTTGGGGTTTTTTTTAGTGAAATATGACAAATTACAGGTCAAGTATAACAGAGGAGGAACAGTCACTGTCAGAACCGTACCAAACCTAACAGGAAGTTGCTTAAATGTTATCAACCGGCCCAAACTACTTATTTATTCAAATATTTATCCAATTTTTTGCTGGGACTCAAGGCGGCTTACAAATCATACTGAAAAGCATAATAGGGGTGTGCAAAAATATATATCAATTTTCCAGCTCCATTATAGCCTATGGGGACTATTATAGTCAATGGGCCCTATAGGCTATAATGGAGAATTGATCCGAGGGCATCTCAGGGGAGCTTTTTTGAGGTAGAGGCACCAAATTTGCTGCATAGCTGCTGGTGCCTCTCCTCAAACCCCCCCCAAGTTTCAAAAAGATTGGACCAGGGGGGGAAATGGAGGGGAAAATGCCTTCTCAGATTACTTATGAGCTGAAGCTAAAATCCCTGAGCTGCCACCTACAGTTTTGTGCAGCTTAGAGGAAACTCTGATCATAATAATAATTGATACAGAAGAAACTGGGCTGAATGGGACCATGCTTGAAAAGCATCTTACTAATTAAAAATCCAAAGGAATGATAAAAAGACAGTAACTTAGTGTCAGAAACTGAGTCAACTGATCAAGAAATCTACCCCATGATGGTCCAAGGTTGCATTTATATATTGCCCATTTAAGAGTGAAATGACATCCATGGTCAGAATGTTGTGGTTTTTTAATCGCTCAGGCAAATGGCAAGTCCAGGTGGTGAGACTTCCAGAAAGCTTGTGGGCACCTCATAGCTTTTGTCAGAAGCAGTTTTCCAGTCTTAGCTTGATTTGGGGTTGAGAAATCCACTCTTGACAGGATAGCTCAGAACTGCAAATGAAGGCCTAAGTCTCTTCAGTACCAGACTATATCCAGTCATCAATATTGATATATCATTATTGCATGATATAATTAAAATGATCTCACAAGAAATTCTCTTTCTCTCTCCTTCCTCTCCCCCCTCCCTTTTTGTACTATCCAATTCTCAGCAACAGCCTGTCAAGCAGTCTTTGAGTGCCTCCATGTTCAGAGAGTCCCACTGGAAATGTCTCCTCCTCTCCGTGCTTATGTATGGCTGCCTGGGGGCTGTAGCTTGGTGCCAGCTCACACAAGTCACCAAGCTTAGTTTTGATAGTTCTATTAAAGGCAAGTCCATGATCTACCATGATAGCCCTTGCTCTGATGGTTACGTCTATATCCCATTAGCATTTCTCACCATGCTCTATGCGGTTTACCTGGTTGAGTGTTGGCATTGCCGGGCCAGAAGTGAGCTCCAGTACAAGGCTGATGTGGAAAGTGTCTATGACCGAATTGCCCGAATGAAGCAGGCCACACCATGCATATGGTGGAAAGCCATCAGCTATCACTTTGTCCGACGAACCAGACAAGTGACTCGGTACCGCAATGGTGATGCTTATACAACCACCCAGGTCTACCATGAGAGGGTCAACACCCATGTGGCTGAAGCTGAGTTTAATTATTCCCATTGTGGCTTCAAGGACATCTCTAAAGAACTCATGGGCTTGGAGTGGTATTCAGCCACAAAACTAAAATTCACCAAGTGTTTCAGCTTTGCCAACACAGAGTCTGAGAACTCATATCTTACACAGAGGGCTCATTTTTTCACAGAGATTGAAGGGCTGGATGACTACATGGAAGTCAGAGAAGGCATGCAGCTCAAAAATATTGACTTCAAAGAGATCATGATGGCTTATGGGGACCCAGAGCATCTCCCATGGTACGTGTCCCACTATGCTTTCTGGGTGGCAGCTCTGATGATGCTTTCCTGGCCACTGAGAGTTTTCATAGAGTATCGGACTGCCTTCGTGCACTACCACGTGGAGAAGCTTCTTGGGGTAGAGTACAGAGTGCCACCCATGGCAGAGGAGCCCTTGTACAGATATCGGATTCCCAGGGTCAGCACTCAGGACAGCACTGAACTCGAGTGGCACATCTGCACAAACCGGCAGCTGATCCCCAGCTACTCAGAGGCCATGCTCTTGGACTTGGCAAATCCTTCCATGTGCAATGGCTACTCCATGTGCAGATACAGTGAGGTCACTCATGGCTGCGAGCACTGCCATCATGCCTCCAGTACCTCCTCCATCTTCTCTCGCCATGCCTTTCACAGCTGCAGTGGAAACTCACAGCTCTCTCTCAACACCAGCCATTTCTCCTTGTGCCGGATTCATGGCTCTCACAGGACAGGCCTTGGGAGAAGTCACAGCAGCAGCATTGCTGACCGTGGATGCCAGGACGACCAGTGCTGCTCCCACTCAAGCCAGCTGGCCATCAACGAAAACCCACCCACTTACCACGATGCTCGTTTCTTCCCGGTGCTAATTGTACATAGGCATGAAAGGCAGGAAGGGAGGCAGTTCTACCTCCGCCGTGCATCCTGCCTGGAAACTTCACTGTGAAAGTGCTTCCTGTCATTCACACACTGTCTGAATCCTGTTGACCAATGAGAGCAATACTAGGACAGCCATACAGGACAACTGCTCTCTGGTTAAAGCCCCAGTTTCCCATGTCCTGAAATAAGAAGCTTACTCAAATGCGTAGCTACAAGAAGTCTGATGGTCACTTGACAAGTGTATTAAAGTATTCCATGGTATTCTGTCCTCCCTTCAGAAGACAACCTAGATGGGGTTATCCTATCACAGTGACAATGTTTAGGGTTAGGTTGAGAGATGTTCCTAGAGCCATACCATGAGATTCATGGCAGAGGAGGGATCTGAACCTAGATCTCCTCTGTCAAAGTCTCATACGCTATCACTGGCAGCATTTGAGCTCTTGTGTAACAAGAATGCATATTTGGACCTTAACTGATTGACATCTGATCCAAAGATTCTATTGATTAATATAATTATATTATAATTAACCTGGATTGAAAACTTAACACTGCGGTAATATTAGAATATTTTGGCAACTAACTACCTGGCTTAAAGTTGAAAGAGGTAAAAGGAAGGTGGTGAGAGTTTCAGCAGATATGTAACGGACAGGGTAATTTACCAATCAGCAGATTTCCACGGATCTTTCCACTAAGGAGGATTGCACTGATAGATCTGTCTTTCCAAAATGTTTTATTTTTCTAAAAACATTACTAGCTTAATGGCTTGGGGAGGGTTTTGATCCTATATACCCCGTAGCTTTTGCTAGCTGAGGCTACTCTTGTCTTGTGTAGCATTATCTAAACATAGATAGGGGCAGACATTTTACTTGCATACCCTAGTATATAGGCAGTGCTGCAGACTCTGGGGGAGGGGAAGACAAATACTGTACTTCTGACCTCCAGCAATAAGCAGCACTGCCATGCCGGGAGGGGATAGACAAGGACAAATTATTTTCTTGTATTTCCTGGAAAGTGAATAGAGGCAAATGCTATAATCCCACACACACCCACACACCAGTAGCATATCATTTTCTCTCAGAAATGTATGCGAACTACAATCCATGACACAGAGAGAGGGGCCAGTGAACCAGAAACCTCCATTCATTAAAAAACATAATAAACCAGAGATTTCTATTTAACACCCCCACCACCACCACCACAAAAACTCTTGGTTAAGATTATAGAACTAGATTGATCCACATGTAATGTGTAGTGACACCCTTAGAGAAATAGAAAGGAACGAAAATTCACACACCAACAGAAAGAGTGGGTGAAGGGGGCCTGTGACGACCCCTTAACTGGGGAGGTCTGGTTTTACTTTAAAAGTGTTCTTTATGTTTTTCTCTACTGGGTAATCCGGCTGCCACCAGGAAATTTATAAGGCTTTCCAAACCTTTATAATATAATATCTATCACTGGGTAGGTGTATCAAGGGTTTAAGCTTTCGAGGAACTATGTGGTCTGAGGAAGGATTCTTTCCAGAGCTGGTATACTTGAATGAAATAGGATTTATTTAAAGAAAGCATAAATACGAGGGTAGAACCATGTAACTAGTAAAGTAGGTATAACACACAGTCTGCTCCCTACTGACAGGGATTTTTCCTTAGGTAACTTTGTAACACTTTTTCCTTTAGGCCATATACGGTTACTGTTTCTTTATACTTCAACTTTTCATAACACACACAAGAAGGTCTCTCCTTCAGACCCCAGAACTAAACTCATCCCACACAGGGATGGGTCTCACTCCTCTCATACACAGAACTTCTCCTTCTCTCCCAGAAATCAGAACTTAACTGATCTTCATCAACTGTCATATCTAACTGACCCTCTTGATAGACATTCAAATCCTCCACACAGCATCCATTCCAAAACCCCTCCCCCTCTCTGTCACTCACCAATCATATCACTTGCCTGATTCCAGCACTCTAGATTATCATCACAGCCATGCAAACCAAACTTTTAAAGCCACACACACACAGTTAAACATGAAATCATTACAGGGTCCAAGCCCCATTTCCTGTGTGCCTATCCAGGGACATTTTTACTTGTATGTATTATTTGTGCCTGTTCAGCTCCGCTGTCCACTTTCATGAGTTGCCAAATGCCAGCTTCAGTGTCTGCTCTGCCATTCCCCTGGATTTCTTGACTTTGCTTTGCCAGGTGCTTCCTTCTACCCACTCTACCAATAAAACAGAGAAGCTTTTTCCTGCCTGTCCAAAAGGGTACTGTGAAAGAGAAGGAAGTACAATCTCTGAAAATTGGATGGAGGATGGAGTTACAGTACATACTCATATACACCTGCCTTATCCTGATGCCCAGCTCTCTTAGCATTGTCTCCATTTTCTGTTTAACTGGAGATGTCAGGGATTGAATCTGGGACCTTCCATACACAAAATCTGTACATTAATCTATGCTTTCTGTCGTTCCTGGCTGTCACCCACTCCTATGCGTCTCTGTTTTATTTTGAACTTTTCTTTGATTTTTTTTTACAGTCATGTAAACATGTTAATCTAGTACCTTGGAAATGTAATGCATTAGGCACCCCAGTGGTCTTGACCCTGGCATGATGGTAACAGCCTATGCCATCGAAATGACCAATAATTTGTCGAAGTTTATGCACTAGAGTCTGTGCATGAGACATTTCCTGCAAAATTTCTGTCTGAAAGCAAACAAATGAAAGTCCCCTCACCCCACTCCAGTAGAAATAGCCACTTCAATTCCCATTCCATATTGAAATATATCAATTTGGTATTATACTAAATACGCCAATCAAACTCCTCTTACAGGGTTGTTATTTGAGAATCTGCAATGCACAGTTTAATCTGCTTCATGTGCTGGGACACCTTGAAACTGCCTGCAACTTAAATATGGGAACTATTCCCTTGTCACATAATAGAAGAGTATTGGTGATGTTCTCAAACATGGGAAAATTTGTAATATCCTTCTGGTGCTATGAAGAGAAGGATAATCTTAATATCTGGCATGCCTTTGTTTTCTGAAGGAGAAAAATGGTTAATTCTCCACTTCTCTGGGGGTGGAGATATAGAGTGAAGAATATGGCTCTGGGAGATAAGGTCGGTCCATTCTAAATGTCAGCACCATGTCCATCAATCTGACATTACCTCTAGCCCAGTCAAAACAGACCCTCCTGTCCTTCCCAGAACTACGTTCCATTTCTTCCTTGCTTGAATGTTTATAAAATGTAAAATCTCTTCCTTGTTTTTACCTTTTTCTTCTACTCCTTGATCCATTATCTATCCCCTTAGAGGCATTTCAATTTATCAAGTTCCTTTGCTTCTTCCCAAGATTATCACATAACATTTGACACCAAGTTCAAGTGACCTTCCTCATTTTCACCATACAGTCAGCTAGCAGTGACTTAAAAACAACTTTCATTCAGCTCAGCTTTAACATTCTCTCTCTGTGTGTCTGTTTCTGTATGAGTTTGCTCCAAGAAGCTGGGTCTCTGGTGGCTTTAGCTGCAGTACAACAAGCCATGATATGCAATACTGCCGTTCTGTCCCCATGCTGAAGACAGAAGGTGCCATGCAAAGGAGGCAACAACTGATTCACCCTTGGTTGTGTTATTGCTCTTGTGCAACACAGCAGCAGTGGCTCTTCCTACCCCCTGGTTAGGGTACCAGTCAAAAGTGGAGGTTGCATGCATCTTTGTGCCAGTGCTTGAAATCTCTTCTGTGTGTATTTTTTTTATTGTACTCCTGGTGGGTGAAATGCCTTACAGATTTTATCATGTTGTTTCTTGCTACAGCTCAGCAACTGATGCAGATGGACATTCATAATGGGTTATTCTTTTTTACATATGGGAGACTGAGACTGAAGACTGCTTCTCACATGTATGTCTCATCACTTGATGACCCTTTAGCTAGTGACTTTTCCAAGATCACACAATGAAACTGTGGCTGAGAAGAGATTTGAACTCAGGTCACTGCCCAAAGCTCTGTCCACTGGATCTCACCTGTAATCTGTTTGCTTATACAGCGGCTCATTTCTACGAGACCTTAAGCAGCCAATGAAGAATCGGGACCATAAATACTGACAGTAAAAAGAGAAAACATAGTCCCCAGTACCATCCCTGCATATTTTCTCCATCTCTTTAGCTTTGTTGACTGTTATAGTTAGTAGAACTACTGTAGCTGGCATTGCTAACTGAAGCACTAGTGCCCATACCCACCACAGTCACTCTGTTTCTACATCCTGGGCATGAGAGTTATTTGATGCTTAAACATTCTGCAGTGTAAGTCAGGAGCTGATGCAGAATCCAGTACTGGTTTGGGCCCTTGGAGTTCTGTTTGGCTTGCGGCTTGTCCTCAGAAGCTTAATATGGTATGGTTAAGCAGTGCACTTGTGGACTGCTCACACACTCCCAGCTCATACGCCTTGCAAGGATTGTTACTAGCAAGGCTGGAGTCAAGTCTTTGTTTCTTTTTTAATCTTCTCAGGTACAGCTATGGACCACTTCAAACCACAAATTCCCTTCCATTTGGTGGTCTTTATACTCTGAAGGAGCCCCAGGAAGCAATTTGTATCTGGGTCACAAATACGATGATGACCAGGCCTGGGTTGCAGCAGATGGCCAAATGTGGTTCCTTGTCTTTTAGAAACAATGCCATGACAAAGCAAATAAAATGATCAAGCAATGTCTACTGAGGAACTGAGAACAAGCCCTTGCTCCCAGTCTCGCTTTTCTTTTTAGTGGTATGTTGAAACTGGTAGTGTTTGTTTTGTACAAGCAGATGATTATATATGCATATCTGTGCACATATATCATTGTTTCTTATGGCACCGACTGTTGCATCACATGAAATATAATTCTCTTTTGGAATAATTATCTTGTTTTGCAATCATGTGTTTATTTCATCATAGGAGATTCAAATGTTGCTTTATACTATGCAGACTTGACTAGCTGGACAGAATGGTCACTGAAACCCAAGAAATTGTCTTAATCTTTGTGGTTTTATGAAAATATAAATTTTATAGACATATCTGCCTTTTAGTGCTAATTATATATCAGAAAACATCTCAGTGCTTTTCCCTGATAAGTGATCTTATGGGACTATGGCCTGTCTGGTTTTATCACATGTGTCTGTTGGTCAATGCAAATGCATGGAGAAAGAAAGCTATGGGGATATGTTTTAGAGTCTATGGAATCATAAGGTGCCATTTCTTCTGCACAGCCGCCGCCCCCTCAACTAAACCAGGGTGTGTGTGTGAAATATTTTATTTATTTATTTATTTTAATTTTTATTAAACTTGTATCTCGCCCTCCCTGCAAGCACGCTCAGGGCAGGTTCCATCAAGGTTAAAACAATATACAATAACAATGAAAAACCAATTTGAAACAAGCTTAAAACAATACAATCATCATACAATCATCAAATACTATGCAGAATCTAATCAGTAATTCAGTAGTTTTAAATGATGGTATAGTTCCCAGATGGTTGTTCAGATTCAGGACACTGATGGGAGGCCAATCAGAAGGCGGGGGGGGGGATGCCCACTGCCTCAACTAAAAGCCCAGTGGAAGAGCTCCAACTTGCAGGACCTGCAAAATTGTAATAAATCCTGCAAGGCCCTGATCTCATATGGGAGCTCATTCCATCAGGTAGGGACCAGGGCTGAAAAAGCCCTGGCCCTAGTTGACGCAAGTCAAATGTCCCTGGGGCTGGGGACTACCAAAAAGTGTTGATTTGTAGATCTCAGTGCTCTACAGGACTCATATGGTGAGAGACGGTCTGAAGGTATGCTGGCCCCTGGCTGTATAGGGCTTTAAAGGTAAGCGGATCCAGAATTCAATAGGCAGCCAGTGCAGTTCATGCAGCACTGGGTGGATGTGAGCCCACATAGGCATTGCTGTCAACACCCACGTTGCCGTGTTCTGCACTAGTTGCAACTTTCAGAGCAAAGTTAAGGGCAGCCCCGCATAGAGAGAGTTACAATAATCTACTCTGGAAGTAACCATTGCATGGGTCACTGTAGCCAGGTCCGGGGAGGGGGGAGATATGGGGCCAACTGCCTGATCTGCATCAGATGGAAAATGGCAGACCTGGCAGTGGTGGTGACCTGGGCCTCCATAGAAAGGAAGGCATCCAGGAACACCCCCCAAACTCTTCACCCTGGCTGCTGGCACCAATGGAGCCCCATCGAAGGTTAGGAGCCTGATGTCCCAGTCCCCACGACTCAGGTGCAGGACCTACATCTTGGATGGATTTAACTTCAGTGAACTCTGTCACAACCATTCAGCCACAGGTTGTAAAGTCCCATTCAGATCTTCTGGGGCAGAGTCTGGGTGGCAGTCCATCAGTAGACAGAGCCAGGTGTCGTCCACATACTGGTGACACCCTATCCCATATCCCTATCTGGGCAAGGGGGTGCATATAGATATTAAACAGCAAGGGGGAGAGAATCACTCCCTGCAGCACACCACATTCCAGTGGGTGTTGCTGAGATAATTCCCCTCCCAAGTGCCACTGCTCTGTCCCCGACCTTGGAGAAAGTAGGTCAGCTACTGCAAGGCAAGCCCTCGTATCCCCACGTTGGCAAGGCAGTGTGTTAACATATCATGGTCAACCATATCAAATGCTGCATACAGCATTCAGCAGCAGCGAACCACCTCAGTCCAGATGTCTCCACCAGGGCAATCAACACCATCTCCATCCCATGGGCAGGACGAAAGCCAGACTGGAAGGGATCCAGGACTTTAGCATCCTCCAAGAAGGCCTGAAGCTGTGTAGCCACTGCCCTCTCCACTATCTTACCCAGGAACGGTAAAGTGGACACTGGATGGTAGTTGTTAAGGACCGTAGGGTCCAAAGAAGATCTTTTAAGGAGAGGGCAAACCACCACCTCCTTCAATCCCCCTGGGAAAGTCCCTGTTGAAATGGAGAAGTTGGTAATCTTCCTCAGGGGGGTCCATACCTCATCGCCATAAGCTTTAACCAGCCACGAGGAGCAGGGGCATGTGGTAGGCTTCACAGCTGCCAGGGTCTTGTCAACTTCATCCTGAGAGAACAGACTGAAGTTGTCCGAAACTGGACCCAAAGATGGCCAATGGGCTTCCAGTTTTCTTATTGTATCAAATGTGGCCAGAAAGTCATGGCAGAGTGACAAAACTTTGTCTACAAAATAGCTCGCAAATGCTTCACAGCTGATTGCCAATTCCCTAGCATTTGGCATGCCCTGAGGCAAAATAGTCAATGACCAAATAATTCTAAATAATTGGGCCAGGTGAGAGCCTGGAGACGCAATGAAGGCTGCATAAAAATTCCATCTCAGAGGTTCTTATAAACAACCTGTAAGATGTTCTTGTAGCTTCATCACAGGCTCACTGCCACCTTCTCTCTAGCTGCCCTAGCTCTTGTTTCATTTGCCAGAGCTCCAGGGTATACCATGGAGCTAGTTTGGTCCAAGAGTGAATAGGGCACTGGGGAGAGACCTCGTTGATGGCTTTGGAAAGACAACGTTGCCAGTCTTCCATTAGCCAATCCAACAGGCCATCAGGGGGAATCGGATCCTGCAGAGCTTCCTGAAATCTGTTGAGGTCCATTTGACTCCGCGGGTGAGCATAAATTCGCTCACTGCCTAAACAGGGAGGGTTACGGATACTCAGCCGGGCCTTCAGGGCAAGGTAATCTGACCATGGTACTGCATCAGCAGTAATTCGGTCCACCATAATCCCCAAGGCAAAGATAAGATCCAGAATGTGGGCTGTTTGGTGTGTGGGAGTCAAAACAAACTGGGAGAGTCCCAGTGCCGCCATGGACGACTCTTGAGCATAACTTCTTTCATGCCAGGACCCTTCTTTCCATTCCTCATTACAGTTTTAGAATTGTTTAGGACTGCATTGTTACAATTTTGGAATTTTTACGACTCAATCTCGGTACAACAGCATTAATCCTCAAATGTCACACCTTTGCTGCTGTCTTCAACTTCATCCTTCCCAAGTTCATTTGAAGTATTCTGATATAGGACTTGAGAACAGCATTTGGGGTACAAACTACATGACACCCAGAGCCACGGGCAGCTGAACCCAAATTTAGGACTGCAGGATCCGGAGATACTGAAAACAGGAAAAGCTGGAAGCAGCAAAAAGCTGAAATTTCCTGTACAGCATATTGCCAATTCTGCTCTTATTGACTAGGGAAAAGTGTGATGGCTCATTGTGTTTATACCACAACTGGGTGATCAGGGGCTTCTTACTGTCTGCCAACTTCATGGACAGATGTTGTGCATCTCCGTTCCCAGTTTGCCTGAGAAGGACTCTAAGGTCTTATCTGACAGTGAGCAAGAAGAATTTACTTGGGCAATGTTGCACACATCCAGTGTCTCATGGGAGCAGAACTAGCATGCCAGAAATCCATAAATTGGGCAGCCGTTGAACTTAACTCAAGTACATGTTATATCTGCCAGGTTTAAATGAGATGCTGGATGAGACAGGGAAGTTCTCCAGACATACTACTTGTGTTCACACAGGCCCAGGCTAAGCCCCAGACTTGGCTGGTAAAGTTTCCAGTTCAAACTTTGGACTAATACCAGATTTCACAAAGGTAGGAGCAGGGGAGCAATTAGCTGCAAATGAGTTCTCCAGATTGTTTTCCCAGGAGGGAAGAATAAAAGATGGCTGCTGTGTACCAGATGTAATACTTAAGCAGGAGGGTATTGTCTTGTATACGAAAGCACTCCTCAAGGCTTCTAATCTCAAAGTGTTCTGAAAAGGCCAGATAGATTTGCAGGAGAGAATCAGCAATTGTAAGGCCCTTTCCACACTCTCCTTTTAGTCCACATTCACCGCTGTGTCCTTCAAGCAATTCTGCACTAAAATCAAATTCAACCTTCTTTTTATTTTGCCCCCCCCGCTCCCCTGTTCTGCACTAAAATCAAAGTCAACCTTCTTTTTTATTCAACACAGTTATAGCCCACTGTTGCCCCGAGTTTTGTAATGCTGTTTTGCCACAGACTTAAATCACCTCAACTCGAACTCTGAGAAAATCCAGAGTGGCAGGCAAATGCAAAAAGAACCAAAGAGGATGGAAACACACCTTATCCCCACCTACCAGTTCTCCCCTGCAAATCACACACATTCTGGGCAATTCTGCATCTAGCATTTGCTCCACATTTTCTCAACTGGGAGGGAAAAGTGCAGCTCAAAACCACATTCAAATACTCCAGGCCAATGCTGTACAGAATGCAAAGTCACCCCTGAATGACCATAAAATGGCCACAAATCTATGCAGAAGGTACCATAAAATCCGATGATCAAAGGAAGTGAAAGCAGCAGGCAATGCAGAGGAGAATTTCTGTTCCAACATGGGTTTGCTAAAACAGCAGAGGGAAAAACCAGTGCAGAATCAGCCTATGCCTTGGTATTGTGAAGGAAACGTAGGTTTTCTTTGTTGAATGTCTGTAGACAGTACCCTATTTGAATTATGATTCTCAGAACAACTGAGCTCTTGCAACCCTGTGTGGCCTCTTATTTCTCCACACAGGGAGACACAAATACACAGCGTTAAGAGACCAGGCACAACCTATGCTTATACCTAACCTGCTGCCACGGATAAATAGGAAGCACTTCTTCCACTTTGTGCAAGTGAAGTATTTTCTAATTTTGCCAGAGGAGTTCAAGAACAAAGTCTTGAGTCCAGTGGCACCTTTATGACCAACAAAGTTTAATTCAGGGTATAAGCTTTCGTGTGCATGCACACTTCCGATGGTGTCCGCTGAACTGTGCATGCACACGAAAGCTTATACCCAGAGTTAAACTTTGTTGATTTTAAAGGTGCCACTGGACTCAAACTTTGTTCTGTTGCTTCAGACCAACACATCTATTTGCAGAGTAGTTAGTTATTAAGGGCTCTCTTAAGAAGTTAAGAAATTTCATCTGCATTCTAAGGCAAGCCTGATATAACCGACAGGGTAAGAAAAACACTCCACGTGTGGGCTGGGTTATGAAACAAATAGTCAAACTCACAAAAGGCTGTTCAGTTGATTCCCTACACTAAGGGCTGATGAACATAAATTGCAACTTGTTAGTGAATTGTATTGTTTTAGAATGCAGGTGGAGAGAAGAATTGCATGTTTGGGGGGGGGGAGTCACCACTCATGGAAAGGTAGCATGTCAGGGAGCAGAGCTTTTCCAACTGGATTTTGGACTCTCATGAGTGGAACCAGTTAGTATGGTAGGAAACGTCTTTGTCTCTTCCTTGCATTTGCCTCATATTTCTGTGAACTGAGATTTTAGCTGGTTTTAATGATGTGAGCTGCTTTGAGGATTGTTAAGCTGGAGAAAAGTAGGGTATAAATATCTTAAATAAATAAAATAAAGGCTGGCCTGACAACCTTCTCCAATGATGTGCAACCCTTCTCTTTGAAGGAACTTTTACATGGAGATGCATTCAATTACACAATTTCCTCCATCTGCCATGGTACAGCCAGGGACAATTTTACAACATAATCTCTTACCTGCAAGTTGTACAGCAACAAAGCCTATGGGGGACTAAAGAGGAAACAGCTTCAAGGCCACATGTGCTTGATGCATTCAAATAGAAATTATTCTACAGTGACATTACTCTACAGGAAGTAAGAAAAGCAGGGAGAGGAGAGGAAAGAGGTTACAGATGTCTGTTTTTTTGTGTTTTTTTAAAGTGTGAGCATAAATGTGGAGGGGAGAAAAAATTGCACCCAAGTCACAGCTACATCAGATATACTTAACATCTGGCAGGGTTAGAAGTGTTTGTTTTTTTAAAAAAAACCTAGGGGACCCACGCGAACACATATATGCACCATGAATTTGTGCCATCATGAAGTACAATGCTGATGAAATGAAATTCAGCAGGTCCAAGACTGTGGGGCACAATTAGAGACCAGCACACTTCCATGCAAGGAAGCACATAGATTTAGCTGTGTTGGGAGGCAGGTATGGCGCAACTAGGTCCCTAGTCAGAGTGGTAGTTGTGCAATTTTGCTGTTGGATGTATGCAAGCTTGAGGAACCCCATTATTAGAATGGGCAGGGCAAAACCTTTACCACCCAGGTTGAAATCACGATGCTCATCATGTTTGCACACTAATAGTGCAGTCCTAAGCAGAGTTACACCCTTCTAAGCCCATACACTTCAGTGGATTTAGTCACATTTAACTCTGTTTAGGATTACACTGTAAACCCTTCAGAACATTCCTGTCTTCCTCCTCTTCATTTTGGTCTTCTGTAATTCTTTAGAAGTCCTACAGATGTTCCATAATCTTTTGTGTTTGAACATGCTTTCTACTGAATATATCAAACCTTATCTAAAATAGACCCCCCACTACAGAGATCAGATCTATCTATTTACCATTCAGAAGTCCTCTTAGTATTGGGAAGTCTCCTTAGCCTGGAGGTGATTGAGCACTCTCATCAAACTGGCAAATCAAAAACACCCAGCAGTCACATCCTGGATTTCTGTCCCTGCTTGGCTTGAACGCTACATCCATAGGTACTCCTTCAGTGTAATAGTGCAAAATGACACACCTCTTCTCTGGCTAGAAAAAACATTCACTTTGAACAAAATGAAATTGGAGAGCTTATGCCTTTCACCCTTCGGCTACAAAATTACCCAAGTATTTGACAAATGAATGCAGTAACCCAGCCAGTTCTTAACAGAAAAGGCTTTCTCATTATATTTATTTATTTTATTTATTGTAGGCCTTTGTTGTCCCAGCATTTGTCTGTTCTGCTATCTCAGTAACAGAGAGAGGCACATCTGAGAGACTGAAGGCAAACACAAATTTAATCCTGACAAAAACAGCATTATTGATGGCTGGCAGCTCCCATGCTCTAGGAGAATTCTTATTGTAGATGGGCTCACATTGTGCTTGAAGTCTCAGGTTTGCAGACCGGGAGGACATAGCATAAGACCACAAGAGGAACTATGCTAGATCAGTCCAGTGGTCCATCCAATCCAGTACCTGTTTCACACAAAGTCAATGAGATTCCTTGGGAAAGTCTACAAGCTGGGCAGGGAGGCTAAAGCAGCCCCAGTTCTCCATTCCCACCGAGGTTAATTCCTCTGAACACGGAGGTTCCATTTAGCCATGAAGGTGAATGAACAGCAATTGATGGACCTATCCTCTATGAAGTTGTCTAACCCCCTTTTAAAGACAACAAAGCAACTATCCAATACTACATCCCATGGCACTGAATTCAGCAAGCTAGTTACTTGTTGAGTGAAGAAGTATGTAAGGAGCTACCTTTGATGCAAAATAGGCAAGCTTTCTTGAGAGGGCATCATCAAACCTTTCTTTTATACCTCTAAAAGAAAAGTTATGACAGGGATTCACCAGTACTTGATCATGCTAAACTAAGCTGGCTGGGGGGAAATGGCAAGGAGCGTTGATTTTTATTTTATTTTTTACTCCATTGCATTTTAAAATGTATTTTGTTATGTCATTCACCGAAAGAAAAATTCTGCAATAAACAAGCCATGATTATTATTGAGTAAAATTGGGTAACTATTTGCCAGCAATGACTAACTGTCCAATCTGTAACTAAGTTAAAGCCTTTGAATGTAGTTCTATTTAGCTCCATTGCCTGCAGAGGGAATAAGCAGGTTGCAGATCAAATAGTGCAGCATAACTAGTCTGTAGAAAGGGTCATATGGTCATTGAGCATGATACCACCCACTTTTTCTGTGGGGCAACACATGAACACTAGGAGCAATGCACAGCTGACTTTTTAAAAGTGAAAATAATAACACTAACATTGTTTCTGATCTTTTCTTTCTCATTTGTTAGGGCCTGAAGACATGGCATTGCTGCATCTGTGAAATCACACAGGTCAGGGTCTGCCACAGTCTTGATGGGAGTTCTACAGATGTAAATGTAACAAATCAATGAATAAAAAATTAACACTTTAATAAAAATGTCAGCATTTTAATTCATTTTTATAAATGCCATCATCTATGCTACTGCAGAGCTATGTATTTAGAAAGGACACCCATTGAATCCAATAGCATATGCATGGTTTCACTGTCCAAAGAGGGAAAGAAAAAAGGAAGGAAGGAAAACGATTGAATTCAATAAGAAAGACAAGATTTTATGACAGTGTAGCACGTGTGATCCAAATCCACGTGGCATAGTTTGAGATTAATCATGGTACCAGCTGCATGTTTCTACTTCAGTGAGAAAGAATAAGGAACATGTGGACAAGATTCCTTACACTCAAGGACAATCCAGATTCAGAAATTAATATCTGAATGGTAAAATAATTGTCTTCTATAGCTATGCCACAGGGGTCTAGAATTCTGGGCCTCTGGGCAAAAGTCCAAGATGGGCCCCCAAAATTACTGCCATCCCCCACTGGGGCCACCCTTTTGTCAGGGCCAAGCAATGGGTGGTTCTTGCCGCGTGCTAGGTGTTGGAAATATGTGTGTTGCAAGGTCTAATTCAGTCATTATTGGGTTAATCTGTTTACCTTGTGTGCTATTGTTTAGACTGACCTGGAAGGGAAACCTGGCACAGAGCCAATGGGAAGAAAGCCCTGGAAGAAGAATCTCCATTGTTGTTGTGAGACTGTGTGGTCAGTCTGTTCTGTAGCTGTAGAGATGTAGCCTTAGGTCTTAGTTATTTTGTAGATTTTCCTGTGTATCCTTCCCTTAGAAATAAAGATTTTTCACAGAAAGAAATGCCTCCTCTCCAGTGAAGCAAAGATCCATTGCAAACTCTGAATATCTAAGGGATCCATTGCAAACTCTGAATATCTAAGTATTTTTGCCAATTTCCCCAACATTAGGTGGGCAGGAGCTACCACAAGCTGACAGCCTGAGCCCAGACCAGGGTGAGCACAAGTGGCGGCAACAGTAGTTTGCTTCTCTTCTTCTTTTCCCCCATCTGTCAGTGGGACTGGGCCACGGGCAATTGGGGCTTCCCCAGTGTGGGGCCCAGTGCAGATGCCCTAGTTGCCCATTGGCGATGACTGCCCCTAGGACAAACAGTTCCAGTTTCACATAACAGCATAAAGCTAACAACAGTTTTCAGAATTCCAGGCTGTGCTGGTACCATGTCCAATTCAGATTTCTGAAAAGCTGAAAGCCAGGTGACCAGTACAGGATGGAAGAATCAGATTCCCAAGTTTGTACTCTAGAAGACACTGAATGTGCATCAGCGTGTACAAATCTGCAATTTGAAACACGTCCTTTATGTACTGAGGAACAACAATTGCTTCAAGGAGTGCCCCCATAATGAGACTGTGCTTTTGATGCTTTGGGTTCTGGGTGTGTGTGTGTGAAAGGTGGGAATAGAAGTGTTTTAAATATATAATACTGAAGGTTTGCTTTTATCATAACTATTTCCTAGCTCTGCTGATTACTTATTCTCACTTATTTCTCCTCTCAGTCATGTTAAGCGGAGGTGGTTCTTCAGGTTCTTCATCTGAAGTGTCTGAAGAGTCTGAAGCCATGGGCTGAAATACAGAATCAGGCATCAAGTCCTCTGGGATGTGGATAGCTCTCTCTGATTACATTCTGAGCAGACTTGGACAACACAGACTGGGGGGGGGGGAAGAGTGGACCTTACAGGGAAAGTTCCTGGTAGGTTGCTGTTCTTGCTCCAGGAAAGCCCAGTAGCTGTCACCTCACCAGTTTCCTCTTCCTCGTACACAGCCACTAGTTGGTAGCAGTGCTGGAGGAAGCAATAGGTAAGTCACCACCCTTTGCAGGCCCTGTTGGCCAGGTCTAAGCAGAGTGGCCCCTGACTGGTAGACTGTATCACTGCATGGGTCCATCAGTTGGGCTTGCTGTAGGGCCATTCTGATTTCCCAGACCACCCCTGCCTGAAAACAAACTTCTGCTGACCATCCTCTACCAGACACACATACCCAGTCTTCTTCCTCACAGTCATAGTCTAATACAACAAAGGAGTGGGACACAACAAAAATCAGGGAATTTACTAGACAGCCCCTTCATCCCCAGCATTTATTTCTGAATGTCAATGGTCTTACGAGATCTTGTGGATTCTGCAGAAATCCATAATGAACACAAAGAGCAGCACCCTCTTACGCAGAAGAGTGAATCATTTAATTCATTAGAACATCAGAGCAATATAGTTTTTTAACAAATGCACGCGCAAGGCATAATAGCCTGAGAGCATCTGAGAACACTGTGCCTTTGAAAAAGATCTTTGAAGGATGTCATAACCCAAGAGAACCAGGGCTTCTTCTCTGTGCCTCACCTACATGTGGTTTGTAAATCTCTTTTCTGAAACTCTTTATTGAAAGAGCAGGAGTGGAAGAGATACATTCTTATTCCAGTCATGAAGACTTCTTGGCATTCTTCCAATGCTATAGGGATTCCTAAAGGGGTATGAGTAATAGTATGACTACAGAGTGGGCTTACCAAATACAAGAGCAAAATAATCCAATTCTAATCATGCCTCAGTTGTCTTCTTTGCAGGGTGAGTATAAAAGCACTAGCCTGGTTTTAAAAGGCATTTTAAAGCATGACAAATTCAAATTGCTTGAGGGGACAGGTATCCTTTAGCTGCCTCACATTTATGACAATACATTAAAAACAATAATTGCAATACAGCAGTGACAACAATATATTTAAAATGGCATTCTGTTATTATTTTGCTCCATGCAAAGCTTTCTCATCTGAAGCTCTAATAACAATTATTACTACAGGTCACAGTCAAGCAATATCTATCGGATCCATACTATAAACCATCAATAATATTTAGAGCAATGATTTTCAGACTTTTTACCCTAAGTGCCCTGTGAGAAATCCAAGATCAAGTAGGGGTTTAACATTTTTTTTAAAACTTTCAGTTTCCATAAAAACAAAAAAGATCACAAAACAGTAGTACTCTGCCACTACTACAAATGGGTGCTTGATGGCTTATGTTTAAAAAATAATGCTGTTCTGGTTATTCTTGAAGCATTTGGAGACACCTTTATTCTTAGATAAAAAAAACAGACTATCATCAATAAGACAGATCATAATAAATTATTTTAAGCATGCTCACAAACTCAGGGGATTTAAATCTATAAGTAAAATAATCATAAAATGGGGGAGAAAAAAGATTTATTGGGTTGAATCCAGCCAGCTTTCCTAATTAAGGAGCCAGGTTTATACCTCCGTAGTTATAAGATTCTCAAAATGTAAAAGTCAGTTTCTTCCAAGGCACAAGATGGGAGGTGGGACTGCCATTGCCATAAGCACACATTATTTGGAACCAAAGAAACAAAACCAAGCCAGTTTAATCCATGGCAGCCATATCTAACTGCAATGGTAAATCTGAAAACTGCATCTCCTTAGAGATCTTTAACAGAAAAATCTCAATATTTAAAAGATGGTCCGCGATGGTGAACATAAACAGCATGATAAAAAGTAGAGACATCACCCTGCCAACAAAAGTCCGCATGGTCAAAGCAATGGTATTCCCAGTAGTCATGTATGGCTGTGAGAGTTGGACTATAAGGAAGGCCGAGCGCCGAAGAATAGATTCTTTTGAACTATGGTGCTGGAGAAGACTCTTGAGAGTCCCTTGGACTGCAAGAAGATCAAATCAGTCCATCCTAAAAGAAATCAACCCTGACTGTTCCCTGGAAGGCCAGATAATGAAACTGAAGCTCAAATACTTTGGCCACCAAATGAGAAGGGAGCACTCACTGAAGAAGACCCTGATGCTGGGAAAGATTGAAGGTCAAAGAAGACGGGGACGGCAAAGGATGAGATGGTTAGACAGTGTCATAGATGCAACGAACATGAAGTTGAGCAAACTTCAGAGGACAGTGGAAGACCGGAAGGCCTGGCGTGATCTGGTCCATGGGGTCACCAAGAGTCGGACTCGACTGTGCAACTGAACAACAACAACCACTCTCTGGAGATGTGAACCAGTCAATATCTCAAAAGCAGAGTTTGAGGAATAAAATCACAGAATGTTAAACCAATAAGAGAGCTCTCTTCTCCACTCAAAAGCAGGTCAATTTGAATTAAGCGGTCTGGAGTGAGTAAACAGAACCACAAAAGATCTAATGGCTTGATATCCTATAGGGGAGCCTGACACTAATTAAGAAATCCCTCTGAAGCATTTGCAGGACACAAGTTAGATGGGCAACAAATAGCTCATAGGAATCCAGAATATCTATCTAAGGTATTATGTCCAATAGGTAAAGGTTTCCCTTGCTCAAAAGCCAGTCAAATCCGACTCTAGGGTTGCGGTGCTCATCTCTGTTTCCAAGCCAAAGAGCCAGCACTGTCTGAAGATGTTTCTATGGTCGTGTGGCCAGCATGACTAAACGCCAAGGCTCACGGAACGCTGTTACCTTTAGTGATTGTGACTATAGTAAAATGTGGCTAAGCCTGTTCAAAGTAAACTCAAAAGAACTTTTCCTAAGATTCATTTGGCTTGTTATCTGATCCCTTATGAATTAAACATGGATGATTGTTAGCAATGATGTTTATCAAATTCTGACGCTATTCATATACGTTGGATCTGTACAGTCACCAAGGCATTTTGGAAACAGAAGACAATAAAAAAACTAAATTGTAGTATACTCTAGCACACGGGGTGGCCAAAATGTGGCTCAGGAGCCACTTGTGGCTCTTTTACACATATTGTGCAGCTCCTGGCAGGGTAGCTGGGGAAGTAAAAGGGAGGCATGTCTCCCCAATCGGTCTTGCCTTCCCCAACCAGTGTTCTCCTCCCTGGGTAGGCTTGAGGTGGGGGTGGGAGCAGAGAAAGAAAGCAACTTTAAATGTGTTCTCAAAGCCCCCACCCAGCTGGCTTGGAGAAGGCATTTGTCTCTTTAAATCCCTTCTCCAAGGCAAGCCAGCCAGTGGGGGGGCGGGGGGGGGGGCTTGGAGGATGCATTTAAAGTTAAAGTTGCTTTCTTTTCACCTTTCCCTCCCCGTCCCCATCTATTTCCTTCCTTCCTTCCTTCCTTCCTTCCTTCCTTCCTTCCTTCCTTCCTTCCTTCCTTCCTTCCTTCCTCAGCTGTAAAAGAGAACATTCCACCAGGTTTGCCTTCTCCCACGTTCCCCTCCCTGAGTAGGCTTGAGGTGGGGGGAGCAGAGAAAGAAAGCAACTTTAACTTTAAAGGAGGGCCCCCGGCCAGGTTGGGGAAGGCATTTATTTCTTTAAATCCCTTCTCCAAGCCAAGCCAGCTGGCATGGGGGTGTGGGGGGGGTTAGAGAACACATTTAAAGTTGCTTTCTTTTCACCTCTCCCTCCCTCCTATTTGCTTTCTTTCCACCTTTTTCTTTCCTTCTACCCTTCTTTCTCTGTTCCTTCCTTCCTTCCTTCCTTCCTCTCCCATCTATTTGCTTGCTTTGTTTCTCTCTCTCTCTTCCTCTCTCCCCCATATTTGCTTTGTTTCTGTTTCTGTTTCTCTCTTCTTTCTTTCCACCTCTTTCATTCTTTCTACCTTACTCTTTCTCTCTCCCTTCCTCCCCCCTCTCATCTATTTTCTTTCTTTCTTTCTCTTTCTTTCTTTCTTTTTCTTTCTTTCTCTCTCTCCCTCCCTCCCCCATCTATTTGCTTTCTTTGTTTCTCTTTCTCTTTCCCCCTTCGTTCCTCCCTCCACTACCTATTTGCTTTCTTTCCACCTTTCTCTCTCTCTCTTACTTCCTTTCCCCTCCCTCCATCTATGTGCTTTCTTTGTTTCTTTCTCTCTCTCTTTCTTTCCACTTTGTTCATTCTTTCTTTCCACCTCTCTCTCCCTTTCTCTCTCTCTTAGACAAATATCATTGGACAAATAAATTTCATTATCAATATCTGTTTTTATCCCTTTTGTTTTTATTTTTGGCAGTCTCACTTAATGTTAATAAAAAGCAAATTTGCATATTTGTCCATTTAAAAAGTGTGTAATATTTGTTCATGTCTTGCGGCTCTGTGGTAACTAATTTGGTCCACCATGGCCAACAGACCTAGAGTTTTCAAAGTTAGATTTCAATTTTTCAAAACAGTCTCCCACTGGTATTACACTCCGAGTTGCTTACATCACATAAACAACATCTACTCACCGTTATGCTGGAAAAACTGTGGAGCAGTGGGTGACTACTTGCACTGCTGGTGGAACTGTCCCCACATACGGCATTTCTGGGAGATTGTAGTTGCTGAAATATCCAGAATAACATCGCAAATGCTTCCAATGACACCAGAAACTATTCTGCTACATCTCAGAGATCCAGCAAAAGGTGAAGACTCTCTCAAGCATCTAATGACATACCTACTTGCAGCAGCTAAACTCACCATAGCAGTCACCTGGAAATCGGCCAAACCCCCAACGATGGAGGAGTAGAGAAATAAAGTGTGGGAGCAATTTATTATGAACGAAATCAATGACACTCTGATCACGTCTCAATCAAAATTTTGTACGACACATTCCAATTTAGTGTGCACATGGTTTCCCTTAGTTCAATACATGACAGAAAATTACCTTCTGCCACAAAACCCAAACTTTGCGTCCTGGCTTCACTTTTGACTTGATAACACTTCTACATAAAATCTCAATTGGATTTATTATCCTTACTAGTAGACGTGTGTTTTACAGAGCTCCTCTTTATTGATTATACAGATGCTCAACTTAGCAAATTACTTTTAAAACACTCTCAGTTCGTTCTCAGTTCCTTGTAGTAATATATGTGTAACCCTCTCCGTTCCATTGCTCTGCTTGTTTGTTTCAATACATACTGTTATGGAGTTTGTATGTTGACAACAAAACTTAAATAAAATTTTGAGGGGGGGGGGAATGTCAGACATCTGACATTTATTCTATGTAACTCTTATGTTAAGCAAGTTTGGCCACCCCTGCTCTAGCAGTTTAAAATGTTCAAAAGATATTGCTTTAAAAATTATCTTGAGCTAGTAACCTGCCCATAAACTTTGGCTATAATGAGTATGGCTTCTTTTTGGAAATGTTCAACTGCAACAGCTTTAGTAGACTGGCATTAATCTGAGCTGTAGCTTTGGCTGGTTTCACACTAGACAATTTAGTCTGGAATTGCTATGATTAATCTAGATGGGTAGCAGCCATGTGTGTTAGCCGTGTTAGTCTGCCTGTAGCTGTAGAAAAGAGTAAGAGTCCAGTAGCACCTTAAAGGTTAACCAAATTTATGGTAGGGTTTGAGCTTTTGTGAGTCACTGCTCACTTCTTCAGGTACAGCTAGAATGTGAGTCCATCTGTCCTGTATATTGGAAAGTGGAGTTATTTCAGATGCCAAATGACATTAGCAGGCATACGCCCATTCGTCTTTCTCCATTATTTCCGAGGAAACGCTGCGATCGATCTGCCCACGGGGGGGGACCCCTCCTGCAAAAGTCACAGGGATTTAAGTTACGGGACTTTAACAAGAACCCAGTGGCGGTCCGGGGCTGGGGCAAGTTTAAGGTGCAGTACAAGGACTTTTGTGGACACTTAAACTTGCTGGTGGTGGGGGGTAGGCTTTCGAGTTTGCTGGGCCTCTCGTGGTTTGGACCCCTGGGATTCACGATCATGGGGATCAACCAAGTCCGGGCAGAGGATTTCTCGGCAGTGTCTGCTGAATTTCCCAAGGTTTCCGATGGCATGGTCAGTCGCTACTCCGGGGCCCCCATCTCCCTAGATCTCAACCCGGCCGCCCGCCCCATTAGGGTCAAGGCCAGGCACCCTCCTATCGCTATGCATCCGAAGATCGAGGCTGAGCTCGATCGCTTGGTGGAACAGGGGGTGCTGGAACCGGTCGCTTTCGCACAATGGGAGACACCGATTGTCACCCCAGTCAAGCCTAACGGTGACGTGCGCATTTGTGCTGACTAAAAGTGCACACTAAATAAGGCTCTCCAACACTACACGTACCTGGTACCAGTGGTCAGCCATGTGTTAGCCGCACTCGCGGGGGCCGGGTCTTCGGCAAATTGGACCTGGCCCAGGCATACCAGCAACTACTGGTGGATGCCGCCACTGCCGAGGCCCAAACTATAGCCACACACAAGGGGACTTTTAAGGTACATCGGCTCCAGTTTGGGGTGTCAGTCACACCGGGCATTTTTCAATTATTTATGGATGCTCTATTGAAAGGGATCCCTGGAGTTCAGCTGTTTTTAGACATGCTTATTGTGGCCCTGGATGATTCGTCCGTTGCAGATCGGCTTAGGGCAGTGCTCCAGGGGTTTGACACAGCCGGACTAAAAGTCAAACGAGAACAATGCCTCCTGGGGGTGCCTCGGGTGGAGTTCTTGGGGTTTGCTGTGGATGCCAAGGGTATCCAACCCACGGACGACAAGATCAGGGCGATCACTCTGGCTCCCCCACCCACGTCTAAGACTGAGCTGCAGGCCTTCCTCGGCCTGGTGAATTTCTATCATTCTTTCCTCCCTTTCAAGGCGGCCGTGGTAGAACCCCTTCACCGCCTGCTTTACAAGAATGCCCCTTGGGCCTGGGGGCCAGAGCACACCACCACGTTCCAAGCAGTAAAGGACCTCCTAGTATCGAACTCAGTCCTCTCACATTTTAACTAGGATCTGCCTGTGGTCCTCACCTGCAGTGCCGTCCACCTCCTCAAAATCAGCAATACGGGCCACGTGGAGGATCTTCAGTGCCCAGGACATTCCCGACACCCTGGTCACTGACAACGGCACGGCGTTCACCTCCAGTGAGTTCCAGGACTTCACCTGGTATTACAGGATTCGCCATGTCAGGTCGGTTCCTTTCCACCCTGCAACCAATGGCCAGGCCGAGCGCATGGTTCAGATGACCAAAGCCAGTTTGGTGTAGTGGTTAAGTGTGTGGACTCTAATCTGGGAGAACCGGGTTTGATTCCCCCACTCCTCCACTTGCACCTGCTGATGTGGCCTTGGGTCAGTCACAAGTTCTGGCACAGCTGTCCTTGAAAAAGAGCAGTTTGTGTCAGAGTTCTCTCAGCCCCACCCACCTCACAGGGTGTCTGTTGTGAGGAGGGGGAGGGAAAGGAGTTTGTAAGCCGCTCTGAGACTCCAAGTGAAGGGCAAGGTATAAACCCAATCTCTTCTTCTTCTTCTTCTTCCACCTGGACAGTAAAGACTGGGACTACAAACTGGCCGCCTTGCTCTTCGGCCAGCGTACAACACCTCACACCATGATGGGATGCAGCCTAGTGGAGTTATTCCTGGGCAGATGCCTGATGACCCAGCTGGATCATCTTCACCCCGATCGAGCCCCGGAAGAAGAGCCGGACACCGAGTCTCTGCAGGCAGCCCGGGGATTCTTCCCAGAGGATCCTGTGTACGCCAGGAACTATGCGTGGGGTCCACCATGGATTCCAGCCCGGGTGGTGAGGGTCACGGGCCCCCGATCGTATGAGGTCTCCAGCAAGGGTACTCCGCCACCACATCGACCAGCTGCATTGGCGGGTGCTGCCCTACGACCCAGAGGATTTCGAGGAACCGGGTCCCTCCGAAGCTGCAACTCCCTCTCTGATACCGGATCCTCCAGCTTCTCCTGACATGGCACCCAGCCTATCTCCACCCTCCATGGCAACAGACAGCGCGGCCACACCTAGTGGAGCAACGCAGAATGGTCCACCACAGCCGACACCAGCCAGCACTCAGCCGAGTGCATTGGCATCAACTCCTGCCAGTGCGCCCAAATTTCAATGCTTCACTAGAGCGAGGAAAGCGCCCACTTATCTCCAAGACTTTGTGTGTGGGTGTCTTTTGGACCAAGGGGGGAGGGGTGTAATGTATCCATCTCCGACCACGTGCGAGACAAGCTCTCCACACGGTCATGCAAAGCGCCCGAGCTTCACTCTCAGAGACAATGGGCCAAGCGGATCCTAGCCCACGCCAGTCAGTGGGCTAGGCTCCCAGCCGAGAGCCCATGGAACTCTCGGCCACTGTAAATAGCCTATCACTAGTGTGGGGGTATGTTTTGGGTGTGGGAGTGTTGCACATATAAACCGGCCTGCGAGCCGGGTATTTTTGTCTTGTTCTGCACTGGAAATAAAGTATGAGAGCTGAAATCACTAGTAAGCCTCAGTACTTTTCAACATGATATAAAATAACTTAACCAAACAGCATAAGTCATCCATAAACAATGCAGTAGGATTTGGATTACAAATTTAGAATAAACAATGCAAAAAGGGGAAAGGTATCAGATATATTACAAACTATGCAGAAAAAGAAATTATGAAAATAGAAGCCAATGCAGTACAGTAAACACTGCATTAGCCTACAATCTTGTTCCTTTTGTAAAAAGCTTCTCCTTGAACCTTTCCATTATGTTACAATCCTATTCCCTTTAAAATGCCCTTATGATCCCTCAAACCACTCTGCCTCTCACAATTAACCTCTTTTCACCCAAGTGCTAGGTATACCATCGGGTCAGGGCAGTCACAATTCTCCACCTGTCTAGTCTCCCTTTAATGGGGTAGAGAGCCCTGACCCCTTTCCAAACTTTGGGTCCCTTGTCTCCTCTTTCTCAGAGACATATCCAGGCAGAGCAGTTCAGTTCCCTTTATTATGCACCCCTCTACTGCACAGGGCTACTGGAGTCAGAGACCCCGATACTTCTTTCCTTTATTTTCTGCCACCAGAAAGTTAATTTTTATTTACAACTTTATCAAGATGGGATAACTCAAACACAGCAATACATTGTTCCTAACATTTTAAATTATGATCCCAGATTACTCCAGCACTCACTAATTAAAAAATATCAGAGGCCAGCTCTAACTCTGGCTGTTTTCTTAGACTCAGAATCCTCCTTTTTCCAGACTGGCTTCTCTCCACCTTTTCTCTGACTGTCTTCCACTGCCAGCATCCCCCAACATTCCATCAGCTGTCATTGGCTGCCTCTGGACCTATCCATCACAGCCTTCCTGAACAGCTCTGTTTTGCACAGATGAGTGACAGAAGTGTGGGATTCTTCCCCACTTCCTCAGGCAGGCCATTTCACAAGGTGGGAGCCACAACAGAGAATGCACACATATAGGTGGGCAGCTATCGATTTTGCCCATTTGCATGGTGGCATCTATGATTAAGGAAAGTGTAACGTATTAAGTAAAGATGGCCGGGGCTATGTGGGCCCAGCCATGTGGTCGAAAACAGACCCGGACCTTCGCCGATACAAACAATAGCCTCTTCGGGTCCTAGGGCGCACCAGTGGGTTCGCGCGGATCCGAAAGTAGACCAACCAGGTCTGTTGCATGTAAAGAGAACCTATCACTGGGCTTGGGGTGTGTGCTGGGTGTGGTTTGGGTGTGGTGTGTTCACACATATAAGCCGGCCTATGGCCGGCCAAAGTTATCTTTGAGTTCCTGATGCAATCAATAAACCTTGAGCTGATTCACTATGCTGAGCCTCCACTTCCAGTACTCTTCAGAAAGGCGTCTTTCCTGCCATGCTTTTAGTGAAAATGGAGTATTACTCCCAGTAGGTCCACCATACTACCTTGCAATGTGTTGCTATAAGAAGGTATTGGATTTGTTCGAGGTCACACTATGTTACAGCCTCACATTTGCCCTAAAACATGTCTCAGGAGCCTTTACCAAAATACTAGAGTTCCATGACAGATGTGCAGGGATCTTTGAGTGTGGAATGTCTAAATACCTACCAGAAGAAGGATTGGATGTAGAAGAGCAGCAGAGAAGTGGAAGAATAAGTACTTAATCCTGTTTCTGTCTTCTGCTTCTACACTCCAAAAAAAACCCCACCCTCTGCAAAACTCCCCCCCCCCGTGGGTTCCATGGGCATGTTTGAAGATGCAGCCATATGTTTAAAACTGCACAGGAGTGGGTAGGGGATTTGGAGCGAAAAAAAGGTTAAACACTCCTCTTTCTCCTCCTGTTGCTTCTCCATTTCAAATCCTTCTGAATTTTTAAAGATTTTTTTTAGTGTAAGTAAAAAAAAATACAGAAAGTCACTGTTTAAAAGGGAAAATAATGTTGATGTTTGGACATCTGATATAAATCCATTTATCAACAAATTTGTCTGATTGTACTTTTTCTTCTTCTTTGTAGTATGCTAGCTGAGTTAATGAAGTCCCTTTTGCACTGCTGTGCTCATAATTCAGCTGCTACTATAATTAAAATGGGGTTTCCTATAGCACTGTATTCCCCATAAAATTCTGTCCCCATGCACAAGATTCTATGATATGCCTATTGAGAAGTAATTCTCATTCAGTAAAGGTCTCACTTCTTCCCACAACTTTCCTGTTTTTTCTACTTGTTTTCAGCCTGATTAGTTACTTTCTGTTCCTTCCCAGCTGGCTGCTTCTCTCCTGATATTAATGAATAAATGATTAATTATCAGCTCCTGTTCCTTTGGAGGGAAGGGGTTTTTTAAGTACTATTTATTCCTTGGTAGGAAACCAGAATTACTGCTTATAACATTTTGGATCTAATAATTATCATAATAGTGTAATTATGAAATAATGATAATAAAAATGTAAAGAACATGATCAGTGGCTTTGTCTGACTACAAACTGCAAAACAGTATTTATAGGCCAAGCCAGGCATGATGCTGTGAGTACCATGAACAGAGATCCCAAAGTTTCTGCTGTCAAATAGCAGGCACACAAGGGTCTAATTTGGAGTGGAACTTCAGTGATGGGAAGGGAAGGAAGCTTTTGCCCCATACTATTTTTCCTGGGCTAAAATTGGTCCTTCAGAGCCAGTGTTTGCCCTGCTGAAACAAAGGTACCAGTGCCCATATAATATCTGTATGTTTGCTGCAGTGGAGTAAACTCCAGGTCTCCATTTCAAGTCAAGAAAATGGTACAGGAAGAAGTCTTAATCACCATGCCCCATGCCATCATATTGATTTGAACTGAACCACTGTGCATCTGACATTTGGAATTCCATTCACAGAAATCTCAGTGTCTCCTGTGGTTTGACCCTAGTCTCCCCACCCCAAACAAAAGCTGATAGTTTACAGTTGATTCATATATGCTAGAGTGAAGCATGATGGCTGCGGGAAAGAAGGGAAGTAATGAACTGAGCTGAAAGGAAAAGGAAGAGACAATGTTTTAAAGGGACACAAGCAGTGGAAAACCTCAGTGGCACTTAGACTCTTCAAACAGGACACCGCAATTGCATTTACATTTAAAAACATCATTGCAAATCAAGTAAAAAAATTGGAAAAAACATGCAGAAAATACTGGAATGCGATGAGTCGATGTTGAGATTTTGCAAGCGTCACTCCTTCAGTCATGAAAGCGTTAAACTGTTGTTTGTGGCCACTTTATTGCAACTCTTGGCTGATGACACAAACATCCAGAGATGTAGGAACTTTTATACCAGATTATTATACCACTGAAGATTTTGTTGTGCGTGTAAGTAACCATGAGAAATTATCCATGGCCATAAATTTTCAGCAACTGCACAACATTTGAGAAAGTAACATCTGGCTTCAGTTTTTATCTATATTTACTTCTGGATGTGTGTTTCTTTATAATAGTATTATTGACCACTGAAGAAGGCCCTTGAGGCCAAAACGCATATGGTTCTATTGGTTATTTGATACTTTCATAGAGTTGCCAAGTTGATCTTCTGCCGGAGCGGGGGGCTCCCGGCCAGCATGTGGTGTGTGCGTGCGCACGCTTTGCGCGCCGCATGTACGTCACCCAGAAGTGACGTGACGACGGCAGGCACGCTGGGGGCGGGGGCATGGCCATACGAGGGAAAACCATAGAGTTTTCCCTCGGATTGCTGTGGCCCCGCCCCCAGCGTGCCCAGCGTGGTCGCGTCACTTCCGGGTGACGCGCACGTCGGGGTGGAGTTCCCCCGGGGGCCCCATCCGGCTGGGAACGGGCTTCTGGGGCTGGGGTTTCCCCGCCCCCCGGGGGGACTTG
>NW_015161956.1:1113816-1115479 GCF_001447785.1 Gekko japonicus
TATATATATATATAAAATATTTATTTTGAGGTTAGCTGGACATTGTTGGAAAGAAACCAGGCCTAAAGCATTTGAAGGCATTTGGCGCTAAAGAATATGCCCATTTGCCGGACCGCCACTGGGTTCTTGTTAAAGTCCCGTAACTTAAATCCCTGTGACTTTTGCAGGAGGCCCCCCCCCCCGTGGGCAGATCGATCGCAGCGTTTCCTTGGAAATAATGGAGAAAGATGAACTGGAGTCTATCTCCATGCTGCAGGGGGACCCCTCTATACACACAGTCACATGCACCTTGTTGGGGCTATTCGGGGGCAAGTTACATACCAGGTGCTGCTGGTGGTGGTTCGAGAGGGTGTGTAGGTTGGAAACAGGGTCATGGGAGGTCTGGTGCGCCGAAGTCTTCTGACACTGTCCTCTGAAGCGGCAAACCCGGGCAAGATGACCCAGCTTGTTGCAGGTCTGGCAGACGGCGTCCCTGAATCAGCAAGATCGGTGTTCATGTGCTTCCCCGCAGCTGGCACAGGACAATGACGATGACGATGCCTTGGCCAAGGGAAGGTCTGACGACCGATGCTGCTGTTGGGATGAGCAGCGGCGTACCTGGAGCACCTCCTCGTCTTCGGAGTTGTCCGACGCAACAGATGCTTGAGTGTGCCTTGCCACAGCAGTCTTGGTGCATTTTTTCATAGGCTGCAGCCTCCCAGAGCGCCTTGTCCAGGTTGAGGTCATCCTGGCAGATGAATTTCCTCTGCAGTTTGGGCTCCCGGAGGCCCATGAGGAACTGGTTTAGCAGGGTGTCCGTCAGACCGGGGAACTAACACCTCGTGGCCACCCGCTGGAGTCCTGCCAAGAACTCAGAGCCAGTCTAGTCCGGACCCTGGACACGCGCAAAAAAGTCCATGCACTCTGCAAACTTGGTAGGCTTTGGAGAGAGATGGTCTAAAAGCACTTTTACGAGTGTCTCGTAAGACTCGTCCTTTGTTTGCCTGGGCGCGATCAGGTCTTTTAACAATAGGACAGTGTCCATACCACAGGACCGGAGAAGGTGGGTGAAAAGTACTCAGAACGTGGAGTGATTCAGCAAGAGTGATTCAGCAAGAGTACTTTATTAGATCAGGAACAAGACAAAGAAACCAGCTCGCAGGCCGGTTTATATGCGTTCAGAAAACCCGCCACCAAGCACACCTAAACACACCCCCTACTCCCGATAGGCTATTTACAGTAACCGGGCGACCATTGGTCTCCCGGCTGGGAAGCTGGCCCTTTGATTGGGCCGGCTAGGATCCTACGGATCCTTTGTCTTTCGACTGAAGCTACTGAGGAATATTGCCTGGCCAGCCCGGGCAAGTCCGGGCATGTCAGGCTGAATGCACTACACGTGGTAATGGCGACAGTACATTACACCCCTCCCCCCATAGTCCAAACTACCCACATACAAAGTCCTGTAGATATGCGGGGGCCTTCCTGGGCCTTGTAGAGCGGCGGAGGTCCGGGGTGCTGTTCGGGGCCGCTCCTTGTGGCCGTGGCGGGAGTGGTAATGGCGACAGTACATTACACCCCTCCCCCCATAGTCCAAACTACCCACATACAAAGTCCTGTAGATATGCGGGGGCCTTCCTGGGCCTTGTAGAGCGGCGGAGGTCCGGGGTGCTGTTCGGGGCCGCTC
>NW_015161956.1:1118852-1119003 GCF_001447785.1 Gekko japonicus
CCTCCTTAGGTGAGATCAGGTTCTGCAGAAGGAGCAGGGTGTCCATCCCACACAGCCGGATGAGCTGGGATCTCTTCAATTCGGCGTCGGTGACCCGCATGCAGGCGAGGTAGTGCTTGAGGATCCTCACCCATGTGGTCCATCGTTCGGG
>NW_015161956.1:1119129-1131152 GCF_001447785.1 Gekko japonicus
CGAGCGAGCTTAGCCTGAAGCGTGCTAGGCGTGGAGAGCGATGCTGCTGCTCGAGGGGTCAGCAGTGTGCGAAGCGGAGCCGGGAGCGGAGCGATGAGCTGCGCTGCTCGAGGGGTCAGCAGTGTGCGAAGCGGAGCCGGGAGCGGAGCGATGAGCAGTTGCCGGAGAGCTGGGATGCCAAGTTGCGCGGTTCCCGGAGAGGTCTCGGCGTCAGGCTCGGTGCGGTACTCGTGTTGGCGTCCGGGTCTTGTTCATGGGGTCGTAGATCCCACCTTCGTCGCCAGTGAAAAGTACTCAGAACGTGGAGTGATTCAGCAAGAGTGATTCAGCAAGAGTACTTTATTAGATCAGGAACAAGACAAAGGAAACCCGCTACAAAGAAACCAGCTCGCAGGCTGGTTTATATGCGTTCAGAAAACCCGCCACCAAGCACACCTAAACACACCCCCTACTCCCGATAGGCTATTTACAGTAACCGGGCGACCATTGGTCTCCCGGCTGGGAAGCTGGCCCTTTGATTGGGCCGGCTAGGATCCTACGGATCCTTTGTCTTTCGACTGAAGCTACTGAGGAATATTGCCTGGTCAGCCCGGGCAAGTCCGGGCATGTCAGGCTGAATGCACTACACGTGGTAATGGCGACAGTACATTACAAGGAGTCAGAGAGAAGCCAGAGATGAGTGGACCGCGTCCACGATGTCGTGGCAGGAGAAGTAGATCTCCAGGATCTCGAGCCATGTGTCCCACTGGTTGGGGTAGGTGATGTCAAAAACGGCGATGCTCTCCTGCAGAACAGCCATCTTAGTGATTCCACAGGGATGGGGAAGCTCAGGAGCGGTGTCAGCAGTCGATGGAGCGTTGCGCGGTGCATTGCTGGGCTCGGAGTCAGCAGAGCGGAGCGTGGTGCGAGGAGCAGTGCGATGCACGGCAACCGGAGAAGTGGGGTCGTTGTTCATGGGAGGTAGAATCCCATCCTCATCGCCAGTGAAAAGTACTGAGACTTACTAGTGATGTGCAACAATCCCACACCCAAAACATACCCCCACACTAGTGATAGGGTATTTACAGTGGCTGAGAGTTCCATGGGCTCTCAGTCGGGAGCCTAGCCCTCTGATTGGCACGGGCTAGGATCCGCTTGGGCCATTGTCTCTGAGAGCGAAGCTCGAGCGCTTCGCATGACCACGTCGAGAGCTTGTCTCGCACATGGTCGGAGATGGATACATTAGTGTGATTTGCCTTTATTATTAGCAAGAAAGACAGGTTATAAATAAATAATAAACTGGATGATTATCATCCATTAGACAATATGAACTTCTTGTGCAAAGAGCTTGAGTGAATGGTGGCCAGGGACCTATACATTTTCCTCAAAGAGGTATTTTATCAAGATCCATTTCAATATAATTTCAGGGCTTAATCTGAGACTGCAACTGTCTTGGCTTCCCTGATAAATATCTTGCTCCAGGACAGAGATGGAGTTTGTCCCAGTTGATTCTCTTGGATTTATAGTATCCTTTTTGGCTGCTTCCTGTGAGATTTGTACCAGAAGGGTGTGTAGGGGAATGACTGAACCCATAGCATTTGTGCCACCTTATCTCCTGTATTCTTCAACACCTACGTGAAGCCACTGGGTGAGGTTGTGTAGATATTCAGAGTGAAACGCAACCAATATGCTGATGATACTCAGCTCTACCTCTCCCCTTCATCTGATTCAGGTGAGGCCCTGGAAGTTCTGAACCATTGCCTGGAGACAGTTTTGGGATGGATTGGGGCTAATAAATGGATTGTTAGTCCAGCTAAAATGAGGTATCATAGAATCCCAGAGTTGGAAGGAGCCATACAGACCATCTAGTCCAACCCCCTGCCCAATGCAGGACCAGCCTAAAGCATCTCTGGTAAATATCCAGCCTCTTCTTGAAAGCTGCCAGTGAAGGGGCGCTTACCACCTCCCTAGGCAGCTGATTCCACCTTTGAACCACTCTGACTGTGAAAATGTTTTTCCTAATATCCAGATGATACCTTTCTGCATGTAATTTAAAGCTGTGGCTCTGGGTCCTATCCTCTGCTGCCAACTAGAACAGCTCCTTGCCCTCCTCCAAATTACATTTTTTCAAATATTTAAAGAGAGCAATCATGTCCCCCCTCAATCTCCAAACTAAACATTCCCAAGGCCCTTAGCCTTTCCTCATAGGGCTCAGTCTCCAGACCTCTGATCATCCTTGCCATTCTCTTCTGCACCCTCTTGATTTTGCCCACATCCTTTTTGAAGTGAGGCCTCCAGAACTGCACACAGTACTCAAGGTGCGGCCTGACTAAGGCAGTATACAGAGGGGCTAGGACCTCCTGTGATTTTGATGCTATAGCCCTTTTAATACAACCCAAGGAAGCTGCGGTGGCTCAAGTGGTTAAGACGCTGAACTGCAGGCTGTGGAAGGTCGGTAGTTCAGCAGTTCGAGACCCGGGTGCCGCATGATGGAATGAGCTCCCATCTCTAGTTCCAGCTCTTGCCAATCTAGCAGTTCGAAAGCAAGAAATTGCAAGTAGATAAATAGGTACCACTTCAGTGGGAAGGTAACAGCGTTCCGTGTGCCTTGGTGTTTAGTCATGCCGGCCACATGACCACGGAAACGTCTTCGGGCAGCGCTGGCTCTTCGGCTTTGAAACGGAGATGAGCACCGCAACCCTAGAGTCGGATTCGACTGGCTTTCGAGCAAGGGAACCTTTACCTTTTAAGGCTGAATTAGCCTTTTTGCCACCGCATCACACTGACTGCTCATATTTAGTTTACAGTCCACTCTTACCCCAAGATCTCTTTTGCATACTGCTCCCTAGAAACGTATCCCCCATCCAGTATTTGTGCTAGACATTTTTGTGGCCCAAATGTAATACTGTGCATTTATCTTTGTTTAATTGCATCCTGTTTGCAACTGCCCACTTATCCAGAGTATTCAGGTCTTGTTGAATTTTAACTCTATCTTCTTGGGTGTTTGCTACTCCTCCCAATTTGGTATCATCAGCAAATTTAATGAGTAGCCCTTCTACCCCTTCATCCATATCACTGATAAAAATATTGAAAAGTACCAGGCCCCAAACCGAGCCCTGCGGCACCCCACTGGACACCTCCCTCCAATCTGATAATAATGGGGTGATAATAATGGGGTCAGTAATATGGCCAGTCAGGAACTGAGGAGTCAACCTTTTCTGAAAAGTGTTGCATTCCTATTGAAGAAGTTGGTTTGCAGCTTGGGAGTACCACTAGAACCAAAGCTACAAGTGGAGGTGCAGGCCCCCCCTCTATGGTACACAGCACTTTTGACCAGCTCCGGTTGGCATAGTGGCTGTGGCCCTCTCTGGAGAGGCAAAATTGGCTGGGAAGAACCATGCTCCTTGGAGAAAGAGCATGATAAAAGAGCATGCTCCAATAACATCCAGATTACTGTAATGCGTTCTTATGGGGCTGCCTTTGAAGAAGGTTAAAAGCTTCAGCTGGTGGAGAATGTGGCGATCAACTGGTATGTCCTATAGAGACCACATTTCCATGGGTGTTGAAACAAGTTTCTGGCTACTAATACACTTCTAGGTACAATTCAAAATTGTGGTTATTCACAAGAGAGAGCCTGTGTGGTGCAGTGCATGGAGTAGCGGATTAAGACCCTGGGCGAGCTAGGTTTGAATCCTCACTTCTACCATGGAAATCTGATGGGTGACCTTGGACCCATCACAAACTCGTCTTGGCCTACCTCACAGGGTTGTTGTGAGAAAGTGGAGGAGGGGAGAACAATGTTCAAAAAGCCTCTGAGTCCCAATTGAGGATAAAAGTGGCATATAAATAAACACATGCAACAAAATGCATAAAAATGCACTTCAGACCCCTAAATTAAAGGTACACCTGAACGACTGAATGCTCCCAATATGCATCAATTAAGATAATGTTCCAAGCCCCTCTCCCTTCTCTCAATTCACTACTTCTATTCTCATCTCTGGTGCCCCAGATGTGGAGCCCCCTTCTCTCAGCCATTTGCCTCAGTCTTCTAATTTCCAGCACTAGGTGAAAACATGGTAGAGAAACAAAGGCTGTGGTCACACGGAGCATTAGCCACGCTACAGAGACGGAAGATAGGCGGATTTTCCGGGTGCGATCAAACCGCAACATCTGGGAAGCGTAGAGCTCCCGTGGCTAACCCGAGGCTTCCCGCGGAAGATGCGCCGTAAAAAACTAGTACCTCCGAGGTACTAGTTTCCGGAAACCGCGGGGCAAGGGCGGGCGTCTGATCACATTTCCGGTGGTAGCTTGTGGCATCCGGCGCCCGCCCATGTCCCGTCACGAAAAGGGGTTTTTTTTTCCCAAGTCTCCACTGGATGCGCACAAGCACCCAACGGCGCATGCACACACTTCAGTTAAAAAACCCCCACAACCCCTGCCACGCCGCTTCTTTGCCGCACCGCAGAACTGACGTATGATCGGCACCTCATAGCAAACCACGGGACGTCGGCGGAACGTTTGATCCAGCAGCCGCACGGTAGTTAGCTCCAGGGCAAACAGCCACGCATCCCCCCCCCCCCCGCAATATCCGGTCCTTGTGACCAGGGCCAAAGAACAGCCAAGCTGTTAAAACCTGGACCCATTATGTTGAGACAGAAGTAACTCCCATGATGATCAGTGGTCGTTATTTACAAGTAAAGTGGCATCGGATGCCCCCCAGGGCCCAATACTTTGCATATAGATAAGCATGCAATCATCTTTTTGTCATATTCTCTATATTCAAACGTTTTATTGCCTTAGCACTATACTGCCTATTTGTTTTCTGAATACTGAGGACCAGTTCCAAGCTAGTGTATTGTCTCCATGGAACCTGAGGAGAAAAATTTAGTCTGAATGTGAAAACAACTAGTGAGGCACATTTTACTATGGCATAAACTCTCCTGAGCCAGAGCCCTCTTTCTATGTAAAAAAACCCCATGTTGCTTTTGTTAGAGATTGCCATATTCTTACCCACTCACCTGTCCTGTAAAATCACATCTATTTTGCATGCCTGTATAATATGAGCTGCGCTCAAGTGGTTAAGATGCTGAACTGCAGGCTGTGGAAGGTCAGTAGTTCAGCAGTTCGAGACCCGGGTGCCGCAAGACGGGGTGAGCTCCTGTCTCTAGTTCCAGCTCCTGCCAACCTAGCAGTTCAAAAGCAAGAAATTGCAAGTAGATAAATAGGTACCACTTTGGTGGGAAGGTAACAGCGTTCCGTGCGCCTTGGTGTTTAGTCATGCTGGCCACATGACCACGGAAATGTCTTCGGACAGCGCTGGCTCTTCGGCTTTGAAACAGAGATGAGCACCGCAACCCTAGAGTCGGATTCGACTGGCTTTCGAGCAAGGGAAACCTTTACCTTTTATAATATGGCAATGGTTTGTGTGCATGTATTTACTATGCAGGTGTTCTTCCACAAAAGTACTTCTATGGTGAGGGAGGGGAGAATCTTGAAGTCTAGAATTATTTTCCTGAGTTTGATTAGTTTGCATGCCTCCTCTTCAGTACCAGGCTGCTTTCAGCTACTCCCACATTTTATTTTGGAAGAAGGAAACTGATCCCTGTCAGGAAGTAGCTATCCAGATCGACAAAAATAAGAGAGTTTAAGGAAAGCTTCATTCCTCTGCAAGCGCAACAGGGAGTGCGTGTTTTCCTGTCAGAAACACTCATTGTACAGGCCTGTTATTTTCCACTTCGTTGGGGCGGGGGAAAGTTCAGGAAAGCAGGATAATAAATAGATACGATAAATATTCATGAGACTGCTGATGTCATGAGAAAACGGTGCTCGGCCGGGCGGTCTCCCCAAAGCGCCATTTCCTGGAAGAGAAGGAAGAAGGAAGGCCGAAGCGATGAAGAACTGCACAAGGAAGTCGTGGCGCCGACGACAGAGAGAGGGTGCTCTGAGCCCGGGAAAGCCAAAACGCGGCTTGATCGCTGCGTGAACTCTGGTGTGCCGCGGAAGGCCAGCAGGGGGGGGGGGAGAGAGAGAGACACCTGCCCAGCTCTCGCTGCCTCGGCGGTACTGGATTACAAGCGCTGGGCAGAGAGAGAAGGGACAGCCCAGCGTTTGGTGTGGTTCCTGAATCTTCCACAGCAGGCTGCTTTCCTTGCCGTTCGCCTACGTGCTTGTGCAGAGGGCTGTAGCAGCGAGCGCTGCGGTATCTGGGGGAAGACCCTTGGCTGAGCGCCGCTTTGGGTCCCCCCTCCCCTTCTTCGTTTTGCCATCCGCCCCTTCTTCTTCCTTCCCCCTCCTCTTCCTTTTTTGGGGGGTGTATTTTGTTGTAAAGCGAGGAGAGGCAACCGGTTTGGAGGTGTCGGGGAGGATGGTGAAGATGATGATGTGGAAGAGATGGAGATGAAGCAGAATATGCGGATCCGGGGACTCCTGTTGCTGCTGCCACCACTATGGGCTGTGCTTCTCCGGGACATCGCGGCTGTAACAGGTAAGGCTGCTCCGCGTCAGAGTCCTGTAGAGCTGGAGCGGAGAAAGAAATGTTCCGTCTGCTCTGGCCGGCAAGCTGACCGATTGAATCCACCCCCTCCCTTTTGACTGTGTTCCTTCTGCTGCCCAAGTTTGTCCCCAAGGAGGCTCTCACAGTTTACTGTCCCTACCTGGCTGTTACTCTGCCCTGTTTTTCTGATGTTGATTTGTACCTTGGTCGAAAATATCATGGTGATTTCCTAAAAGTATCCCCCGCACCCCCAACCGATGCCTACCCCTGCCCTTTCCAAAGGTTTGCTATTTCTTTGGTAATAGAACTCCTGTTGACAATGTACTTTGGAAGGGACTCCAGAGGGAAGTGAGAGGAGGGACACTCTGTCATCAAATGTCCAGTAGTCACATTTCCCCCCCCCCCTTTCACAGTTTGTGGTCGGAACAGGCCTAATTTATTTTTCCTATTCGCTACTCAGTGCTGAAACAAGTTGCAAAACTTAATTAGGGTACATAAACTTCATTTCATTTTTTGAAAAAAAAACTGGATTTTATTTAAAGAGCAGCTTTAATGCATATGTTTAGTCTTTCAGAGAACAGTTTGTATCTGGATCTGGGCACCACCCTCTCTTGTTTTTCCACAATGGTGTAGGAAAACAGTTCTTCTAAACAAAATGAACATAGCCACGATTTAACTGCTATTGTGACATGACAGTCTTCACCTGCAACCTGGACAGACTGTTGTGTGTCTATATATAAGTCTTTGAATGTCTCTAAGTTCTTTCTAAGCACCTCTGTAGATGGCCTCATTACATTTTTAGAGGTCCTAAATGGAGATATAAGGAGCTGCGGTGGCTCAAGTGGTTAAGACGCTGAACTGTAGGCTGTGGAAGGTCGGTAGTTCAGCAGTTCGAGACCCAAGTGTGCCGCATGACAGAGTGAGCTCCCGTCTCTAGTTCCAGCTCCTGCCAACCTAGCAGTTCGAAAGCAAGAAATTGCAAGTAGATAAATAAGTACCACTTTGGTGGGAAGGTAACAGCGTTCCATGCGCCTTGGTGTTTAGTCATGCCGGCCACATGACCACGGAAACGTCTTCGGGCAGCGCTGGCTCTTCGGCTTTGAAACAGAGATGAGCACCGCAACCCTAGAGTCGGATACGACTGGCTTTCGAGCAAGGGAACCTTTACCTTTAAATGGAGATATATTAGTCACTGGCTAGAAGTGGACTTGTGTGTGTTACAATTGGGGGGAAATGACAAGATCTATGACTGGACAAACATCACCTATGTGACTTTGGAAAACTACCTTATTTTCCAGCCTTTCGAATACACCTGGCTTTTGCAAAAATAAAACCATTCAAATTTTATTTCAGTGGTTGCTTTTAAAAATATGCTATTTGGCCATATTGATTTTCGAGCCAGCACTGATGTTTCCTTACTTGAATATTACCCCTTAGTCTTTATGTGTATGAAGGGTCTGTGACCCCAGACATTCAACAGCAGTGCCAAGACTGCTGCAAAGGGAACTTTTCAAAATTATGATTAAAAATACTTCTGATACAAAAACTTCTAAAGCACAAGGGGTTCATTTAACCCCATACGTTCAATGAATAGTTTTGGAATAAAACAATGCTCCCTGTTATGATCATAAATGAGTAACAGTCAGCCGTTGAATCTGTACAGTGAATTTGCAGAACTGTTTGGAAATAGTATTTTTATCCAGTTCTATTTAGTGTATTAATAGTTAAGGTAGTTTTGTATTTCTGATTTCACCCCTGAATGGATAGAGTAGATTCAACTTTTCCAGTGGAAGCTCAAAAGGCTCTGAGAATGTAAGTCTGGATCCTTCTGTCAAATGTATCTGGCCCAAGTAAAGCATTACTAAACGCAGTTGAATACTTTGTGGAATACTGTTACAAGATACAGCTTGTCAGGAACCTGGCAGATGATCAGCAGCTCACCTCTATGTGAAGTGGATGGTAGTGGCCAGGCCAGGTTATTTGGCTTAAAGCCAGCTCATGATTCAAAGACAAAACCTGTTGTCAACAGTTCCTGGATTATATTATTTAGGAATGGTCCATCCTTGGCACTACACTAGTCCATTCTGCCACTATAACCCCAAAGCAGTTGTTGCTGTTCCTGCATAGTGTCTAGGAAAGCTACAGGTGTTGTTGCCAGGTCAGGGAGTTTTTGGTGGTGTTCCCTGGGTTGGATGGCAGCATAGTTGTGAGGCTGAAGCTGAAGTCAGTGCTGAGTGAAAACAGTCTATAACAGACATGAATGGATGGGAGGGGGAACAGAAGCAAGGATGAAAGGAGAAATACAGTCATGACTCATTGGCACTAGATTGATAATTCCCATTGCAGTGTCCAAGAAGTAGGATTCACAGCTCATCAGGGTCTGTCTGAAGACATATGAAAAGGTATAAAAGTTAACCTATTTCCCAGATGTTCCGTGCTGCACAGGATTTGATCCAAACATTCCAGCAGCCACGTGAAATCTACTGGAAATGCTTCTGCAGTGATTATGTAGATGCTGTCATGTGTGACAGTTGCTTACATGTGGTTTGCCCCATTTCTTGGAGACCCTTAACACTTCTTACAGGTGTGCTATATGCCCTCTCTTAGGACTGTCCCATCTGGCAACTGTCAGGTTGTAGGGTTTTTTTTCTGTGATAGATCCTTTGGAATGACTCACTAGACAAGGGGCAGAAGACACCTTCATTTCTGCATTCAGGAAGGTGTGCGGAACAGTTTTATTTCAGGGGGCATTTGGAAGAGTGTGAACCATTTGGGGCAGGTCTGGCTTGTATGTTGTTTTTGTCTGGTATGTTGATTTTTATCTTGTTGATGGACTGTTATTTTATTTTTATGTTTCACAAGTTGCAGTTACTTTGCTAGTTGCCTTGAGTCTAAGGAGACAAGGTGGGATATAATATTAAAGGTAAAGGTAAAGGTTCCCTTGCTCGAAAGCCAGTCGAGTCCGACTCTAAGGTTGCGGTGCTCATCTCCGTTTCAAAGCCAAAGAGCCAGCGCTGTCCGAAGACGTTTCCGTGGTCATGTGGCCGGCATGACTAAACACCAAGGCGCACGGAACGCTGTTACCTTCCCACCGAAGTGGTACCTATTTATCTACTTGCAATTTCTTGCTTTCGAACTGCTAGGTTGGCAGGAGCTGGAACTAGAGACGGGAGCTCACGCCATCATGCGGCAACTCGGGTCTTAAACTGCTGAACTACTGTCCTTCCGCAGCCTGCAGTTCAGCGTCTTAACCACCGCAGCTCCGGGATATAATATTACAAATAAATAAAATAAGTCCATGATTCTCATATTCCATGGCCATGGCATGGATTCAACAACCTTTAATGTAAACTTCAAATTCAGAGGATCTGGGTTCTGTTCTTGCATGTTTAGAATCTGACAGAAGATACTTTGAGGGACTGAGGCAGTGGTTTAAGATCATGGGCTATGACCTTCAAGTGGGCCATGGAGTACCATCTGCTGGGTCACAACAAGCCCCTACAGAACCATCATTTCTTACTGCTTCTTGTTAGGAACTCCTTCTGGAGCCTATGGGTACAGACTAAATGTCCCATGTCTCCTGTCTTTCTGCATGTGTGCTGAGAGGATCAACAGGATGACAAAGCAAGGTCCCTCAGTGGTGGAGAGCATTCCTTTTTGGCACAGCTAAGTTCAGAGACATCTCCCAGCTGCTCCAAAAAGTTCCCTTTACTTTCTCTTTCTTCACCTGGTCTGGTTGGCTACCCCTACCTGTTGTTCTTCCAATGTTACAATGCTTGTGGTGCCCTTTTTCTTACCAGTGAGATTCTAACTCAGCCTCCTCCTCTTATCATGTGACTGATGTCATGTGACTTCCTGTCAGATACAGTACTAGTACACTTAGTAGCTGCCTACTGGTTAAAGGTGGTTCTGAAGTCTGGAAGGGTTGAAGATTGCTGGATTAGGGTACCATTCAGAAGAGGGAGGATAAGTTGCTTCCTCCCCGCCTCTCCCCACCCCTGGCTGCCTGGGGCCAGGGAGGGCCTTGGCAGGGCTTCCTCACACTTCCACCGGCCTTGCAGGTCCACCGCCGGGCCCCTGATGTCAGGGGGTGTGGCATATGCTAATGAGTTTCCCTAGCTCTTTTTCTACGAAATGACCCCTGGTTACAATGCTTGTGGCGCCCTTTTTCTTACCAGTGAGATTCTAACTCAGCCTCCTCCTCTTATCATGTGACTGATGTCATGTGACTTCCTGTCAGATACAGTACTAGTACACTTAGTAGCTGCCTACTGGTTAAAGGTGGTTCTGAAGTCTGGAAGGGTTGAAGATTGCTGGATTAGGGTACCATTCCTTGGCAGACAGTTCTTCAGTCGCCCATTTTCCTTTCTTGATAATGATTTTTTTTCTAGTAGCAGTAAACACATGCAGAAATAGTAAGTTAAGAAACTATAAAGATATCTGCTAGATTCAATTGTTAGACCTGGCTAGTAATTAGTTAATAAAGTAATAGAATGATTGACCAGGAAGTACTGACTTATTAACAGTAGAGGCCCATAAGAAACAGGCTTGGTCAGTTGAAGCAATCAGCAAGGAGTGCCCAGTGTAGTACTACATCTTGCTTAGTGTTTTTAGACCAAAACATCTGTAGTTCCTCTGTAACCAGCAGGACACACTTTACAACTGGGTAGGTAAGGTCAGGAACAGTTTGGCTTAATTTTTTGTTCTGGCAGGCTGGGGGCTGGTAAACAAAATCATCCTCTCTGGAAAGAATACTTTCAAGTATTACCAATATATCTATTTCTCAGTGTGGCCAAATCTATGGATACTTAAAGCCAGAGACTGAAGCCCTGAACAAAGAAGACAGGTCTTTCTACAGACCTGAAAAATGCCCCAGGTTTGCAGAAAAATATGAAATTAAAAAACAAACACCACATCAGGGAGTAAAACCCTTCACAATAACAGAAGCGGTACCTGTAGCTAAATGAAATGAATGCTCTCAGTGGCTGTTGCAAAGTAACCATGACAGTATTGTCAGCCTTTCAGCCTTTGTTTCTGACAGTAAAGGGCAGGGGGAGGGGGCAGGACCCTTTCCAGGGCTGTTTTGCTTTAAGAGAGGACTCACCAGAGCAAGGATCAGCAGCAACCACCAGGTGACTTGCTTCCACCTGACCTCTGTGAGTCACTCAGGCCTGGCTGCTTGTTACTGTTAGCAGCAGTCACACACACACACACACCCGGCAAAAAAACAGTGTGGTGTACTGGGTAGAGTTTCAGACCAGGATCTGGATGAACCAAGTTCCCATCACCGCTCTGCTGAGGAAGCTCACTGGATGACTTTGGGCGAGTTATCCTAACCTACCTCACAGGATTGTTGTGAGGATAAAATGGAGGAGATGAGAATTACGTAATCTATTTGGGGTCCCCATTGTGGAGAAATGCAAGGTATAAGTGAAGTAAATACGTAATAAGTATAGCTGAAGATGGGGGGCTATATAAAAGTTAAGTAGGTTGGGGGTGAGCAGAAGAGAAGGAAGCAGGGAAAAGTAAGGATATGTGGAGGAGGGAAAGA
>NW_015161956.1:1131585-1199812 GCF_001447785.1 Gekko japonicus
CGGCGGCCCCCGGTGTATTGGGCCTGAGTTTCCCCAGGTAGAGGTTTCTGGGGGGGGGGGGAGGGAAAGCTGAAGTTGGGGCAAATAAAGGTAGGTTGGCTGGTTAGTGCAAATGAGAGAAGGAAGCAGGGAAATGGAAGAGGCTATAGGAGCTCTCAGAGAAGAGAAAGAGGAAATAGTGGGGGGAGGGGAAAATGAGATGCCCTCTGCAAGTTCTTGCAGGTACCCCACTTGTAATTAGATAATTCAGGTAATACATAATTTACGCTGATCCCATGAAGTAGAAGCAGTTGCCCTCTGTCTAGCAGAGTATTGTTGCTGAGGCACACTACTTCTTTGAATCCAAAAGTTTCAGAATCCTGTTTAGCAGCGTTTGAATTCCATAGTCATTGTAATTTGAAGAGGCATTTGATGACGAGGTTTTAATTATCGCTATGAGTAAGAGTATAATTAATGAGGTAATAATCATGGTTGTAAGTTGGGAGACTCAGGTATAACATATATATTATTAGCTTCTCATCTTTCTAAGCTTATCTGTGTTAAGCACATGTGTTTCATTTTACTGACTACCAAAAGAAGACTGTATACAGCTAGTCCCTAATTCTCCCTCTCTTGAAATCCCATCCTTTGTGTACTTGGCCTAGCACTCTCCTTCTGTACTTTGACTCCTTTAGGTCTCAGTGAAGCTGGGATGATAAACCTTAAATTGTCTCCAAAGATAGCAGCATTTGTTCATGATTAACCCTTTCAGCCAATTAGATTATGGGAAGCTTTGCAAGTACAGGATGTTGTGCGTGTTTCAAAAGTTGGCTGGCATTTTATGCATGGACCTTGCATATCTATGGAGTGGCTATATTGGGTTTTATTATGTAAGTTGCGGTGACACCTTCTGCTTCAGCATGTGAATGATGAGAAGAAGAGGGAGAATGCTTTCTGGGAGTTATGCACACACAAACACGTAATTTATGCCACTGTTGAATTAAATAGCATCTTTCTCTGTGGACTCCTTAGTCCATCAGCCACAAAATGTTGCGTCTAAATATAGGTGATCATTTTGCCAACTTTACTGTCTTAGTAAATGCATTGAGTTAACAGAAAAAAAAGGGGGAAATGACAGAGTGGGGTGTGGAAACTAGTGGATGAATGGGCTGCTAATATAATGACAGTTCAAGGGGGGGGGAACCCACAGAACACTATTCTGCTGCAAAGTTGGAGTGAGCAGCACTCAACGAAGGTCTGCCTTGATCCTGGCCGGGTGCTTGTTCCTCCTCCTTTTTCTCATCTAAAAAGAATTCCCCATTTACTTCCCAATATCATGTACCAATTTAGTGTCGCTGGATGTGCTCACAGCATCTTGGGCAACTCTGCCATCAACCACCAACCAAGATGCCATTTTCCAGTGGGGACCCACAGCTGACCCATGCATGGAAGACACCAGTCTATTTTGCCATTTCACACACCAGAATCCGGTTGCAAAGTGGATTGAAAGTCCGTCATTCAGTATGTGTGAAAGCACCTGAGACACACATGCTCTTCAGACATTGTATACAGGCAGAAAGAAACTGTAACACCTTCAGGGCCTGCATGGAGAAAGCAGAGACCCAAGCTCTGCAAGGACCTCCATGCTGACAAAGTGCCTTGCATAATTCTCCCCTCCTCTGTTACATCCTAACAATGATCAAGTGAAGAGGCTATAGGAGCTCTTAGACAAAAAGTGTGTGACCGGTTCAAGATCATCCAGTAAACTTCCATGGTGGAGTGGGGATTCGAATGGCCATACCATTTATTTATTACATTTTTATCTCACCTATCATGTTGTCAATAGGAGTTTTCAAAGTGTTGCTGACTGGTTCATCAATGAAGCCAAATAGCTTGGCATTGCCTTACCGTAATTTCATGGAAACCTTAGTTTTTAGAACTAGTTGCTTACTTCTAATGGAGAGGTGCAGTAGATCCATGCATTTTTTTTTAAGTCCAGAATGCAAGAAAGTTTTTTAATTCTTTTTGTTTTGTCCTTGGAAGAAGCCTGAGCACATGGGGCTGATACGCAGAGAGGACACTTTTGGTTCATGTGTTGATAGTTCTTAGTTTTAAAGATCTACTTTTTATGGCACATATAATGAGAAAGTCTTGCTTTTTCTTTTTAAACATCAGTGTATGCAAAGAAAAAAACATCTCTGAACAGGTAAAAGACAATGTGTTGAGTATTGACACTTGACAGTTAAAGTTTATCTCAGAGTGTTAGCTTCAACCATAGGTGTTTGGGTTGGCTAATTGGTATATAGCTGCTGGGTTTAATTCACAAAACTGTGGGTGTGTATTTTATTACAGCAGAGGAAGAAAAAAATGCAGGTGGTGGAGATTTTTATAGATGAAGAACTTCCACTTTTTGAAAAAATGGAGAATCTTCTTTCAGGTTCATGTTGGAAAATAAGCAGCTTTTAATATGCATGAACTGGTCGTTATACAAGTAATATGGAATAATGTATGGCAGGCAAAGTTGCAGTATTTTACAGTTCAGGAAAGTGTCAATGCCTGGGTTGAATCTAGTCAACTTGCTCATTGAATTTCACGCACTTCCTCTTCCTTTTGCTGCCCCCTGTACGGTCTTTGTATATGCAGATCCCATTATCCTCAGCTGAGCCCTTTTATATCACCAGAAAAGCTGACCGGGAGAATATCTTATACTGGTCACTGCTCAAATCAGCTAATTAGAATAGTATGAACTATGAGAATGAATAGACATCCTACTTACAAGCAAGTCCCTAAAAAGGTTGCATGTACCACACCTTTCCATTAGCGTGCGTAAGGCAGCTAACAAAAATTGCCCAACACCATTTCACTAAACCAATACAAAATTATCAGAATCTTACAGTGGCAACACTAAAAAAAAACGGAGAAAACTGACAATGGGCACTTCCTTCTGCCACTTACAGTGAATGTTGTCCAGTGGTTACAGCAAGGCTTTTGTGCCAAACTATCTTCTATTTCGCATGCTTATTTTCAGTTGTGTTTGTATCCTTCCTTGCTGCATATGTTAATTTTTCTTCAAAGAGATTGTGTAGCCTGTGTCAGTATTTGTGCATGCTAACATATGCCATACATTCTCTTTTTATTGAAGCAGTTGCTCTCCACCCACCCACCTACGCACATTCTAGGCTCTGAGGCATATTCTGAATGTTTTTACTCCATAGGAAATGTGAGAAACAGCACTACTTGCAAATGAATTAGTGACACCCATCCAAATGGGGGATGAGATCAGGATTTGGCACTTTGTCTTAGACTTGGGGGTTGCCAGGCTACTGGCTGAACTAATCCCATATCACACAATGGGGCGGGGGGGGGAGTATGTTCTGTAAACGGTTAGTTTTCTTCCAGGGCAAAGCTCTAGATCAGTCTTTACAACCACACTGTTTTTAAACTGCTTGGAAGCTTTAGCTGTAAAAGGAGTGTGAACACTGTATGAATGACCTTGTATGATGGCCTATATGAATGATCCGCTGTATGACTGCCAGCTCTTTTCATAGGAAGGGATCAAAAGTTCTGATTGACTCAGGGCACATTAGTATTATCCAGCAGTCAAAATTCAGAGGAAAAAACTGGGGAGACTTTTAACCACTCTCCAGAAAACAGTACCTTCAAAAGCATTACCAGGGTACTGCTTCAAGGATGTCCTTTGCCTCTGGATCTGTCACTGACAGAGTTACTGTACGGTTTTCACCCTACTGATCTCCAAATTGGCATGTTGGTGAAGAAGCCCTGCATGGATTTAGCTTCCTGTATTATTTCTTAACTGGAATTTCAGCACTCTCATCCTATAATCATTAAACAAATATAATAAAAGTTCTGTTGAGGCATTCAGGGTGGCTATACATTTTGTACTTTGATTGTATTGTGTTACAGACCACCAACCTGGATTAATTTGCTGTACTCCCAACCTCCTCGCTCCCATCTTGTGGGTGTGGAGAGAAGGGAGGTTGCTTTCTTCTAGGCACAAAAGGTACTGGAATGCCAATCAAACTGAAGGTGTCCCAGGGGCAGCCTGTGAAACTGAACTGCAGCCTCGAAGGAATGGAAGACCCAGAAATGCTGTGGATCAAGGATGGAGCTGTGGTCCAGAGTGTAGACCAGGTGTACATCCCAGTAGATGAAGAGCACTGGATTGGTTTCCTCAGGTAGGTTTGATGTGCAAAAGTGGAGCAGGGAGTGTCAGATTGTGGTCAGGGCTGTGTGTGTTCCACACCTTTGCTATACAAACATGGAACTTGCTATCTGGAATTCCACTGGAACTTTCCTTCTTACCTGGCTTAAAACCTTAGACACCTGAACATTTTATGTTAATGCCTTGTAAGTTCAAAGCTCTTTCCTGTTGTTTTCTCATTCATGGTTGTGGCGAAGAGCGTAGAGACAAAGGGACACAGTCAAGTGAAAACTCATAAAGCAGAGGTGACCCAAATGTGGCTTGAGCCTGTCAGCATATGGGACCAGTCTAGCCACAGCTCTTTTGCTGCCTTGAGCTCTGTGGATACTGAATGAATATTTTTTAGTTTACTGTTATTTCAGCTCTCCCCCTCTTCTCATTCTCACCAGTGTAGAGTAGTAGTTAGAGCGTCAGAATAAGATCTGGGAAACCCAGGTTTGAATCCCCTCTCTGCCATGGAAGCTTGCTGGGTGAGCTTGGGGCAGTCACACACTCTCAGCCTAACCGATTTCAGAGGCTTGTTGTGGGTATAAAATGGAGGACAGCAGGAGGAGGAGGAGGAGGAGGAGGAGGAGATTGGATTTATACCCCGCCCTTCACTTGGAGTCTCAGAGCGGCTTACAAACTCCTTTCCCTTCCCCTCCCCACAACAGACACCCTGTGAGGTGGGTGGGGCTGAGAGAACTCTGACACAAACTGCTCTTTTTCAAGGACAGCTGTGCCAGAGCTTGTGACTGACCCAAGGTCACATCAGCAGGTGCAAGTGGAGGAGTGGGGAATCAAACCCGGTTCTCCCAGATTAGAGTCCGCGCACTTAACCACTACACCAAGCTACTTTGGGACTCATTGAGAAGAAAGGCAAAGTATAAATTAAGTGAATAAATAAACAACCTTCATTTTCACTACAGTCCCCTCTCTCTTCTCTCTTTTTTCTCCATTTCTTACAGTCAAAGTAATTTTGGGGTGATGTGGAGACCTCCTTGTCTCACCAATAAAATGTCTGTATCAGGAAGTAAAGAATGGAGGTGATGAAAGCTTGTACGTTTGTTAGGGGTGTTCCTCAGAGATCCTAAACTCAGGAGATGACAGTGAAATTCCACACTGAAGGCCTGACTCTAATGAGGCCACCTGACACTTCTGAGTTGGACTTATATTCCATCCTTCCAGTCAGCCAGCTGCATTCCTGGCCACCTGGTTCCTGCCTCACTGCCACCCCCAAGCAGGAGCCAGAGGAGATAAGCCTTCTTATTCCTTCACACACACACACACACACAACCTTTTTAAAAGCAGTGCAGCAAGTTAGACATTCCAGTTCCCAAACTCTTTGTGTTATTTCTTCAGGTAAGAGTTTGGTCACCATTTCTGGTAGCCTGCTACTATGGAAATCAAACCAGAGGAAGTAATCTCAAAAGAATTCGAGATGGCATATATGGCGTGAGTGAGCAACGCTATGTTTAAAGATCCAGAACAGCAAAGGGTTAAGAAAAGTTATTGCCTCCATTTCCTGAGTGGAGGTGGTGCTGTGTCACTGGAAGAAGGGCAGCAACTGCAACTGCCTCAGGCAGCAAAATACCTTGAAACTTTACTGTTCATGATGGAGCACCCAACAACTTCTCTCTGGACTGCACTAAGCTGGGGATTTCCGTGTAAGGCAGCAGCCTTGTCAGGAGATGGGGGATAGGAGGTGTAAATGTAAACGTGAAGTGTGCCATCGAGTTGTAACTGCCTCATGGTGACCCCATGAAGTTCCACCTCATGGGGTATTCAAGGCAAAAGATGAGCAGAGATGGAGTACCCTTGGGGAAAAGCCCAATATATTAGCATTCAAAGTTGCTTTAGACCAGGCCAGGTCGTTAGTCTCATTCAGTTCTGTCTGCTCTAATTAGCTGCAGCTCTCCTGCATCAGGCAGAGAACAATCTTTCCTACCACATCTCACCTGAGGTCTTTTGACTGGAGATGTTCTATATGCTCCCTAAACTGTGAAATCTGGAGACATAACATTTCTGGAAATTTCATACCATGGGTAATTATGGGGGAAATTGAAATATATGTAGCCCCTTCTTTTTTATCAACCCTAAATGTATTGAACTGTTTTAACAATATAAAATGCAGCATTTATAACAGTTAACATAACAGTGTACTTGTTTAGCATATTTATGAAGTCTGAAAAATATAAATGCATTAGTTTTCTACATGCAAACCATGGAGGGGTGGAGGATAGCTGAAAACTGCTGTACCATAAGCTACCTTAGCACACACATCTTAGTTTTTGCCATCTGAGGGGTAGGGAGAAAAGTTAAAAATGGAAAACATGAATTTGGTAGCAGACAACAAGAAAGGAACAATTGAATTAGGATTAGCAGCATTTTTGAATATTTAGTAATTTTATGACACAGAGTACTTTGAACTTTTCAGTAGTGTACATTATTATACACACCGACTAAACTAGTTACATTTGAACAATAAACATATCTCTGAAATAGGTTGTATAGGTTATCAGTATGCACAGGAACTGCCTACTACCATTATTTAATGTTGCAGATTCTTATATAAAGCCCTTAATGTTAAACATTTTAAATTATTTATTTTTAAATTTATTTTATTTCATTTATATCCCGCCCTCCCCGCACGCGGGCTCAGGGTGGCTTACAACACGAGGTGTAATACGACACAACAATTAAAAACAATTAAGGCACCCAGTGCAATAAAATACAGTTAAAACAGTTAAAACACAGTAAGTAACTCCCAAGGATCCATCGCGACTAACAAACTCGCTCCCTATTGCTCATCGCATAGGGGTCAAAGAGGGGGATGCTGTGGGCCATGATGTTCAGATGGCCCAACCCAGTGGTACTGTTTTGCAGTCACCTGTTGGTGGTGGTGGTGGCGGCGGCTCCTATTCAAAAGCCTGGTGGAAGAGCTCCGTCTTACAGGCCCTGCGGAACTGTAACTGGACCTTTTTCTAGAAAGGATTTCACTGATTCCTAATGAGAAAATATGTCAGAGGTTTGTTTTTTCAGAACTCTTCAAAATTTCAATTTTCCCATTGAAAATAATTGGGGGGAAAGTCCTTGTTGATTTTTTTAAACTGTTTTTCCCTTCCACATTTCTACTTAAATGACAGGCACTAAGCCTGTATCCAAAGGTAAACATGGAAATATAATACCTAAACACTGCAAACTGATAGAAGTCTATCACATATATTTAAAATATTATGCCATTTTCTGATCAGGTTCTTTGTTTCCTACATCCTGAATTTGGGATGAGAAATAAGGAATCATTTTTAAAGGACAGAATGACAAATTCGCATTAAAAACTCACAAAATAGTTTATAATAAAAAGTACAATTTTTTCATCCTGTGATCATTGTCTCATTCAAGCTCCTTGTAGATCAACTTTTGTTAAACCAGTGCCTTAATGCTCTGTATTTGTGGGCTCAGCATGTTATCACAGCTTGGGTGGCTGAATAATTCCAGAAAAACTATTTTGACCTTCCTCAGTGTAATTCTGTGAGACCTGAGTCAAGGAGAACCGGTAGAAGGGGTTGCAGAAGTGGACACTGCTTCTTTTCCTGCCACATCTGCTGTTCAGGGAGATTTTCTTTCTTCTGGCTTCTCCGTTTATAGCCCCTTTCCAAAAAGCACATGATAAAGGAAGCTTTACTGCCTCTTTTCACCTTGTTTGTTCCAATATGCTCTGCGGCAAAACTGGAAGGCTACCTTTTGAGATGTATTTATGAGTTCTCTTGCACTCATTTATTCCCAGTGTGTCCCTCTCTCCTCATCTCTGACTAAAAAGAGATGCCCTAATTAAAATCAGACTTCTAAGACCCGATCTGAATCCTGTTGGGAGAAGAGGATGTGTCATACAAACCAAGCCTTAGTCATCCCCACAAGAGATGTTCCAGCACATTTACTCCATCATTTAGATGAAGCCAAGCATGCTACTCTTATGCCAATTACCAGGAGGTAAAAATATTCAGGGATAGTCTTGTTAGGTGTGATAAAGGAAAGAATCAGGCACCTTTCTTGATGTGGTTTGCAAGTACAGTGACTACAGTAGCAGTTGCCATAAATATACAAGGAACACCAGTTGGCAAACTCCTCTCCCGTGAGGCCTTTTGAATTAATATAGCTTCCTGAGAATCTTGAATTCCCAGCAGAGCTCTTGAAATTGAATTGTGCTTCTCTAAACACTTGTTTTACCCGAGGGTGGTGGTGGTGGAAATAAGGTCAGCCATGTACTGTAGTCGCTGTACTATAGCCAATGACAGTGCACTTCTGGTTGTTCTAATTAAAGATTTTATAGATGGGCATAGCAAGTGGAAACCTGGCTTAGCAAACTGACTAGTGTGCTGGGAAAACAGAGTGGAGCCGGTTGCCCTTTCTTCTGCTGCGCACCTCAACTTCCTGACAGTCTGACTGACACGTGTCCTTGTGAAACATGTGGTCGCCTTGCAACAATCACACACCATGAAATCAGCATAGGTGGACTGTGTCCTGCAGGTGCTGAAGTCAAGCAGTGAGATCCTTGGTTTGATATCTAGCTAGCTATCCTTTAGCAACTGAAAACTATGCTTATACTAAGGTGCTGTTTCATTATAACAGCAGCAGCTCCTCAAACAGAATGGCTTTTCCATCTATGGAGGAGGGCAGGGAGATTTTCACCAGTGCCCCCCTCCTCCTGCAGACCCCCACATTGCCTTCACATGGTGTCTGAGTGTCCACTGATCAGAATTGCAGGAGCAGAATTGCATAGAAGGCTGAAGGGGGGGGGGGACAGGTGAGGAAGCTCTCTCCCTTTAGTGCAACTTGGCTTGCAGTGCTTAGAATCCAAGCCAGAATTTCCTTCTTTGGCTCAGAAATTTCAAGTCCCTGATATCCTCTGATTTTTTCCCCCCTTCCTTCCCTCCATAACTAGAAGCACCATAGGTTTTGAGCTGTGATGGGTGGGAATCCAACTCTGGATTCCACTCTGAGTCACCTTTATTTGAGGGAATGTGTTCTCTACCCTCTACTTATGCATCAGCTTTCTGTGCATTTTTAAGGCTCTAGTTTCAGGGTTCGGTGGCTTGGCAGACCCATCTTTCATTTTGAAAGGAGCTAGACTTCCTGGAACCAGTGAGTTAGTTAACTCCTTCATATTCTTCAGACAGGAAATTGTATGGTACTCAGTCTGGGCAGCTATTCCAGATAAGCCTTTATCTCCTGTGCATTGGTGCCAAAGATTCCGCAACTCTTTTGAGGTGCCAGAGATTCCTCAACTCTTCCCACTTCAATCTCATGAACTTTGTCTCTGGAAAATCTTTTCTGTCATTGTGCTGTGTCATGCATTTTGCATTGATTAGCTAATGGTCCAGGAACAGGCTTGCAGGCACAACTCAACCGAGGCAAGCCATATGCACCTGGCAGCTGCATATCATCAAGCCTTGCTGGGGGGGGGCGGGGGGAGCAGGGAGCAACCCAGCAGGTGGGTGCAGCTGAGATCGGAGTTGACCCTTCCTGGTTGGGAGCAAGGGTGGAGAGGTGGAACCAGCCCTCTAAGGGAGTTGAAAGAATGGCCTATTTAAGGAGGATCTGCAGCAGGCTAGGGGAGATGTCGTATCCCTGCTTATAAATTCCTCTCTAATTGGAGGCCTTGCAGGACCTCCATTGTGGGAAGGGCATGGTGGAACACGGCCAATATGGCCTTGATAAAGGGGAGTGTCACACTAATGCCTTCCTCTGTAGAGCTTCTGTGATTAACAGCCTAATCACACAATTACTTTTAGGTCCCCTCATCATCCCCACTATCACTACATGGGTTATAGTTCCTGTACTCCATTTGATAAAATCATCATGGCACAGAGCCCTTACCATTACATTATGTGTCCTGCGGAATGTTGGAAAGTAAGTGTTTTGGGGCAGTGGCGTACCTAGTGTATTTGACACCCAGAGTGGATCATTTTTTTTTAACCTCACCCTCCTCTGTACAACAAAATTGACTGGGGAGGGAGCCTTGGCTGTGGGTGGGGCTGTCTAAAGCTCCCCATCCTCCGATGCTTCAGGAAAAGATCCAAGAAAGATCTACAGAGCTTGTCCTCTTCCCAGCAGGGAAGGAAGCTGGGCTGAGCACCACCATAAGTAACACTCTCCCCCCGGACTGGTGTCAGTCCAGAAGGAGGAGTGAGTGATGCTGTTTTTCCCCCCCCATCTCTGCATCATATTGCTTCTGAGCATGGCAATATCTAATATGCTAAGCTTATTCCTCTTCACTTCTGTCAGGAGTTTGGCCTCTTACAGCCAAATTTTATGCTCATACCAAGCTCGCTGCTGAAGGATAAGGCTTTGATTGGAATTAAAATACACCTACCTATAGGACAGCTGGAAGACAAGGTTTGCTATGGGAGGGAGAGTACAAGTCCTCAGCTTGAAGAGTTCCTTCTGTTGTACTAGAAGGCCTTACATGGGAAACAAAATAGTGGCCCTACAGGTTACGTTCTCAGAATTGCAGTTTCTTTTCTATATGACTTAATCCCAGTATACATTGCAAACACATGCATGAATATAAACACACTAAAATATGTTTGATGTCCATGAATTTGATTGCTACTGCCATTCCAACTCAATCCTAAACATGGACATAATTAGCATTACCAACTTTTAAATTCATCCCCAGTGGCCACGTTTGGCAAGAGTTGCCAAACTGTGTGGCGGGTGGGAAAAGCAATATTTTTTGCTCTCCCCAGTCTCGTCCTCCTAGAGTGTAGGCAGAGGCTCAGAGTCACAGCACCCTTCATCACCTGTTCCTCTGCAAAGCTGTCTGTCACTACTGCTTGCCCAGGCTCCTTTCCACATGGAAAAGTGGAGGAGGAGGGGGGGAGATTGGATTTATACCCTGCCCTTCACTACCCAAAGGAGTCACAGAGTGGTTAAGTGCACGGACTCTGATCTGGGAGGAACCGGGTTTGATTCCCCACTCCTCCACATGCAGCTGCTGAGTGACCTTGGCTCAATTACAAATTCTATCAGAGCTGTTCTCTCACGAGCAGTTCTCAAAAGAGCTCCCTCAGCCCCACCTACCTCACCAAGTGTCTGCTGTGGGGAGAGGAAGGGAAGGTGATAGTAAGCCGTACATCAATTGTAAGGCTACATCAGTCTCCAGTTCTGACATATTTATTACTTTTCTCCTCAGTTTGCAATTCAGGTCCTTCCTTCTTTCTCCCCCTTTCCTGCTCGCACCATCCTACAAAAGCAGAAAGCTCCTGCCAGGCAGGAGTGGAGAAACCAGCTAGGTCTGCTGAGAGGGGTATGAAGACGCTGGCTCTGTTTTGATTCTAGGGGATGTGGGAGAGAACTGCACTTTGGTGGTCCATAGGCCTTCCAGCTGCTGAAGGCAAACTGTGGGTGGAAGTGAAGGGGGGGCTACATTCTTTACAGGGGGAGGGTTGCCATCCCCTCAGCTCCTCACCGTCAGGCTTGCTTGCAGGCTAAGGACAAGAGGGAGCCCCTGAGAAGCAAGAACAGCCCTTGTGGAGCCTGGAGGAAAGTGAGTGCTGGGCTGGGGTGGACTGGACTGGGCTGGCTGCTGCTGCCTCCTTGGGAGTTAGGTCCTGGGATTCACTTGCACCACCTCTGCCTCTTAGCAGGCCAGAGATCCCAACTGGCTTGCACTCCCTCATCACCTACACCCAAGGCGGATTGCTTCTACTTCCCCGCCCTTGGTATGCCTCTGGCTTTTCGGTTATGATAAATCGTGGCCTTATATCTGATAATGTGATCCCAGGAGGAGCCATAGCTAAGGAGGAGAGAGTGTGCTTGACACACCGAGGATTCCAAATTCATGTCCTACGATTTCCAACTAACAGAGAGATAACAAGACTGAGGAAAGCATAGTCTACCTGACACCCTGGAGAAATGCTGTGAATCAGAATAGACCTTACTGGGCTAGACAGTCCAATGGTCCAACTTGATATAATGTGTTCATGTGTTCATTCTGCATTTTAAAAAAATTATTTATTTAAACATGTTTCCCAACTTAGGGTCCCCATGGCAGCAAACAATGAAAATGTCAAAACAAGACTAAAGATACATAAATATATAAAAACGAGTAGCAACAAGTAAAATGGAACACATGTACAAGAAGAAGAATCAGTGAGTGATTCCTGCTATTGGAAGACAATGATAGAAGGGAACAAATAAATCTCCCTAGTGAAGAAATTCTATAATTTTTGGTGCATGACTGAGAAGGCCCTTTCACCACCCATCTAGCCTCAGATGGTGAGGGTACCTGAAGCAGGGCCTCTGAAGATGACCACAGTGTGTTTTGGCTGGCTGATGCTGGGCCGTTGTTAGTGCCTGGGTGTTGCTATGGCCAAAACACAATACTCATGTAAGTGCTGAAGGAGAGAATATTATAGCTTCTGCACTTCAAAAATGCTGCTCATGGTGGCATATATGTGATTTTGAAATATTTTATGATGATAGCTGAATATTTGTGTACATTGCTATTTTTGTACTCTTATGTTTTGCTTTTCCCTCTTTCTAGCTTGAAATCTGTAGAGCGAACAGACTCGGGAAACTACTGGTGCCAGATTGAGACCAAGGGCAAGAAGAAGGAATCACAGCAAGTGTGGCTTATTGTGGAAGGTAAGGTGGAATCTTGCTGGCTCCTCTCCAGAACAGTCATATTGAGCTTACAGTAGTGGATTGCACGTTGATGTTTTGCCTGGCTGATGTTGGCCCATTGCCAGGACCTGTGTTGTTACTGTGAGCTAGTGAAGGATCAGAAGAAAGTGGTAGCAGCTGTAGGGACTGATAACATTAGTTTCTCTTGAATTCTGCAGGATATGGAGCACTTCCAGTGTTGCATTTCCCAACTTGTATTTGCAAAGCTGTGTGGGAAATAGACAGGAGATTGATGGAATGATCAAGTGTGAGGTCAGATACATGACGTATAGAGAAGTCCCAGGGAGTCTCCCAAGACATGCATTTGGCCTTTCTGACAAAGATCCACATCTCCTGTCCTTTTCTACCTGATTCCCTGTACACATTTTAAAAGGACAAGTAGCACCTCTAGACAACAATCTTTTGATGGATATAGACGAGGGGTTTATTGTGAGTTACTTGTATTGCAGAGTAGCTCATCATGCATTCTCTAAAAGACCCAGGAAAAGCTTGCAGGAAGATCTGCTTTTGCCCTCCCCCCCCCCCCCTTTTGTGTCATAGGATTTTTCTCTCTGCTGCTTATCTAACAGCTTCATTTCTGGTGCTCTTTCTAGTCAGTGTTCTGTTTCTAGGACAGAACAAAACTTGGTAACGTACCAGGGTGGTGGCTGGGGAAGAACTCAGAACATTTTTCATTACTTAGAAGTAGCTCTCATTAAATAAAAGGTTGGCGACCCCAAATGTAGACTGTCTTCCAGTCTCACTGCTTTGAACGTCAAAATACCCCATATTTCAGAGGCCACGAAAATAGCCCATATTTCAGAGGCCCATGAGTCTTCTGTTGTTTATCCATGGAACATGATTTTTAGGTGTAGCAAATCTGTACTGGATAAGCGTTCAGGATTTCACTTTGTGCAGAGAGGTAGCATATTAGGTTGCACTAACTGCACGCACAAAGCTAGGGGAACACTTGCTCTGCCTAACATATAAATAGTTGTCCTAAAGATACATAACTTAGACTAGATAGATGGCTTCCTAAAACTCACAACCTGTATTTCCTTGGACTGTAATTACAGCAGATCTTACAGAGCTATCCATGTCAGGTCTCTGCAGTGTCGGGAAGTATTTGGAAGGGCGTATGCTGCTGCAGCAGCCGCCTTTCTGCAGCAGGGTTAAATTGCTGAAGTAGTAGGCAGCACTCTGACTCATGCCTGAATCAGTGTCCCAGCATGGGCTCAGAGTACTGTGCTGCTTCAGGTACTTGTCTTTTGCACAGAAAGCCTTAATCTTTCCTAGTCATTAGCGATTTCATCGCAGTTCTCTGGAAGAAGAGATGTGGTCTCAGGTGACTACTGGAACCCATAAATAATGCAGGTGGGACATGTGGACTTTCTCTTCTACACTGGAGAGAAAGGATGTGCCTGTCTGCTTCTGTTTTTGACAATCCTTAACTTGTATAGTGAACTTTCCTTGTTATTGTTGCAGAGTCAACAAATGGAGTGGGAGGTGGAAGCCATTTGAAGCAAGAGATAATTTGAGAAATCTAAAGCAGGAAACAAGAGTGTAAAACATATTCTGAGTGTTTTGCACTAATCTTGCTTGCTTTGACTTAGTTTTTTTCTTCTTCTCCATGTTCCTTTTTCATTATAGATAAGTAACCACACAACTCAGGTATTGAAAGGGAGCTGTTAGGGTCACTTTTAAACTGTTCTTTACTCCTAGTGTGCCTGAGAAAGGTGAAACAGCTGCACAAAACATTGTGGTTAATTGGATGTAGACTGTGTTCAAATCCTTGTATGGCCATGGACATAGCAGGTGGTCTTGGGCAAAACAAATACCTTTCATCCTTAGTTCCCAAATTGGGGCTATTACAGTGCAAACCTATGCAGAGTTACTTCAGTCTAAGCCCATCTAAGCCCATTAAAACAATGGGTTTAGACAGGAGTTAGGGTTGCCATTCACCAGGTCCCAGTGGGGAATCCCCTGGTTTGGGGGCTTCTGCCTGCCACTGACCAACTGGTAGGCAGAGGAAACCCCACCCCCAAACAGTGACATCACCATGAGATGTCGCAGATGTAAGGCCGTCACATGGAAGTGACATCTTCACGTTGGAGACATTGTGCAGCGACACTCCGGTTTGAGGGCAATTTTATCATAGAGTTTTGCCCTCAAACCAGAGCACTGCCATGCAGTGTCTCTGACACGATGGCATCACTTCCATGTGATGTCACATGGCGATGTCGCCATTTGGGGGCAGAGCCCTGCCCCACTCCCAGAAGGCTCCCTCCCACCCTCCACTGGTGTGTGGTGAGTACCTGGCAACCCTAACTGGAGTAGAGTACTGCCCGCTGCCTGGAGAAGTGTCCTGTCTGTTTAATAGAGGCTTAATGGGATGTTATCTATGTGTATAAAGTGCTATCAAGTTGCAGCCAACTAACTGTGACCTTAGCAAAGGGCTTTCAAGGCAAGTGAGGCGCAGAGGTGGTTTGCCATTTCCTTCCCCTGCATAGTCTTTCTTGGTGGTCTTCATTCCAAGTACTGACCCTGCTTAGCTTCCAAGATTTTATGAGATTGGGCTATACCATGCCTCCCAGGATGTTATATACATCTGTGGTATTAAAAGCTTCTCAGCTACTCATTGCCACACATTAACCCTCTGTTAAAGGGACTGGTCATTTTTTTCAGGCCTGTTGACAACCATGCTGGAGTAACTACACAGGATTCCTTGCAATTACAATAATAGTTTTTAAGCACTTTGCACATCACAAAGGTTACTAATAATCCATTCTCTTTAGAGCCTGGAGCTTGACACATCTCAGCCCAGGGACTGCTGTTTCATGAGAGACTAAATGAGCTTTCATCCCATCACTTCCCGTTGCCTGAAAGGAAAGGAGCTTTAAGCCCACCCCTGAAGGGTCACATAAGCATGCAGAGCCAGCTGTACCTTTAGGCAAGGGGAAGTGGCATGCCTTAGGCAGCAGATATTGTAGTAAAGTTAAAAGACAGCACATTGTCAATGATTTACAATGAAATCCTAAACAGAGTCACTCCCTTCTAGTTCCTTTTAAATCAATGGGCTTATAACAGGGTGTAACTTTGTTTGAGATTGCACTGCCATTATTAATTTTTTCCACTGGGGGTGGGGAGAAAAGTTGGAGTTTGTTTGTTTATTTGTTGTTGTCTCATGCAACAAAATTTATGGGGGCTCTTTTTTGTTGCTTTTGATAACTTTGTTCCAACCACTGTACATGTGCCATTTGCTTTTCTCCCATTTTTGTGTGTGTTAAGTGCCATTAAGTCACTTCTGACGTATAGCGACCCTATGAATTAATGACCCCCAAAACATCCTATCATAATCAGACTTGCTCAGTTCTGCAAACTGAAGACCGTGCCTTCCTTGATTGAGTCAATCAATCTTATGTTGGGTTTTCCTCTTTTCCTGCTGCCTTCATTTTTCCCTAGCATTATTGTCTTTTCAAGATATTCTTGCCTTCCCATAAATGTGACCAAAGGTATGATAGCCTCAGTTTAGTCATTTTAGCTTCCAGGGAGAGTTCAGGCTTGATTTGGTCTAGAACCCACTGATTTGTCTTTTTGGCAGTCCACAGTATCCGTAAAACCTTCCTCCAGCACCACATTTCAAATGAATCAACTTTCTTCACTGTCCAACTTTTGCACCCATACAAATGGGGAATACCATAGTTTGAATTATCATGACCTTGGTCTCCAGCAACACATCCTTACCCTTAAGGATCTTTTCTAGCTCCTTCATGGCTGCCTTTCCCAGTCTCAGTTGCCTTTGACTTTCTTGGTTGCAGTCTCCCTTTTGGTTGACAACTGAGCTGAGGCATAGAAGATCTTAAACAGTTTCAATTTCTTCATCATCAACCTTAAAGTTGTGTGATTCCTCAGTAGGCATTACTTTTGTCTTCTTGATGTTCAACTGTATTCCTGCTTTGGCACTTTCTGTTTTAACCTTCATCAGCTGTCATTTCAGATTTTCACTATTTCCTGCCAGTAATGTGATATCATCTACATATCATCTACATATCTCAAATGGTTAATGTTCCTTCTCCCAATTTTCACTCCACTTTCATCCAGATCTAATCCAGTTTTCCTTATGCTGTGTTCTGCATATAGATTGAAGAGAGAGAGAGATCCCTGTCTAACAGCTTTGCCAACGGGGAACCATTCTGTTTCTCCATATTCTGTCCTAACAGTAGCCTCTTATCAAGAATATATCAGATGTTGTGGTACACTCATTTACTTTAATACCACCCTCTTTACCGGTTACTAATATGCAGAAGTGTGTATGTACACTGACTAAAACACTGCAGAAAGGGATCTTGATGTATTCCTACACTTCTGTCAGAACTCCTTTCTGCACTGACACTTAAAGTATATGTCCAGTCTTGTTTGTCAGCAGCCTGTAAACATAGCACAAATGTGAATTGAATATTGGGGCAGAGTGGGCATGCGCCAGTTCTAAAATTATTTTTGGACATTTTCCAACATTAAATCGGAAGGCATACAGAGCAGAAAGCGTAGCGCAGCCAACCCACGGAACAATAATGAAAGGGAAGAAGGGATATTCACTCATCCTAAATAAATACCAGCTGTCATCAAAGGGCTGCACATTTAAATAAAATTTATGTTTCAGGACAACTGAGCAGAGCGAAAGCATTTTGTAATTTGGTCATATTATTAAAAAAAGCCATGTTGTGGAGAAGGAAGATGCTCATTTGGATCCTGGTCAGAAATTTTACACTGACGGTGCTAGATTATGTTGCTGTCTCATTTCACAATGTTTGGAGAGAGGAGGAGTGACCAGTGTTCCCTCTAAGCTGTGCATTAACCAAGGATCATTGGGGACTGCTCATTAACCTAGGAAGCCCCACTCAGCAGCAATCTGGAGCCATGCAGGGTCTTGCAATGCCCATTGCCCATGTTAAATTTACAGCAGTTCTATTCTGCTCAGGATGTGAAGTGCTCCACTGAGTAGGCGGAAAAAATTAGAGGGAACATTGGTGAGCACCTTTGAAACTGCAGTGTTGTGAACCCTCATAAATCCTCTTCTCATTTCACCTGGTAATAACTTTAAAACTTATTCAGTATTGTACAGAGCTGCTAGGTACACAATGTCTGTTTCTGTTAGCTTAGAGCTACCTGTATTATGGGTGTGTCATACTTTGTATATAAAAAAGACATCAATAGATTTTCGCAAATCCTGTACCTGTACCTGCAGAATTTATTCAAGGGATTATACACTCAAAGCTTCTTGTGTTTCTAATCCAGTATCTAAAGGTCAAATTGTACTGCTTTTACCAGAAGCAAAATCTTATTGAATAAATGCATCAAGCATTTGGCCTGAGAGCCGTCAGACTTGGCATTATGACATGCTTCTTGTTTAGGAGCTAAAACCAAAATACGACGTCTTTCAAAACTGGTTCCATCAAAACAAGATTCTATTGTACATATATCACATGCTTTATTTGATATCTGCAAGAGCCAAACAGGATATTATGTGGCGGAAGATACATAACAGTCTCCTGACGTTGACTGTGGGAGGCTGGGAAGTTGAGGGGTAGAATGGTGGAGGGGAGAGACTGCTTACTATGCTTTTCTGTTCCAAACTGTTTTCTCGCCCATGAGGGAAAATATGGAGGAACTTATATCAGTTTTTGCCATGGTGGTGGGGAGAGAATAATGTGAGAAGGGGCTGATTTGAGACAGGGCCATTGGAGAAGTGGTTGGCAGTGCAATCCTAAGGAGAGTTCCACATTTCTAAGCCAACTCAGTGGCTTCAGTGGAGTCAGGTTATAACTCTGCTTAGGACTGCACTGCAGGAGCCTTCTTTCCCTTCCACTGCTCAAACTTCCAGCCTTTTTTGTGGCCTCTGCTTTTAATTTTTTTAAAAGCCAGGGGAGTGTTGCATTTTGGCTTCAGAGAATGGTGGAGCAAATGCTAACCAGAGTTTAAAATTACTTTAGGGGGGGTTTATCAGTTAAAATGAGACTTCTTTCTATGTATTTACTCTGGTGAGATCTCCAATTAAAGTGTTCTGCCTAAATTACATTAATCTTTCTTAATGCTGAGAAACCAAGCAAATGTCTGTCAGATAATTAGAGGGATACATACTGCTTTACTTCAAGAACAAATCCTTTATGCATATTTATTGTATTCTTATCCTACCTTTTGTTCATAGAACTCAAGGAGGCAATTTTAGGGTTCTCAAAGGGTCTCTCAACCAGGCAGCATCCAGTCATCCATAGCTTCAGTACAGTGGCTCTCCTCTGTAACTTCAGACCATGTCATGGAACTTAACAGCAATTTGAAGTGCTTCACATTTATTATTTTGGTCATTCTTGCAGCCAGCCTGTAAGCTAATTTAGTGCTGTTTACTCTGATTACCACTTCAAGTTGAAATGGAGGCCTGGCTGCTTAAACCATGGTTAAGAGAACCAAGCTGTTTCCACATGGGGACAGTTCCTCCTTGTGTACTCATCGCTGCTGCAAATGCAGAGACATTTACAGAAGAAATGAAGGGGCCACACTAAGGGCCAAACTAGACGATATGGCAGCTAGGGGTTGAAACTCTGGCTGCCAATGCCCTTTTAAGGAAGAATTTAACCATTAAAAATGCTTCCCTAAAATGGCATCAGCAGTCATGGGTTGAGCCTGTGGCCCTGTAGCTCTAGTTTGGCCCTGAGGTATTTTCTGTGATAACCTGTTTGTGTTCATCATCTTCTCCCTCCTAATATGCTTTTTGCTGACTTTTAAAATCAATGGTAGGTATATCACTAGAGCATCAAGGCACTATAGTAATGTCCCTACTACTGATTTTTTTAAAAGAGTGCCAGCAAAAAACCTGCCAGTGTTTCAGGGAGGTGGATTGTAGGGATGAGGGGAAACTGAGATTTCTATGAATAGGGGTGGGGAGCTTTGGAAATCCACACCTCCTTATATTTCTGCAACAAAAAAGGCTGGAGACTCATCTTAAAAAAAAAAAAGCTGGAAATTCAGAGGAACTAGTAAATCATAGCTGCAACTTGACAACACTTGCATTCATCAATTAGAGGTCAGGTGAAAGTAAGGAAAATAATTCCTTCAGACTGAAGACCCCTGGTTTTCATATGTATCCTTTGGTGGTGATACAACACTGTAAATATTACCTATTAAGTCCCACTGATTTCAGTTGGAAGGATCAGGAATATGTTCACTTCTCTTCTATTGAAATTAATGGGCCTTATATTAGGCTGATTTGTAGTTATAGTTATTATACTAATAGCCAAGGGTCCCCTCTCTGTGCGGATACTTAATTCTGCAGATTGGGACCACATGGGGGAAAAAGAGATTATCCTGCACACGTCAGTTATTTCCCAGGTGTGCAGAAAAATCTAAAAACTTTAAAATATAGAGAGGGGAGTTAAAAAACAGCCAAAAAGTAAAACAGAGTTCACTGCGGCTGCCTAGAGAATGGACTTACCAGGGCAGAGGGGGAGGAGCCTTCTCTCCCCGTCCCTCTCTCTCCTATTGATCTGATAGCATTGAGTCCTCCCCATGGCCACGCCCCCTCCACCGAAGGTTCAAGCCTCCAGCAGACAAATTGCGATTTAAAGCAAACTGCAGCAGCTCTCAGTTCTCTTCACTGGGCAGCTCCTTCCACTTTGCAAGAAGGAAGCGCACATACACCCCACCCCACCCCTGGGGAAACTGGCGCAGGCGAGAGAAGTTCCCAGTGCCTCCACTCTTCCTCTTCCCCCACCTCCTCCCAGCTAATTAAGTTTTAGGTTTACTGATAGAACAAAGAAGTCTGGAGCAGAAGGATTTTGCCCAGAGGTGGGTCCGCCTGGCCAGTTCTTTCCCTGCATTGGAATGCCAATAGAGTGAGAATGGCAGAGGCTTCAAATGTAGCTCTCTCCCCCCCCAACCCAGCGACGCTGCTCTTTGATGCCTCATCCTGACCAAAGTGGTATTGCTAAATCAGCTGAAATGTTGAGTTACAGTAGTTTAGTCATGGGAATGCTATTAAAACTGCAGAGCTTTGATAACAATGATTACTTTTAAACTGTGGGGTTTCTCTGGACTACAGTCACCAGTGTTCCCTCTAAGCTGAGTTAGTGTGAGCTAGCTACAGCTTTTTAGCCTCCAGCTCACAGATTTTTGTCCTAGCTCAGAGAGTCACAACACATTATACAACATTTTGTTACGGGTCCCTTGTAGTTATTATATTGAGCGCAAAGATGGATGTAGAATTCAACATTCATTGTGAGCATATGGTAACAATGATCCAAGACGGCAAGCAACAGTGTACTGGTAAGATACTTTCGTAGTCTATGTAAGCAACAGTCAGTTCACTAGAATTAATAGCTTCAGAAACAATTGTGCAGAACCGAAAATACATAGTTCTGGACCTGATTGTTGCCAGAATTCAGCATTGTCAGTTTAGAATTATCTGATCGGAATTGTCTGGTCAGTCTTACACATAGCATAAGAAATTTGGTTTTCAAGGTGAAAGTCACATTCTGCCAGACCTAATCCACTGGGAAAACCCAAGATTAACTTTGAAATTTATTCTTAAGTAAATTTTGAACCATGGGTGCTTAATTAAAAATTGGATTACTATGAAATTTCATATTGTGATATACATGATGTTAATTTATTATTCAAACACCTTTCCCTATATTTCTTTAATCTCTAGCAATATAAAAAATTGGATCAAATTTTCCTTTGGCAGTCAACAAACCATCGATTGGTTAGCATACCATGTAGCAATCTTATCTTTCCAACCAGTCTTTGGAAAACAGAACAGGCAGAACAATTTGAGACATTACTTGCATTCATTTTTTGATTTATTATATGCTGTGTTTGAGATAATTGTGGCTCCAGGTTTAGGTGTTGAAGTCAGAACATAAAATAGCAATATAGCTCCTAGACGACAGCTCTTGTTTTTAGAAAGTAGTTGCCTAACATCCATTATGCGTTTTTGAAATATTTACTACCTGTTTAATATGTATTATTATCTCTCAGATTTATATCTCATATCAGTGCTTTCAAAGCTGTGTTTGTGTGTGTGCGTGTGTGTGTGAAGTGTCATCAAGTTGTAGCCAACTTATGGAGTCACCATATGATTTTCAAAGCAAGAGACGTTCAGAGGTGGTTTGCCATTGCCTTCCTCTGCACAGTGACCCTGGCCTTCCTTGATAGTCTCTCATCCAAGTACTATCCAGAGCTGACCCTGTTTAGCTTCCAAGGTCTGGGCCATCCAGGTCAGGGCATGTCCAAAGCAATAAAATAGGTTATTAAAAAAAAATAGTAAAACTACTCTATGTATAAAAGAACAATAAAAATCAAGGCAAGATGCATATCTTAAAATGATATTTTGAGTACTAGTAGTTTCATATCCCTGTCCAGCTAGGCACATAAGTAGGCTTCTGTGTGCATATCCCTATTGGCTGTTAAACTTTGTCTTCAAGTGGGTTGCTGACTCCAGTGTAGCAGCCATACTTCACACATATGACCCTATTTTTAAAGCTAGAATTAGACTAATCAGTTGTTTGGGAAAAGAAGTGGGGGGAGGGCTGGATGGAATGGTTCCCAACTTCTCAGCCCTTCCCTGTAAAACAGCAGATCTATGGAATTCCAGCTCTTTAATAAAGAGTTATATGCATGCAGCCCTAGTCACTCTGTTGGATTGTGGCCTCCAGATGATATTTTAAGGGTCTATTAAAAATCAATAAAAACAACCTTTCCTATTCGATTAACATATGATCATGTAGTTGCCTTGTAGTAACTAAATGTACATTAATCAGTTCTGTATCTGAGCTGAGTTGATCTGTGGTCAGTTTTTGTTAAAAAGAAAGAACCGATATTAACAAATCAATGCTAATAAAATCTAGTTCCTAACCTGTTTGTTTTTTGAAACCTTGTCAACTATTGTTCTGTAAATACCAAGTATTGTGAAATAATTTAAAGGATATACTTTGGTTGATCAAGAAGAAAAATCTTCCCTCCATTACATCTATGCTTTGTTCTTTTAGGTGTTCCATACTTCACTATTGAGCCTGAAGATCTGTCTGTAGTCCCTAATACTCCCTTTCATATGGCCTGTGCTGCAGTTGGTCCACCTGAGCCAGTTACAATTGTATGGTGGATGGGGGATTCCAGAGTTGGGCTTCCTGAAATCTCCCCCTCAGTCCTCAATGTGTCAGGTAAGGCTTTCTCCAAAGATAAATAAAACCACAAACAGGAGGGATGTAATGTTGGCTCATGAGGAAAAGATAAAAATTACACCTGTATCATTTCCCAGTTTTATGTGAGATGGTTCCTCAGATGTGTAACAAATGTGAAAAACACGTGATAACATCAAGTATATGGTACAGAGTGGAGATCATCAAAGATGCAGATGTTTTATGTAATTTATTTTAAATATTTATGTCCTGCTTTTCTGTACATCGGAACCAATGTGGAATGTATTACAAAATAGATAATCCAAAGAATAAACGTATGAAGCTGTGTTATACCAAGTCAGACCATTAGATCATTTAAGTCAATACTTTGACTAGCACTAGCAGCTCTCTGTGGTCACAGGTGGTGAATGTTTCTCACATCACCTGCTATTTTAGATACTAGAGATGCTAGGGATTTAATCTAGGACCTTCTGCAGACCATACTTCCTATCACTGAGTTGCTACCCCACCCTCAGATAAATATGCCCATTTAACAACTACAGTGTGTACCACCTTCCAGCTCCCTCTGTAGTATAACTATTGTAGGTATATTCCTGGTAATAAATTTTGGGTTTATCATTTGTTTTATTAATTCTAATGCCTGGGTCTCTTCTGAGTGCTTCTGTGTCCTTCAAAAAAACAGAAAGGCATCCGGCTGCATTGGTGTGCGAAAGAGAAAAGCCTGCAACTACAGAGACTCAGTAGACAGAACCTTGTTAGAACCCTAAGAATTATTTATTTATTTATTTGATTTATATACAGCCTTCTCTGTGGGTGTGCTCAGGGTGGTTTCTTCTTCTGCATCTCCCCCCCCCCCTCCTTCCAGGGCTGCTTTTCCAAAACCAAACTGTTTGCAAGGTTCCACTTTTGTATGTTTTAATTCGGGGAGATTGCTTTTTTTTTTTGGCCGCGGAGCAGGGGCCTTGGAGAGACGGGGGAGGAGGGGAGCCGAAAGCCCCCCCCCACCGAAGGGGCAGGAGATTCCCGTGGCCTGGGGCTAGACGCCTCCCCGCTGCTTTGGAAGTGCTGCAAACTTTGCTGGCCGTGCTGCCTCCTCCACCCCGGCGGGGCGCAGAGAAGGGGGGCAGGCGGGCAGAGACCCTCAATCCTGCTGCCTTTCTTTTCTCTCTCACCGGGAGGGGGGGCCTCAGCTGCCGCGGGGCCCTGCTCCCCTCCCCGGCGCCGATCACCCGCTGGCCACCGCCATTCCGCCTCTGCCTCCTCCCCCCTGAGGGGGGAGGGCGGGCGAGCTGCGGTGCCGCCTCCTCCACCCCAGCCAGGCACAGAGGGGGGGGAGACCCTCGATTCCCAGCGCCTTTTCTCTCTTGCCGGTTGGGGGGGCGCAGTTTGGCGCCCCTGAGGGCCAGCGTGCCCTAGGCGAGCTGGCCCTGAGGATTGCAACAGCACAGACATTTTGATGCAATAATTCAGAGCAAGAGGTGTCAGCTATCAGACACTGTAAAATAAACAAAATATTGCAAGAGTGCTAATGTTTGAAGCATGTTTTTATTTTAAGTAAAAAAACCCTTTGTGTTTTGTGTCCTTTATAAAGTTTATATCTCTGCTTCCTGGCATTATGTTTTATGACACCTGTGGCCCGGCCCAACAAGGTCTCATTTATGTCAGATCCAGCCCTCATAACAAATGAGTATGACACCCCTGCCCTACAGGTTTCTCAGTCTTGTGATTTCTGATGTCAGATTTGTGTCAGTTTGTCCTTTGGCATAGGCTTTGTCCTTTTTGTCCTATGTAGAGATACAAATGGGAATGCTGGCATTTACTGGCATATACAATGTTAGAAGATTAGCAAGTGAATGCACCTGAGATGGTGTAGTTGGTGCTGTTGGGTCCAGTGACTGTGTTGGCAGGGTGTATGTGGTAGCAAAGTTGGCATCTGGGTTTATTGCAAGCACTGGTCCCAGTTTCCATGTTCAGATTAGATGTTGCATTATTGTGAGTGAGGAGTTGTTTGAGATTGGGGGGTTGTCTGTGCACAAGAAAAGGTTTACCTCCCAGTATTTGTGAAAGTCTCTTGAGAGTCCCTCGGACTGCCAGGAGATCAAATCAGTCAATCCTAAAAGAAATCAACCCTGACTGTTCCCTGGAAGGCCAGATAATGAAACTGAAGCTCAAATACTTTGGCCACCAAATGAAAAGGGAGCACTCACTGGAGAAGCCCCTGATGCTGGGAAAGATTGAAGGAAAAAGAAGAAGGGGACGGCAAAGGATGAGATGGTTAGACAGTGTCATAGATGCAACGAACATGAAATTAGGAAAACTCCGGAGCACAACGGAAGACAGGAGGGCCTGGTGTGATGTGGTACATGGGGTTGCGAAGAGTCAGACTTGAGTGTGTGACTAAACAACAAACATTTTATGAAAGAGAACTGTCATTGTCCAACTATGATATGAGATTCCATTTCATCGTCTGATGAAGTGTGCATGCACACGAAAGCTCACACCTTGAATTTTTGTTCTTTGTTGGTCTTAAAGGTGCCACTGGACTCTAACTTTGTTCTGTTGCTTCAGACCAACACGGCTGCCCACCTTGATCTATTTTTATTCACATTGTTTTGTTTAAAACTCCCAGTTTGAACCTATTGTTTTCCTCACCTTTCAATAATGTTATTTGTGTAAGTGTGTTCAGGTTTTGAATGAGGCATCCACACTAACCTAGCCCTTTTAAGACTAAAAGGGTAACAGATTTTGATGAAGGTAGAGTAAAAATCGGTGGAAGGAATATTGAGATATGCAGATGACACCTCATTACTGGCAGAAAATAGTGAAGACTTGAAATTACTGCTGATAAAGGTTAAAGCAGAAAGTCCCAAGGAGGAAGATGAAAAGTAATGACTACTGAGGAATCACACAACTTTAAGGCTGACAATGAAGAAATTGAAATTGTTAAAAGGTTTTCTGTTCCTTGGCTCCGTGATCAACAAGAAGGCAGACTGCAACCAAGAAAGGAGATTGAGACTGGGAGTGGGAGTTAGGAAGGAAATAGCAAAGATCTTAAAATATAAGAAAGTATCGCTGGAGACCAAGAGCAAGGTAATTCATACTATTATTTGTATGGATATCTATTAGTATGTATGGATATGGAACTTGGACAATGACAAAGTTGCCAATTCATTTCAATTCATTTCAAATGTAGTGTTTGAGGAAAGTTTTACTATTTTTATTTATTTATTTATTTTTGGGATTTATATCCCGCCCCATCCAATATACAGCTCGGGGCGGCTAACAAACGGCCATGCCGAAGTTAAAATATGCATACAAACAACAGCATAATAAAAATGCTATATCTTAACATAAAAATTTGGTGCTTTGATAATTTACATAAAATCCAAGATGGGCGACGTCCCACACTGGCGGCCAAGTTCTTCACAGCAGGAGCGCCAGGAGGAATGTTTCCCCAGCTTTATTGGGCGACATCTATCCCCACTATGTGGGGTAGATGGTTGGAATATCATTGGTGGAATAGTGGCGGCGGCGGCTCCCCCTCAAAGGCCTGGCGGAAGAGCTCCGTCTTGCAGGCCCTGCGGAACTGCACTAGGTCCCGCAGGGCCCGGATCTCCTCCGGGAGCTCATTCCACCAGGTGGGAGCCGCCACCGAGAACACCCTAGCCCTGGTTTGGGTCAACTTCACTTCCCGGGGGCCTGGAACCTCCAGGCGATGGAGATTCCCCGATCGCAGTGCTCTTGGGGGAATGTATGGGGAGAGGCGGTCCCTTAGGTAGGCCGGACCCTGACCATACTAATACTATGGACAGTCAAAAAGACAAAAAGGGGCCCTAGATCAAATCAAGCCTGAATTCTCTGTAGACACTAGAATGACTCAACTGAGGCTATTTTACTTTGGTCACATTATGAGAAGACAGACTCACTAGAAAAGACAATAATGCTAGGAAAAGTTGAAGACAGTAGGAAAAGAAGAAGACCTAGCATGAGATGGCTTGACTCAGTAAAGGAAACCATGGCCTTCTAGTTGTAGAAGTGTTCTGGAGCTGGAATGACAGCCCCTGAGACTAAGAGAAGTGCCCTGGGACTGGAATGACAGGCCCTGGGACTCAGAGAAGAATTCTGGGACTGGAATGACAAGCTGTCGATTCCCTTTGGTTGCTGTAATTCCAGTCCCAGAATACTTCTGCTACTACCAGGAGCCGTCATTCCAGTTGGGGAGGGCTATCATTTAAGTGCCAGAACACTTCTGCTATTCCCAGGGGCTATCATTCCAGCTCCATAACACTCACCTTATTCCCAGGGGCTGTCATTCCACTCTGCGACCTGTCATTCCAGCGCCAGTAGGTTTCTCCTACTCTCAGGGGCAATGTATAATGTGTACCTTGGACCTATGAAGGTTCCAGATATGGCAGAGTTATGGAGTAGCCTTGTAACTCAGAACTGTGACCCATGGGCTGTCAGTCCACTCTGGGAGCTGTCATTCCAGTCTGGGAACCTGCAGTGATGTAATCTGTAGTTCTGGGAGTGGAATGACAAGCCATCAATCCCCTTTGCAGTGCCTCAGTGTCATTGGTTCTGATGGGCACATTGCAGTGGATCTGCTGGGCTTGCAAAAATGCCCTCCACCTTCAGTTTCTGTTGCAGAGATTCTCTGGGACTTTGATTCTGTTCTGCTGGGCTTCTGGCACCCTTGCTTTTGGGGAGGGCGGGATATAAATCAAATAAATAAATAAATAAATATTTTGCTGTTTTTTCCTCTCCATTGGAAACAATGGAGGATACCTTGGAGGGGGGTAACTCACACCCTGTAAATCAAATCATCACCAAACTTGGAGGGCAAGTAGAGGAGAGTAATCCAGAGATCCTCTGTGAGGCTGGTGTCTCTAGCACACAGAGGTACATTCTACGAACCTCACACACTGAACCAGTTTGTTTAGCTCCTAAAAGTTCAAGACAGTTTGTGATTCGTGAAGTAAATGTGATCTCTCAGACTGATGTTAAGTGTGACTCTTGAATATGAAGGGGTAGAAGACAATGGTGATTTATGTGGGTATACCCACTTTCTAAAAATGCTTGGTGGGCTCCAAAAAATATGTTGGTGGGCACCATGACACCTGCATTAGGGAAAGCTGAGCTAGAGCTTTGAAGCAGAGGTTTTTGCAAACAGAGAAAACACAACATTAAGGGAGACTTAAGAGACTTAAGAGTGAATTATTATTGCTCAGGCACTGTTTGCAGAATCTTCCCATGAGAAGGCAATGGATTTAGAATCAAAATAAAACATTAATAAATAAAAATACCAGTCTGGTATACTGAAAACTGTGGCCTTGTTAATCTAGGTGGGTATACCAAACTAATATCTAAATATATCAAACCCTGTTCTCAACAGTTAATCCCATTGTCCCAACATCCCTCTATCATCTTGAACCCTGGATAGAAACACACTTGATTCTGATGGCTGGGATCAGTAGCAGGAAGGAGAAGATAGATCCAGGTCAGCCTTGTTGGTCTGAAGCAGTAGAACAAATTTAGAGTCCAGTGGCACCTTTAAGACCAACAGAGTTTTATTCAAGGTGTGAGCTTTCATGTGCACGCACACTTTTTCAGTACAAGGAGAAGATTTAGCCTACACCTCAGTAATGTCTCTCGGAGCACCCTTTTACTTTCTCCAATAGAAGTTAATGGCTGCCACACATTCCTGTGAGGAAAAGTAGAAGGTTGCTCCTGGGGATGACATTATAATGTGGTAAAACCTATCCCTACACTTCTGTTACTGGGAAATACTGTCACCTCCAACAAAGATACCATAGGAGGGGAGTAATGCCCATCTACTCCTTTCAAAAACAGCGCCAATGCAGAAGGACAGGCAGTATGTTTCCAGTCATCAACCCATATTCAGGAGGGAGTTGCAGGTTTGCACTGGAACACTTGCAGTTGGTTTATGTTGTAAAACCAGAAGTAAGTTGGTAACTTTGGAGGTTTCAGTCATGTAGACTCATTTATGACAAAGCCATTCCAAATACATTTGTAAAGCCCAAGGCATTCTGTGATTTATTTTGTGCTTATGTTGCTCAGAGCCGGAGGAGGATTAAATAATAAATCTCCTGGACTTGAAATCAATGTTTTCCTCATGGCTTAACTCACTTGTCTTTCTGGGGCTTTGTGTGTATGTTTTTGTCTCTGTAGGGAAAGCAGGGCTCAGAGAGTCAGCCTGCCCATGCTACCATTAGATCACTATTCTTGAGGCATGCAACAACAAAGACTTTAGGAGGACAGGAAAAACAACTGGTATCAGCAAAACAGAAAACCCAAATGCTTGCCCTGACCGGGATAGCCCAGGCAAGCCTGATCTCCTCAGAAGCTAAGCAGGGTCGACTCTGGCAAGTCCTTGGATGAGAGACCTCCTTGAAATACCAGAGGCAGGGCAGGCTTTATTCAGCCATCTTTCTGAATATCCTCCAGGCCCCCAGTAGTGGTCAGTCACCAGAGGTTGCCACGACTTCCAGGTGCACACACAGTCAGTCACCAGAGGTCGCCATGACTTCCAGGTGCACACACACTCACATGTACATATGAAAAATACAAAAAAAAAAAAAAAACCCAAAGAGGCAAAAGAAAAAATAGAAATTTAAAAACTGGAACAAAGTGAAGGAGGAGTCACCATTTTAGTATCTCACCCGATTTGTTTATAGGGTTGCCAGACTCCTGGTCTAGGTGGGGTATTAGCAATTTTGGGGGCTTCGATCCAGCAGCGGAGGAAGCCCCACCCCCAAACAGGGACATCACTGGGCAACATCCCCAACACAATGAAGTCACTCGGAAGTGACATCATTGTGTTGCCGACGTCAGGGAGGTGACACTCTAGTTTGTGGGCAAACTTTATGGTTTTGAAGGCAAAACACCATAGAGTTTTGACCAAAAATCAGAGTGTTGTCCCCCCCCCCCCCCCGATGTCGGTGAGGTGAAGATCCAGGGCAGGACCCAGGAGCCCCCTGCCGGATCACAGGTAGGACCCGGCAACCCTATTTGTGTTACATATGTGGATTGTGTCTACTTTCAAGTAGAAACTGGGTTTTCTTTTATGTACCTCAAAAGTACTGAGAACATTTTGGGTGTTCCCACAGTTGAAGACAACAGTAGTCATGCTAATATTACTTGGCAAGTTGTCGGCTTGAATATATCAACTTCGGGTTTCATGGCGTAAGAAGATTTCAAAATGTATCTTAACATCATGTCATCCTTTATCTTTTGATCTTGCATTCCTCTTCATCTTCATTTTCAATGAAGGCAATACAAGTTGACTTCAGGCAAGCTGTGCTCAACTGCAATTTCAGTTAGTGTTTCGTGCGTGTGTGCATGAGTGTGTGAAGTGTCCAGTTGCAGATCAGTTATGGCAAGCCTGCAGGGTTTTCAAGGCAAGAAACATTCAGAGGCGGTGTGCTATTGCCTGTCTCTGTGTAATGACCCTGGACTTCCTCGGTGGTCTCTCATCCAAATACTAACCAGGGCTGAACTTGCTTAGCTTCCAAGATCTGAAGCAATCAGGCTAGACTAGGCTATCCAGGTCAGGGCTGATGTTTCCTAGTGCCATCTTAAGCAGTTACACCTCTCTAAGCCCACTGGCTACAACGGACTCTGCTTAGGACTGCTTTGGCTGACCCTGGTTTATTTTAAACCAAGCAGCATGAAGCTGGCTGAGGCCCAGATTAACAAAGCAAGCAACCACTCCACTCCACACATCCAATGGAATCTGGGCCCTTCATGAACAAGTGCACAATCTCAATTTTTAAATAATTGTTTAATCCAATTTTTTTTGTCTTTCACATGTAAAATCTCAAGAAGTAATCACACAAGGCAAGAGGCATCACAAATAAAAAAAGGAAACAAGAGTTATATTTATTTTCTCCATTTATACCCCACTTTTCTCTGCAAGGGGGACCAAAAGTGGCTTACAGCATTCTCTCCTTCATTTTATCCTCACAAAAACTTGTTAAGGTAGGTTAAGTAGAGAGTTTTTGACTGGCCCAAAGTCACCCAGCATGATTCCATGGCAGACTCAGGATTCAAACGCCGGTCTCCATGAGTAATAATTTATTAGTAAGTAATAAGTAAGGAGCTGCGGTGGCTCAAGTGGTTAAGACGCTGAACTGCAGGCTGTGGAAGGTCAGTAGTTCAGCGGTTCAAGACCCGGGTGCCGCAAGACAGGGTGAGCTCCTGTCTCTAGTTCCAGCTCCTGCCAACCTAGCAGTTCGAAAGCAAGAAATTGCAAGTAGATAAATAGGGACCACTTCGGTGGGAAGGTAACAGCGTTCCGTGCGCCTTGGTGTTTAGTCATGCCGGCCACATGACCACGGAAACGTCTTCGGACAGCGCTGGCTCTTCGGCTTTGAAACGGAGATGAGCACCGCAACCCTAGAGTCGGATTCGACTGGCTTTCAAGCAAGGGAACCTTTACCTTTACCTTTAATAAATGCTACTATAACTGTTAAGAGCATCATCAGCCATCACATTCATACAAGTTAAGCTTAAGGGCATAATTTACCCATAAGTGACAGTTCTGTGCCTCCTGTATGGAAGAAGTGGATAGCCCTGTACACATGACCCATCTGCACATTAACTGAATGTGGAAACAGTGGGCAGGAGTACACTGGTCCTGGCCGCCTCCTCTGTGATTTCTTGTGAGCATGGTGCCTACATGCAGAGTGTCTGTATAAATGCTCCCTCCCCATGATCAGCAGCTTTTGGGAATCAGCATCCTCAGTCATGGGGAAGGGGCATATTCATGGACACGTCCTGTGCACATTCACAACCCCAGCAATCTTGTTGAGGTGGAGGCAGGGCCAGCATGTTTGTGCTCACTGTCCCTCCTCACGCAGTCATTCAAGGTCTGGAAGGGTTGTGTGTAGAGGGGTAATAATACTGGGGGGAGCCTGTGATTCTGAGGTGAGGCAAATTCCCTATGAGGCTGAAGCCAGTATTCTCAGTCCTTATCCCTATGTTTGCTAAGTGGCAAACTGAGTATAGACTTTCACTTTCTGGTTGGGTAGCCTTTGATCCCATTTTGTCTGATTGTAAATAGCTATAAAAGCAGTAGGGTGAATTGCCAACTAGGCCGCTTATTGAGAGCCTTGCTTATCAGTGCTTTATGTAAAAAGAGTGGGGCCCAGGAGCTCAGACCAGACTGGAAGGCTCATAGCATGGGAGAATATTCTGCAGCTTGTTTGTGGTGCTTTGTTTCTATAGCATTTCAGGCCCTGGGCTGAATCAGATGCAAAGTCCCCTGTGGACTTGGTTGCAGAAGCTAGTTCTGGATATCAGATCTGAGGTACAATTCAGTAGCTCGTAGGAGAAAAACAGATCTTGCACATGCACATACATGAGGTGTATGGAGGAATGTGCTTTCAAAGCTTGTCACCAACTTTGGTTCCATATAATCTTCTGAATATGATTATTATTTGAATTGTGACAAACTAAAAGGGGGGTTGTATGTTCTACTTTGTGCTGAAACCGTCCATTTTAAAAGCACTTACTGGAGTAAAAAAACAAAACACTTTACACACATTCAGTTTTCCATTTTCCACCTGGGAAGGAAAAAAGGATTTGTGCAAATTGACCATTGAAAATATGCTAGGGGGTTAGCCATACTAATTTGTTCCAGCTAAAATAAGCTGGAGTTTTGTGGCACCTTAAAGGTTAACAAGATTTTATTCCAGCATAAGCTTTCCCAGAGGAGAACTCATTTCATCAAACAAAGGGGCCTTGAGTCTACAAACCTTATACTAGAATGAAATTCTGTTAACCTTTAAGGTGCCACAAGACTCCAGTTTATTTTAGCTGAAAATATACCTCTGCAAGAAAATGAAGGTAAAATTCTTTCCTCTCCAAAAATAACTACTGGATTCAAGAAGTACAACAAACAGTTAAGGATTTGTGGGGGTGGGGTCTGTAATAATTGAGAGATTCCTTTTCTCCTCAATATAACTGGAAAGGTACCCGGTGCACCCAGACATTTACGCCAACAGTGGCCCATGATGACATACATGCCTTTCTTAATAAAGGTCTCAGTTCTCAAGTACTTTTTCAAAGTACCACTTGTGACCTCCCTCCTCCCCCTCACAAGAGTGCTGTGAGTTTCCTCTTAGAAGAGCCTACATTTCCTACATTTGTGCAAAAGCTTATGAGGGGTACTAAATCCTGAAACAAAAGTACTGGATTTTTGGACCATAGTTCACACAATCCTGTTACACTTTATTAGTTAGACTCAGGTGGGTAGCCATGTTGAAGCAGTAGTACAAAGTTTGAGTCCAGTGGCACCTTTAAGACCAACAAAGTTTTATTCAAGTTATTCACTGATTTCTTAATTGAAGGGTGAGAAGATAATTCAAGAGCCATGAGAAGTCCTGGTTGGACCAAGACATTTTCTCAGATGCTGCACAAACATGCTAGTGGAATGTCACAAGCCATGCCCTGATTGTGTACAAACAGTAGGGGAGAGGCCAGCCAAGGACAGCAGTGAGATCACAATGGAGAGCAAAGAGCACAGCACTTTGGCCGCCTGTTTCACAGAGTGCCCCCCCCTCACATCACGTGAAAAGAAAACCCAATTGACTTCTTAATTACATTCAAATCTATGCATTTTTTGATCTGCTTCCAGTTCAGCTTCCAACTTGCATATACAGAGTCTGAGTTGCATGTCAAATATAATTGAAATTCTGCTTGAGGCTGAAGCTGGGGGATTGTACAGCTGTTTTTTATGTGTTGCTTTCTTATTCTTCCCTTCTTCTTTTTTTGGCTGATTTCCAGGTATTAATCAAAGCACAGTTTTCTCTTGTGAAGCCCACAACATAAAGGGACTGTCTTCATCTCGGACAGCCACTGTGCAAATTAAAGGTGAGAGAGATTTCCCTGCCCTCCAAGAGAAAGGCTTTTAGAGACACTATATTTGATTGGATGAGGAAAAACCAGGAAGAGCCGAACAGACTATTCTTTCACATGCACACATGTTCTGTCCCATGCTCTCAGCAGATGAAATAACATAATGTGCTCACTGTTTGGTATGCAGGCCCGTTCCCCTGCAGCGAAACTGGCAATTAAAAAACAAAACTCAACTGACTCAGGAAGGGAATGTGACGCAAGATAACAGATTTTCCTTGAAAAGGGGAGAGTCAGAGTAGCAGTGCTGTTTGTGGATGATGGACCTTGACGTAATCTGCAGTAGGTAAATGGGGAAATCTTCCTTTTCTGCAGACAGAGCCTGGTATCTTTACAGCCCCAAAATCCTTGTGTGTGTGTGTGTGTGGCTTTCTTTGCTCCAATGCACTGGCATCTCATTAAACACTGAAAACAAGAGGAGGCAGATCACCAGCAGAGACAATTAAATTTCAGCAGTGCCATGGTTTGTATGGGTCCCTGGGCTTTGCAGCACTAAACCCCTCATTTAAACCATGTGATTTGGAGCCTAATCATTTTTGCTCCCTCCACAGTCACTACCTCTCATATTGTGTTTTCTTCTTCCCTAGCTTAAGAAACTAAAGCAGCTACAAGCTTGGAGGAATTTCTTTTGGGGAATATCTGCACTTGAGTTTGCTTGTTGTTGTTTTTTTACCTTCTATAGGGATGCATTGTTTTAAATCAGGGTTGCCAGCTGGTTATTTTAAAGGACAATTTCTTGTCACAAACAAGGCTATGTATATTCCATGCAGACATGATTATAGCTGCTTTTACATGCTGTAGTTCTTCTTGCCGCCGTGTGTGCAGAGGCATTTGCAGTAGCAATGAAACATCCGCACAGCTGTTTTCTCTCCTCACTGTGGTTCATCCTGTCTCCACAACAGAGCTAGTAGACTGTGGTAATAGGTCATTATGACACTATAGTGATCTGGCAATTGCTGGGTTTTTTTTGAAAAAGCTTGAAAACTCTTTTTTTGGCTATATCAGGGGGCAGGAATGGTGGCTTTATGGGATGAGAAAGATTATATGACACCAGTGTGTTCACCTACCTGTCCTCACAGAAGGCAAAGTTGCCTTGACTGTGTCTTTCCACAAAGATAATTTTAAGCCAGATTTGGGAAAGGTTGCAGCAAAGCAGAAGATAACTGGAAAGTGGATGATTAGGAGAGGACTAATATGGATGCTCCAAAATGAACCTGCCCCGGTTTGGATGCCCAACTGGAACAAAACTCTGTTTGGCAGTAACCAACAGGGTGCAAGTCAAGAATCTGGAACAGAATGAAAACTTCAGCATTCTGAGATTCTCACCTTTCATTATATGAGCAATGTCCTGTGAACTCTCTGAACACAGAAGGAAGCTGTTCCGTTGGTCATGGATGGGACTTCTCTTTTCACTCCATAGAGTGTTTTGTTGTATGAGAAGCAAAATTTATTATTATAAAATAGCAAATATAGCAAATATAGTTTGGGACCAAGGATCATTTATGGTAAAGAGAAGCAACTCAATTGGGGACTAAGCATTTGCTCTAACCTCAGTCGGTGAAGACCTTCCAGGCCAGGTGGATTTGTGTTGGCAGCAGATTCTTCCAGGTCATGCTGGGCTGGGCTCATGGTAGGGCCCAGCAATCACTGTCCCAGACTGATGCCATGATCTCTCCAGGCCATCTAGGTGAGCCATCTCCATGGAGATGAATAGCAATGTAATACTTATCAGTGTTACACCACTCTAAGTTCATTCAAGTTAGTGGGCATAGAATGGTGTGACTGCTTAGAATTGCACTGCTAAAGAGGGATCCAGAAGCTACTGCCAGTTCTTTCCCAGACTCATTTGACCCAGGAGCTTGCAAGGTTTAGTGAGTTTCGAAAAGCATGGACCCCATACACCTCCTCTGAAAAGGGTGGTGGTGGTGCCCTCTTCCTGCCATTCTTGGAATCTGGCTGGACTCCATTGGAGCAGACGGCTGGGCTTGATGGACATTAGATGTGTTTCAGCAAGGTTCTTATATTCTTTTGAGTACCATGCACTGTGATTATGATGAGGCATTAAGAAGCTATTGCAAACAAACAGAACTAGGGCTGAATCTCAGTGTGATGCAGACTGGTGACAAAAGCTTGCTACAGGCTGTAAAGGGGGATTTTCATTCTGCCGCTGAGAGTTTCAGATAAAGAGACGTTGCCTCTTAAAGCTCCCCACTTAGCCCCATTTTGCAGATGAATTTGCAGCCCTTTGAAGCAGGCCAAGTAAACAAAGTGTGAAGGATTACTGTTTGGGAGAATAAGGGCAAAGCAGATGACAGAGAAGGATCTGAAGGCAAAAGATAGCATTTTCTGGGCAACGAGTGGGAGACAGTTTTGAGAGTAAGTGGCAGCATGAATGGAACTGCCGAGCCAAGAGTGGGAGCAGGAGATGACGAGAGCAGTGAAGGGGTGGATTGGAGAAAGCATATGGAGTGAGAAGATTTGGGAGTAAATGAGAGGGGAGAGGAGAGAAGGACGGCCAGAGCAGTGAAAAGGGAAAGCAGACCTCCAGAGCTGATATAGCCAAAAAAGAGAATGAGCCAAGGAAGACATTGCAGACAACACTCCAAAACCAAATAAGAACACAAAAATGCTGTCCATTTGCAAATGCAGATCCTCTGGGGTCTACTCAGGGGAATAGCAACCACCAACAGTGCAAGGGTTCTGCACAAAGTAGTGGTCTTAGATTGGTGTGTCCCCTAGCTTTCCCACCTTCAGAAATTCATTTTTTTTTCCTGTGCAGCTCTGCATTTCTTTCTAATGTGTCCTGGTGTGAGATATATCCAGTATGTGACTAGATTTCTTTTTAAAATTTATCTTAATCATCCAGTCTTGGCCTTATGAGTTTGTCCAAATTCATCTATATAGCTGTTTCCCAAATGCAGCCCCCATCTGCAGATACCTAAACCCGCACATCAGGGCCACATTTACCCAAAACAGAAAAATCTGACGTCTGCATCATTAAAGGTGGTTAGGCAGCAGTACGAGTCATACACTCTGAACTATTGGTTTCCTCATATGAAAGTGGAAGGAGAAGAGTATCTGGTCCAGCAATGACTGCTCCTGTGTATAGAGAATGGTCTAAGGGCAAATGGTGTTATCACATGTTTAAAGCTAAAGAAATATCTACATGGCAAATGGTGTTATCACATGTTTAAAGCTAAAGAAATATCTACATGGTCAGTTTTAGGCTCTTTAGAAACCGTGTGTAAGCTTTCCAACAGAAGACTGATAGAGAAGTGGAATTAATGAATGAAGCTTGGTTTAGTACTAAGCTATGCAACCAGTGGTATAAAAAATGGCATGGGATATACATCTGAGAGTACTACTCCAGATTATACCTCATTATTGAGTCGTGAGACACAAGTGGTTATTCAGTTAGAGAAGAATGAACATTTCAGAGATTTCTGGTCTTTGAAGAGTTCATACAGATACTTCATCAAGTGGAGACTTAACATTTTTTGAACTCAGACTATTCTGGAAATCCAAGATCCTCCTAGTGTATAATGGGAGTAAATGAGGATTCACTCCAACATGTGGCTACCTACCTTTATAAAAGAGCACCACTGCTCTTTTGAAAGGAAAGATGATTTAAAGATAAGGAACTTCAGATTGTCACCACTTGCATTTCAGATTTCACAACAGAATGTTTTCGGAAGTGCCTGTAACAATGTTTTGTGTTTTTCATTTCTGTTTAGCCACCAAACAGAGAATAAAAATAATAAGTTATTCAGTGTTATTCAAGGATTATAATGACATAGCAAGCCACCTCTTTTCATACAATGATCAATTTGCAACCCACAGGGACTTTATCCAAATTTGCAGGCTGTAGTGTCTGTACATTTCCGTAAAAATATCTGCTCAGTTACACTAAACAGTTTCCGTCCTTCTGTTTCAGCTGTCCCCTTTCCACCTCTCAACGTGACGGTAACCCAGATCACCAGCAACAATGCCAGTGTCACTTGGGTGCCCGGATTCGATGGCCTTTCCCCACTTCGTTCTTGTACCATTCAGGTATTCAACATTCACATATACTCCTTCAAAAATAGACAGCCTATTCCATTAGGCCCATCAGTTAAAAAAAGAAATGCTGACAAAAACCTACTCATGTGGCTCAGAGTATGAGCTTCAGTAGTGTGTAACACCCATCTTTAAAGCAAGACAAGGTTCCTAGCTGTTAGAAACTTGTAGTGCCCTTCCACTGTTTTCTGCCATCCTGTTGTGCCCTTTCCCCGTGGCTCAGATGGATAGTATTTGGAGCACCTGGTGTGTTCTGGAAAACAGAGAAGAGAACAGAACAACAATGCAGAAGGCAAAAAGAATGCTAGAGTTTCCCCATCCCTTAACTGCTTCCCACTGCCACTGTCTCCCCATCAGATGGACAGATAAGTTGGGGTGGGGTGGAAGAGAAGAAGGGAGATTCTGGGGGAAGCACCTAGAACTTTATGGCACTCCTGATGACATCATGGTGTTTGAAGTGCTTGGACTGCAGCTCAAACAAATTTAACTGCCTAACAATTCTTCTTCAAAAAGTGTTTTGTCTGATGTGGAATCCAAGGTTAGCTCATCTACTTCTTCACCCCCTCCCATCATCTTACCGTTATATAGCAAATCAGGCCATTCATTAGCTTGTTACCCAAATCAATACATGTGTTGAGCCCATAATGAGCAAAGCATCCTTTTCATGTGTAGGGTCCAACTGAGTCATCAGGGCAGCTATTTTGGGGTCAAACAGTCTGGTGTATTCCCGGGTCTCAATTTAGCACAGCACTCCAATTAGGGGGGAAAAATGAGACAGAGAGAGAGAATCTCAAAAACAACTAATCTTTATTCAGCTAACAAGATACAAGATGAGAAAGATGAAATGCAATGGAGAACAAACACATGAAGTTACTACAATGACACTGGCCTCCAGTGCTTCCCTCGGTTGTTGCCTGATTGAGGTGAATGGGGAATCTGAGCGGAAATAAAAGATAGAAAGGGGGGAAAATATGTTGTTTTATCCTGAAGAGAAGAGTTAATGGGACTGTCATCTTGGAAAAAAACAGAAGAAAAGCTGCTCTGGGGTACAGTTGAAATCCAAACAGAAACCAGTTTAGAAGCTGGGGTCCAAGCTGAGGGATTCAGCAATTTGGCAAAAGAGTCTGGGAAGCAAGCCAACCATGAGGTGGGGAAGAAGGCTTAGGTACAAAACCAACTACGGATCTGGTGGGGCTTGAGGAACCCTTTTTAAGCGCCTCGAAAAGGATGAGATTAGGATTCACAGTGGGATTACTAAATGGAGGAGGTGAAGGGAGAATTCCAAGTGGGGCAATTAAATTACCAAGGCTGGGGAATAGTTCTAATTGTCCTAACAAATGTTGAATAGCAGCTTAATGATATTTCCCGAGGGAAGGGATTGAACCACTGGGGTAGGCTGGGTGAGGAGGAGAGTTCTTTAGCCATAGGTTATAGACAGCAAACTTGAGTCAATCAGTCTTGGATGTGAGGGTGCTTCTGGAGGCTGAGGACAATAGGCCTTTAAATCAGTGTTCTCTTGGGAGCATTCCAGCAGGTGAGCTGCTCCCATGTGGGACCATTCAGAGGAATTCCTGCTAGATTGTTTTGTTATCAAGCTGAATTGTTTTATCTAGACCTCTAGCAGCTAGGTCAGAGGGTTTTGTGTAATGTGCAAATATGGGGGGGCTATTGGGGGGAGCAGCCTCACCCACAACCAGCTCCCTAGAGAGAGTGCTTGCCTTCATAAGTCACTGTTGTGGGCCATGCTGCTTCTAGCACACTTAGCATAAAGTAACATCAATATACATAATGCAGGGTTTCCTTAGCTCCATTTGCAGTCAGAACTTACATTTTTAGGATTTCAGTGGAATAAGCAAAGCATGTGGCTCGACGTCCCTGATAGGAGTAGTTCTATCAAAACAATGGCAGTAGCTTGTGCGATCATCCTTCACCGCAAGCTTCAGTGTTTGGCTCGTTTGCTAAAACAGATAAAGCCATCTCAGTCCAACACAGAGCAATGGCTTTTAATGCCAAGCTGTCAGACTTGGTTACTGTCTGGGCAATGTCCAAGGGGCAAATCAAGGCGAGGCTGGGTACATAATATCTGCGTGTTCAGTATATTGCACCTTGTTACAATATGTTAAGATCTTCCTGTTTATCCTGTAGTTTCATGTTCAGTGCCAGACAAACAGGGCAGACCACTACCATCTACAATCAATGCTCCCGCTAAGCTCTGGAGTCTTGTGAGCAAAAATTCTACTTTGTGAGCTCTTGGCATTAAAGTTGTGAGCGAGCGATTTGGCTGCTGCATAAATTCGTTGGCTCTGGAGCCACCCTTCCTGAGCTGAGACAAGAATGTGTGAGCTGGAGGCTAAAACACTGTGAGCTAGCTCACACTAACTCAGCTTAGAGGGAACACTGCCTACAATCCAAGCTTATGATCCAATACAAGCTTAGGTTCTAATACAAAGTAATATAACATATGTCCATGTTGGCAGCATGTGAGTCTGTAAGTCACCATTACTCCAGCTGGCAATAGCACCACAGTTATGGCCAAGTTAATGATCAAGGTACAGTTTTGAGAATATTGGCTGTACAAAAGACAGCATATGACAAGGTGGTTGTATGATTGCTCACTATGTATGTGGGCATTAGTTAAGCAAGTGGAATAGCAGACAAGGCTCAAGTTACAAACTGAAATTGTTACATGGCCACTTTAGCAAGTTCAGCTCCACTCAACCCACATTCTCAGCAAGCCAAATTGGTCGTATACATTGGTACTCAATATGAATCAGTTGTCCAGCGTGCAGTGCCAAAAACTCTAGAGTCCTCTGTAGTTTAAGACAATCCCCTGGATTTTCCCTTTCCATTTCCTCAGAGAATGATGTGCTATTGCAGTCTGCCAACCTTTCTGCATGCAGCAGATTTCCTCTGCCTTTTGTACCATTTCTGTTGCTGCTGACAGATCAGAATGAATCTCCTCCTGTGAACTGGAATGCTGAGCTTGCCTCGGTCAGTACAGCCTATTCTTCATAGTTTGCACGTCCAGCAGTGTTAATCCATTTGAGTTTTGAGCTCCTCCTCCAACTTTCCCTTTCTTTTGCCGCCAGTGAAGTTTAAAAGGGAAGCAGAATGAGAGTAGTTCAGATTTCATCGTCCTCAGGCAGCTAGAATTTCTTCCAGGTTTTGCAGCCCTTTCTCTCCCAGCCTGGGAGAAACGAACACAGGGATTTTGCCCTCCAGTCAGGTTTAGCATAGCAATAATATTCTGTTACAGAACGCTTTACCTGGGGATGACAACATTTTGGGCATCAGCAGTACCAAGTTTCACGCGCACGCTTTACCCCACTCTGTTCTCTGATTTTTGTTTGACCCATATTTCCAGGTGGCTATCCATGAATGCCCCTGCTGTCAGGGAAAAAATGACAATAAGGAATGGGCAAAGAGATTGTTTTTTGAAAAGAACTGAAGGTGGCAAAGGCCTGTGATGTGCACACTTAACCCCATTCTCATCTTTGGCCCCGGTCACACGGGAGGTTTTGGGATGGAAGAGGGACGGATCGGGGGCACAGCAAATGGGCGCGAGCACACTACAACATCTGGGAATCGGTGTGCAGCCGTCCCCGATCTGTCCCTTCCAGCCTAAAACCCGCTGCAAAAAACCCCCAAGTAAAAGGTAGCACCAACCTAGAACGGCGCAGCAAGTGCGGCCGTGAGATCGCCAGCGCGCCCGTCTGCAGGAGCAATCGAGGCTCCCGGCTGAACTGCGCACGCGCACACATGCGCAGTTTGGCTGCCTCGCTCTCCCTGCAGTGGCTTCCCCCCGGCATCTGATCGTGCTGGGGAGCAACACAATCTTTGTTGTTTTTCAAAGTGCTTTGAAAACTTGTGAAAATCTCCTTGTGCAAAGATAACAGTGAGTCAAAAAGGAGTGTTCACGTCAGCTCCCTTTTCCACCTCTTAGTTTGTTGTTTAGTCGCACAGTCGAGTCCAACTCTTCGCGACCCCATGGACCAGATCACGCCAGGCCTTCCTGTCTTCCGCCGTCCTCTGAAGTTTGCTCAATTTCATGTTCGTTGCATCTATGACACTGTCTAACCATCTCATCCTTTGCCTTTTTTGACCTTCAATCTTTCCCAGCATCAGGGTCTCCTCCAGTGAGTGCTTCCTTCACATTTGCTGGCCAAAGTATTTGAGCTTCAGTTTTATTAGTTTCTTAGTTTACGTTCCATCAAATAAGCAGGAAAAGATAATAAAGTAGGAAGAGTATTTTCTTGTAGGAACTGAACATAGAAGTAAAATCCAGACTTAGAGATTATAGTGTACAAGTACTAGTTCTTAAACAGATAGGTATAAATGCAAGTCTCAAAAGGTCTTTGTTGAAAATGTGTACATTTTAAAAGGATTTTTAAAAGGAAATGCTCTGTGCATGTTTTTCCTACTGCATCTGTGAAGTGAATCAATTTTTTAAAAATGTCCAAGTCTCAAATTTCCACTGGATAATGGGGATTTCATGTTTTACTATTGTACATATAACTGAGCAAAAAAAGAGACAGTCTTGCATAGTCCTGGGAATTGTTTTATGTCCATATAGTTCAGCAACGGTATATTTGGGCCCACAGAAAATCTGTAGTAAACATTAGCTTTAATATAGCCTGTCCTGAGGGCATGCCCACCAAATGTGATAAATGCCCTCAATTGCCCATGCCAGTATTTTTTCTTAAGAAGTTATTCTTGACTTTTGCAGTGTATTACTATGCAACCTCCAGCTATCTGGAGAATTAGTCACTGTATAGCAATGTATTGAAAACAAGCATATACATAATGTATTTTATGTGAAATTAATGAAATTGCATTTGACTTGTATGTTCATTTAAAAAAATTTTTTGCAACAGGTGGCTAATTCACAACAAGAAGAAGAGGTTTCCATAGAAGTGGTTCCTGTCCCATCCTTTACCTGTGGTTTACCTGGATTAAAGCACTCCACCAATTATAGTGCCCGGGTCCAATGTACAAACGAACTAGGGAGCTCATCTTTTACAAACTGGGTCTATTTTCAGACCTTGGGTTTAGGTAAGAACATAACAGACAATTGCATAGAAACTGCAGAAGATTTTCCCATATTTTATATTCTAATAGTCAAGTTTGGCCTAATATGCAGATACTTAAATCTGTAGACAAGGGCCACACTGACTTAAACCAAATAGTTCTGCAAACTTGGGGAATTCCCCAGGATTACAGAAAAATGTGAAAACCTAAAAACATTACATGGGGGGGGGGCTTAAATCCACCCCCAGATAAAAAAAGCATTGTCTGAACACATGCAACAACTTTGTCCTGGAGAGGAGGTGGCAGTAAAGTCTGGGAACTGCTCCAAGCCCATCTGTGGTGGCAGTGGAGGCCAGGAGCTGCTCCAGGCCTGGAGGCAGCTGTGGAGGCCTGGAACCACACCAGCCTCAGTGACTGGAGGGGCGGGCAGGATTGGAAGGAGCCTGGGCTCAGCGGTCAAGGGAGGGAGGAGGATGTGATTATCCCTCTGAGTCCCACAGGCCCCAAATTGTAATTATACATTTCTGGAGAACAAAACTGTTGAATAGTTCCCCTAGATCCCCAATGAGGGAAAACAGTGCAAGGGACATATAATTATGTGGATGATTCAAACCACGGGCCACTTTGCTTCCTTTATTTCAGTCTAGATTGCAGTTTGCAAGTAACTCATATGAAGGTGGTCATTCTGGTAATCAGGTGAAACTGCCATTTTCACAGTTTGTTACAATAAGGAAGAAAGGGCGTTGGACTCCCTAGGACCCTGAAGAATTCTCTGTAGAACTTACAGAGGGAATTAGTAAACAAAATATCAAGTTTCCATGGAATCTGACTGAGAAAGTTGAGGCCTCATAGACCACAGATGTTTCAGACTTCCATACCTCTAGTAGTTGCTGCTGGGGAGGCTTTCACTTGCTTTCTCTCCTCTCTCTTTTTTGAACACAATATAGACTGTGACTTTTCTCTCTGTACAGCTCCAAATAGTACACCACAAAATGTGCATGTTATCCAGAGAGATTATTGCCTGATTTTGGAATGGGAAACAGTGGCTCCAGAAATGCTTGGAGATGATACCAAGGGGTACAAGTTGGAATGGATTCAAGATAACATAACTCAGGTAATGCAGTAACATAAAAATTGCCTTTGTGGATGAGCAATGTCTATCTAGAACAGCAGTGGCCATCTCAGTGTTACTAGGCAATCATACTGGTCATCCATCTCGCAAAGCCGATGCATGGTCCCCCCACACACACACCTGTGAACTACAAAGATTAACTATAGCAGTGCTGCTGGCAGCAAAGGCTTCAAGGACACTTCGGGAGTTTGACAGCATCCAGTACTCAGAAGCCTGAAATAAGAGTTTCTGGTTAGTGAATAGGCTATGGATAATAGCCCTGTTCTTCACAAATTTGTCTAGCTCTTAAAAAAAAATCTATCTAAAGTACAAAACTTCTAGTTTAAAATCTCAGCGTCAATGGCAGTCAGACTGCCAGAAAACATTTACAGAAGAACAGTGGAACTCAATCTGGTCATCAGCTAGCAATACATCTAATATTTTTAGTATCAGATTTACCTCATTTCAAATATTAAACAGGTGGTATATGACCCCGGCTGTCTTACACAAAATAAATTCAAAGATCACAAATAAATGTTGGAAAAATTGTGGAGCGATAGCAGACTTTGCACATTTTTGGGGGAAATGCCCTCAAAGAAAAACTTACTGGGTTCAAATAGTAAAACAAAACGCATTAATAACTGATATAGACTTACCTTGTACATTGGAATCTATCTTCGTGGAGACATGGCAAACACCTGTAATTTAAAAAGCACAGAAACATTAATAACCCTACTGATGTTGGCAAAAATAACAATTGCACAAAAATGGAAACAAAAATATTCCTACACTAACTTGCTGGAAAAAAAAAATTGGGAATGCTTTATTTATGGGCGCACCTCATATAACTCTTCAGCTTTACAGTCAGAAAAATATAAAAAGTGGCTTCAGGCAGTGTGGTTTCCTATGATTAGTTATTTAGAAAATAGTGAGACTATTCCAAAAAATCCATTATATAGGAACTTATTGTTTTTCTAAAGATGTTCTTTAATGTACGTATATTTTGGAACATTCATAGTAACTATCTTAACTTTTGTGGATTGGCGTGTTGAAACTGTTTATATTCATGCCTGTGACTCTTTTAAGTGCCAAGTGTTGCTGTAAAAATGATGAGAAAAAAATGAATAAAAAATTAAATTAAAAAAAACAACACCCAACTACTGGCCAGCACCACATTTTGTAGAAGTGACTCCCACAAGTTAATTTTGTGAACTGTAAAGAAGAACTTCCCTTGTTTTAAGCCTTTTGCCAAGAAGGATGTTTTTACACATGACACAAATCAGTTTAATTCATTTGATGTGTGAAAACACCCTTCTTGGCAAAAGGCTTATAACAAAGGAAGTTATTGTATAGTGTCAATTTGTGTTTAAATCCATCTACAATGTGAATATAACCTTTATATTGGATAGAACAACTTTTCCATTCTCTCCTGAATTAACTGCATTTACATGTGTCAAAAAAAGCGAGAGAGAGAGAGACTCCAGTGCATGGAGAGAGACTAAAATTTAGTCTCATAAGTGCAAGAGGTATTTGTCAGAGCTACTTGGCCAGTAGATCTTTTGGAACAACGCTGAGAATGGATAATGTGTTGTGAATCAAAGAGAATCAAAGTGAATCAAAGAGAATCATCATATTCTGTCTGTCAGAGGTTGTTCATTGTTGTCTGATTTGCTGAGCAATATCCTGGGCTATCTCTCAAATAACTGGAGATATAAAAATGAAAATTCATTTGGGATGAGAAAGCTAAGAAAAGGTTCTAGATTGACAGCTCTGGAAACAAAAACCCTCTGTTTATATTCTGAAAAAGCCACACACAATACTTACTAATGCTTTTATGTCACGATGGAAGGTGGTGACATATGCTATCCTGCAGCAGTTTCTTCCAGGTCAGGGTCCTATTCAATATGTTCATCAATAAATGGAGGATATTTCCCCCAAAATCCAGATGACACAGAGTTGTGAGGCACTTCAGAAGCTTGGTTCCAATTAATCATTTCCTTAGACCTGTCTTGTACAAGTGCAGATAAACCTGGATTAACCATTAGAAATAAACAGCAATTCTGATAGGTAATGTGTATTGGTACAGTTGATTCCAATCTGATCTCAGGGGCAGAAAAAGAGTTGCTTCAGAAGTATATATGTTCCTTCCTTCTATTTTATTTGGCCTTGTTTCATGTTATGTTGGGGCACCATTATGTCTTGAGCTTCTGTACTATAGCATTAGAAGGGCATATTGGTATTGCTCATGGGATCGCAAAATTGAACAATGCATAGGCAAGAAACTCAAAAAGAAAAATGTAGTCCAGAGAGAAAGCAGATGCAGGCAGAAATGCATTTGTCATGTGGACTGGGAGAAGGTAGACAAGGAAACACAACGAGGACACAAAGGAGGTATCAATATTCCCAGATGTGACTGATATTTTCTGTGTCATATTGTGTGGGTGGGGGGACAGGGAGGAATTGCTCCTCTAGAAGAAAATGTAATGTTATTTTCTTCTAGCGTGAGATGGATGGAGCATAATAGGAGGGTCTCAGTTTATTACTTTCAGCATTCCACAGTTAAGAAGGATATATCTACCCATCAATCTCCAATTTTGATATATATAAGAAGGAGGACCCGCGATACTCGTGGGGGGGGGAGATCCATGCGGAGGAGGTTCCACCAATGGCATGGCCCGTGCGGCTCCTGCCAGGCCCGCCAAGCCTTTCCCCCCCCAGCACCAATGGCGAGGCCCGTGCAGCTCCTGCTGGGCCTGCCAAGCCTTCTCCCTGAACCCTCCGGCACGAATGGCAAGGCCCGCACAACTCCCAGCTGTCAGGCTCGCCAAACTTTCTCCCTCCCTCCCTGTGGTGTCAGCAAGGCCTGAGCAGCCGGTCCGCCAGCCCGCCAAGTCTTCTCCTACCTCCTTCCCCCTCCAGTGGCAGTGCCTCCTCCTTCTACCAGCCCTCCAAGGCTTATCTCCCCACTGCAGCCACCAGCAGCAACGGCGGTGAGCCCTGTGCAGCTCCCAGCCGCTGGGCTTCCCCCCCCCAACAGCAACAACATCCATGGCTCTAGCCACTGCCCCCCCAAACCTTCTCCCCCCCCCCCACCCCCCCCCCACCGCTGCCAGCAACAACGGCAGCAAGCCCTGCACAGCTCCTAACTGCTGGGCCGGTCAGGCCAGGCTCCCCAGCTCCCAGCAACAGCTGCAGCTCCCAGCCATGGCGCGCCAAAGCTTCTCCCTTGCACGCCGCCGCCAACAGTAATGGCTTTGCTACAATGCCTAGTGGTAGTGGTAACACTCTTTTACTTTGGGGGGGGGGATTTAAATATCCCCCGTATAGTTTTTAAAACTTTTCAGATTTTTCTGCACATCTGGGGATTGCCCCAAATGTGCAGGAAAATCTCCCTGCCCCCCAGGTGCCCCCGATGTGTGGATTTAGATATCCGCACACAGGGGGCGCCTTGGCTATTAGATATATAGATATTTCCTTCACTATGTTTCCCCCTGGAATTAAACCCAAACAAATGGTGACCATATAAACTAAGCTTGTTACTCCAGTTTGGTCCTTGCATCTGTTAAACACCTCTATTATGCTGTATGATAATTTGCTGCTTATCCTCTACCTATACATATGGACTGATAACTTCCATTTTAATGTACGTGTGTATGCACACGAAAGGTTATACCTTAAATAAAACTTTGTTGGTCTTAAGGTGCCACTGGACTATGGGCCTGAACTTTATTCTAACAGTTTGTAGTGAGGCAGAATAATTCTTCATCAGCCACTTACAGTCTAGAGACCAGGAGCAGTAAAGGAGATGTTTGCAGAGCAAATTGTTGGAAAATGTAGGAAGGATTCTTTTGATGATAGTAGATTCCAGCATAGTAGAATGCAGTCCTGAGACCAAACCCTGTATAATTTGAGTGCTGATTACAACTTTTGGTTTTTTTGTTTCAGGGGGAGATGGTAGTGCAGGAGACAACAGCTAACCTAACTATGTGGAATCCCCTAAAAGATCTTATCATAAGAGTGTGCATGCTCAACCTGGCTGGTTGTGGACCTTGGAGTGAGCCCTTACTGGTTACAGCCCAAGATTTAATAGGTGAGTTACAAATTCAGTGAGGTTTAACTTTGTTTTTGCACAAGGAAAATGGTTCTTTCCCTGTCAGGACTGCACATGAGCTGAGGAATAGTGACAGCTGCTGGTACCATTGTATGTTTCTGGCCTTGTGCTTCCCAGCGCACACAGCTGCCTTTGTTGTGTGCATTAACTGAAGGAGACAGAAGCCAAATAAGTTCAAGCAATCCACCAGAACCAAAACCAAACCCCCCTCAGCTGTAAATATGATATATTCAAGGGATGTTGCTTTGAACTGGACCTGGCAGGCAAAAAGGAAATGTAATACAAGGCTTTTTTGCCATTGCATATTTTTTGTAACAAGGCCCAAAAAAAAGCTAGGTACAACACTCGGGCTGGTCATAATCAGAGCATTTTGTTTTCTACACTTGCAAAGACTTTTAGAAAGTGATACTGTTCACAAAATGTAAACATAAAGAATCTTGTTAGTGGCTGTAGATAAAGTCACAATAAGCCATTTTTAGTTACTGTCATTATATATGTGCCACTGTCTATGTTCATACTGCATTACAGAGTTAAATAGTCAAGGAGAGAAGAGAGCTGTCTACCCCCAAAATGACTTGCAACATCCCAGTTCCTCCTCACTTGTGTTCCCCAATACTTCCACAGCTCCCGTGTTTTCCCCAAACTCCACACCAGCACCAGTCCCTTCTCACAGAATTGTGTACAAATTGAAGGCAAAGGCAGTCACCTGAATCAAGCAATTACATGTTATTTTCCTCTGGAACCTACAAAAAAAGTTTGTGCTTGCAGAATGTAGCTTTCCTTGCTGTCAAATTCAGGATTTTTCACTTTAGAATGCACATGAAACTACTTATAAAGTCTCCTAAGATCATGAGGAAGGCTCTGTTGAATCAAGCCAAAGGTTCAACATCCTGTTTCTCACAGTGGCCAGTCAGATGCCATCATCGTGTTTCATGGAAAGGAGATTGTAATGTGGCAATTCCAAATGCTTGGTTGTGTGGACATGAAGTGGGAAGGAAAGCATCTGGGATAATCATGCACGCCTATATTTGATAATCACAGGTTGAAGTCAACATGAAAAGAGAGCGATTGGGAATGAACATGGCGGTCCCAACCCTGTTCACAACCAAATGTGCTGGCCCCACCCCCACCCTTTCATAGCTGTTGGAACGTTCAAGCAACTGAACACAGATGGAGGGTGGAACCAGTGCATGCGTTTGCACTCCCCGTCTACATGCACTGGCGTCTTTCTATATATCACTGTCAGGATCCCCTCCTCCCCTGAGAACAGATTCCTCATCTAAGGGGAGTGGGAGGGAAAAGACTACCCCTTTGACCAAGTCCAGCAAGTTCAGGAGACACATAGAAAGGGAAGGACTACTTTCACTAGAGCTACCTGTGTAAAGATCATTGCTGGCTATGATAACTTTCAACCATTCTTGGTCCAGCTACCTGACAGAGACCGCAGCTCCGTCTTGGGGGCAGTTGAATTGCTAAGTGACAAGTCAGCTGGTGGGCCCAGCTGTTTCCTCTTTTAAAGGAGCTGTTTCTTTGTTCAAGCATCCAGAAGATCTAAGCTAGAACTGTCAGGGGTACATATAGGTATGAATGTGAATTCTATGTGTAGATTGCAGTGTGCAGCAATCCATTATATGAGGGAGCCCCCTTCATGTACACACATTGGCACCGGGGTTTTGGCCATTGTGTGACACAGAGTATTGGACTGGATGGGCCATTAGCCTGATCCAACATGGCTTCTCTTATGTTCTTATGTTCTTTAGTTATACACGTGCTGAGATGCTGCAGCCAGTTCTGAGCACACGTTGAATATAATGACTACTGACTACATCTTGAACACTGCATGTTCTGACAAGGGAAACACTAAGAGAAAATGGTTTCCCTTAATTTAAACAAATTGCTTTTCATAAAAAAAGAGAAAAAAATAAAGACAAAAGCAACCCTTCCTTTGTCCTGAGGCTTGTTGTGTTCAGACATCAGCCGCACCTAACATATGTGGCCAAGCCTATAAAAGCTTGAAAGTAAACCTGCGTTAGAGAAAATGCTGACAGCCTAAAATGATAGATCTGTAAAAATAATGACAGTTTGTTGTAGTCCTGAGCTTGGTGGAAAATAAAAGTTGCTTACTTTCCAGAAATAGCTAGCTGGGTACTGAATAGGCATTTTTCTGTGCTTCCTCTGCGTGTGAATAATCTAGGGCAGCTTGTTAGTGTTTCTCAGTGCATGGGTGTGGGTGGGGAATATCATTAACAGTTTTAATGGTTTGATTTGGGGGAATTGCTTTCAAGTTTCACCCTTGGCATGCAAGAAGAATATAGGCAAGCCATACATCCTGTTGCATTCGCCCCATTTAGGGCAAATCCAGAATGTTCCTACTGTTCCCTTCGCTGCTGCTGCTGTACTGTCCAATATTTATTTCATGCCAACTGTGTTTTTAACACCTCTTATAGAAGCATTCTGATTGCTAGGTCACCATGTGATAGGGAAGACCATGTGATTGATAGATAGATAGATTTCTAGTCACTCTGCCACAGTTACTGCTAGAATTACCAGCATGTTCAGTAGGACCACTAGAGTCAGGGTGGAGTAGTGGTTAAAGTATCAGACTAGGATCTGGGAGACCCAAGTTCGAATCCTCATTCTGCCATGGAAGCTTGCTTTGTAACCATGGGCCAGTCACACAGTCTTAGCCTAGCCCACTCACAAGGTTGTGAGGGTAAAATGAAGGAGGTGAGCACAGTGTAAGTGGCTTTGAGACACCACTAGGGAGAAAGGCAGGGAGAAAGGAAGTAAATAAATAATACAAGTGGACAGTTTTGTGTGTGAAGAGAGAAAAAGCAGAAGGAAACCATCAAACTTGAAAAGTGTTCACGTTATTATTTGTTGTGCTGGGTAACAGATAGCCTCTTTTATCCAAATAGCCTTGGAGACCCCCACCACCCCAATACCTGGGTAATCAAAAGTTGAGATCAATGCAGTAATTGTTTGCATGGACCTATGATGTTGGTTCACTAGGGACAGCAAATACCCAGTTTGTAATAATAGGGATTTCTGATAGTCAAGTTCTGGGTATCAAAAGGTTCTATTATAGACCATGTAGCCAGTGTTCTGTGCACCTCGGCATTTAGTCATGCTGACCACATGACCACGGAAAAGTCTTCAGACAGCACTGGCTCTTTGGCTTGGAAACAGACAGGGCCGGCTCAAGGTGTTTCAGTGCCCTAGGTGAAACTAACTCCCCCCCAGGCAAGGCTGCCTTCTGGCGCCCCCCTCACCTTGTTTCCCCCCCCCCGCCGCCGCATGCCTTTCTGGCACTCAAGCCAGGTGCATCAGGTGCGGGGGGAGAGGGGGCTACAAGGCTCTTCGGAGGGCAGCCCTTCTGCTTTTTCTCCCCCCCCCACCCGCTTCCCCCATCTCTTCTTCCCCCCGGGGGACCGGGACTCCACCAGCCGCATGTGCCCTGTCCCCTCACTCCCCGCGGGGGTGGCACCAAGGAGACTCACCGAGGGCGGTGTGGAGGAGTCATCGGAGGAGGAATCGGCGGCGGGTCTGCTCCAGCCCCCTCTATGCACCACGCACGCCTACCTGAGCCGCCCTGCCGCTGGGCCCTTCAGGCGGCGCCATCCTCCTCCTCCCTGCCCTGCAGGCCACCTGCGCCTCAGGACAGGCCCCGATTGCAGCAAGGGGGGGTGCTTCCTCCCTCCTTGCTTTCTTCCCCGCCCACTTCTGGGCGCACTGGGTGCTGGACTCAGGGTGAAAGAGGTGGAGGCGGTGTCCCCCAGTCAGGGACTAGATGCATGCAGGGCTTTTGGGGGGGCGGGGGCAGTTTGGTGCCCCTAAGGGCCAGCCTGCTCTAGGCGAACGCCTAGTTCGCCTAGTAAGCGAGCCAGCCCTGGAAACAGAGATGAGCACCGCCTCCTAGACTTGGATTCAACTGGCTTTTGAGCAAGGGAAACCTTTACCTTTTACTTTAGCCAGAAGAAGCATCTTCTGGAGTAGCACTGAGACAGAACAAGAGATGTGTAACTGCTCTGTTGTCACCATTTGATGCAATCAAGTATGTGGTATAACTCTGTAATACCTTCCATTTAATTCATTGAGAATGTGTCATACCAAGCTTCTCCACCTTTACCAGAAACATAATTACCATTCAGCAATCAGATTTTCTCCTGTCTGAGAAGCAGCTTAGGTCGATTAGCAATTTAGTTTCATACTGTTTACGGAGTAGGTCTCAGACAGCCCAATTATGCCAGCCTAATGTCATTACAATCCTTTGCCCGGCCTGCAGCAGAAGTGAAATGATACCAGTCAGAACTAGAGATAACATAGCAATTCTGACAGCTGCTCCCACAGCATCCCTGGCAGCACCATCACCGCTACTGCCCACTTGCACTCATGATCTCTGACTCCACCCCCATATTAGGCATGCATGGAGTGTAACTGTCAGCACATGGTGATGCCCAAGTAACCCTGGCCATGATGTCACATTAGTCTACCCACTTTCCCATCAAGAAGAGCAGTAGAGAACTCCATTGTGCAATTGGTAGGAAGGCATCAGTTGATACCTACAGACAGAAGATAGTGTTTCTGCATTCTGGGTTTTACTCCTTGACCATCTCAGATGCAAGAGCAGCAGGCTGTATACCACTGGCCTGATGACAATGGAATAACCAGAGCCATAAAGGGAAAGATGAAATGTTACTGCAGTCCTAATAGGCAGCCAGCTCCATAGTCCAACAGTTAAGAGGAGGCCTAGGTGGACTCGTACAGAAGCTGTATGCAAAGTTTTAAAGTTTATTTCTGTTTCCATGTAAAGAGAGTGTGCATTTTACAAGGAGCCACATACACAAGGAAGAAGGATCACTACAATACTGTTCTCACAGGAGGCAGCTATAGGCAGCTCAGTGAGAAAGAATGATGCATTGAGAAGTCCAGGATATGGGCTTTGAGTCTGTCCTGCTCCAAAGGTCATGGGATGAACAGACCAGGCGCCGGGGACCCCGACAGACCCTGTGAGGCCCCCTACACACAACTCACCAGGCAGGACGTGTGCCGGCAGTCTGGGGAGGGGGCCATGAGCGGTGGCCCATCACCCATCATGCTGCGTTGGCCAGGCCCGGAGACAGGCCCGGGGCCCACGGGACAATGACGCGGAGGAGGGGAGGGGCGGCGGCAGCTTCCCCAGCGAGCCAAGAGCAAGCGTGGAGCAGCAGGTGCGATCGCGGGGTGGTGGCAGTGCGGCCCAGAGGCTGCCAGCACAACCGCACTCGCACCTGGGATGCCCCACCAGCATCCAGGTGGATAAAGGAGGGCGTGGCCAAAGTCAGAGGGTGGATGGGTGGTCCTGGGAGCAGGGCGGGGAGATAAAAGGCAGGGTTGGAGAAGGGGCGGGAAAGGAGGCGTGCACTGAGGAGCGGAGTGGGGCTGTGACAGAGAGAAAGACAAGGGACGGCTGCAGCACACTGGCAGAGAGAAGACTCACGGGGTGACGTTAACCCTGTCCCCTGCCTGTCTGAGGCCCCTCACTCCCTCTCCCCTTATGAGAACCTGACGCTCCAAGGACTGTCTCCCCAACCAGAGTCAGGTCGTGAGCACTGACACCACGGCCACTGGGGGCGCCGCACCAGAGCACAAGGGGGAGCCTGACAGAGCCCTGCCCATCCATCCATTTTTATTGCTCATAGACCCATAAGTCATAAGCAAATAGGATATAATACAACATATATACATGCAATACATTACAATTACAGTTACAATTTCACAAAATTGAGTAATTTGGTTACCAAATATATATATTAACTGCCTAAAAGAGTCAATTCATTTAATACCACCCAGGGTTAAAAATAAAAACTTTGCCACTGCCAATGTCACATTTGGATCAGTATCAGCTAAGAGATTAGCTACAAGTTCCTGATTAGTAGCAGGGCTCCATTTTTGAATATACACTGAGATCCATCTGTCATGAGCCATATTGTGTTTTCTGCAATCAATGAAAGAATGCCAAATTGTATCCAAATCACCTGAATTACAATTACAATGTTGTTCTGAACGAGGGGTCCCTAGGAATCTGCCCGCTAGTTCCCCAAGAGGTGAAACATTTAATCTTGCCTTGGAAAACAATATTCTATATTTGGGGATCGTCAAAGATTTACAGTAAGAGGGCAAAGATTCTGGAATCGGAAGACCTTAATAATACAAAGAACAGACCCGTCGAGCTCGGCAACTTGTACTCCATTTATCTAAGCGTAAAACACTAGATTTAATTTGCTCCTCGCAGAAAGGTAGTCTACTTGACTGAAAAATTCAGGGGGAAATCCTAAACTTTGTAATCTGCCATCAACCAATTTCAGCCATGAACTTCGAAAACTGTCCTTAGCTAAAAGGTGCAAATAACATCCCTCTAAGAATAGAGTATTTTTAGCCTAAAGAAAAAAGTTGCCATCCAAGCCTTTGTTTCTAAGGACTGCTCAGCAAATTCCACACAAATAGCTGGACCAGATACACATGAGGAGAGATTAGACAGAGAACAAAGAAAAGAGGTTAAACAGGAGTCTAACTTGTCGTTGACCCTAGTAATAAATAAAGGAGCACCATAGAGTAATTGGGAAACCACTTTTGCGTGATAAGCATGAATGCCAGCAGGTAAAAAGTTACTGCCCGTAGTCCGTAAAAATGTTAAGAGAGCAGATGAATGTATTGATGCCAGCTTCTTAGTGGCAGTAATATGAGTTTTCCAGGACAAATTATAAGGAAAAAGCACACCCAAATAACAAAAGGAATTAACCTGTTCGATCGACTGGCCATTTATTAACCAAGAAAAACGGCGAGGCAGTACACCTTTAGAAAAATCAACTACTTTGGTTTTGGAGTATTTTATGTCCAGTAGGTCCTGAGAGCAGTAAAATGCAAAAGTGTTCATCAAACGTTTCAGCCCAACATATGACCGAGATAACAACATGGCATCGTCAGCATAAAATAAATTTGATATAGGTTTTTGAGACAGGTGGGGAGGATGGAAGGATTCACCAGAAAGGTGGTTTTCAATGTCATTAATATAGAGGTTAAATAAAAAAGGCGCTAATAGGCAGCCCTAACACCTCTATTAATTTTAATCATTTTAGACAGTTGGCCTTTACTCCCACACCTCACCTGTGTGGTGTTGTTTTGGTAAAACTTGTGAATTAGCCAAAGTAGGCGATGATCCATACCAGCTTTTGTAAGCTTTTCCCACAATCTGGCACGAGGAATTGCATAAAAAGCCCTTTTCAAGTCAATGAAGGCAACATATAGTTTACCTCCCGAAGGATTAATATACTTCTCAATCACATGAGCAAGTACTGCACAATGATCAATGTTAGAAGTCTGACTCTTAAAACCAATCTGAGAGGGCATAAGGACTTGTTTCTCTAAGAGCCAAGTCCGTAATTTAATCAATAAATAGGAGGTAAATAATTTGCCCACACAAGAAAGCAGACGAATTGGTCTGTAATTGTCAGGTTTGGAATAATCACCTTTTTAATGTATCGGAACAACTATTGAATTTAACCAGATTTCGGTATGAAGCCAGAATGGCAAATGTTAGAAAAAAAGGGAGCCAAGATCTTACTCCAGCCTGGAATATTACTCTTAAAGAGTTCATTTACTATATAATCAGGGCCAGGTGCTTTGCCAGTTTTAAGCTTGGTAATGAAGCTAGCTATTTCTTTCTCTGTTATTGGAGACCAGGAAGGGAGATTATCTGATAAGCTATGTACACTAGTATCAGCAGGTAAAGTAGTAGAGCCGAAAATCTCTGCAAAATAGTTCTCCCAAACAGTAGGAGAAATATGACAGTGTAATCTAGAGCCGTGATCAAGTTGGAGCATCATGGTTGTTTATAGCCATAATCAATCTATACCAACTTTCTTTCAAAGAGCTTCTTTTTAAAAAACCTAATCAGGTGCTTTAGCTGCCTCTTACGATTGATCAGAGTAGCCAATAAACTCTCAGAGTTCATACACCTGTAGGCTCTGGAAATTCTACATATTTCTTTACGAGCATGATAACAATCTCTGTCGAACCATTTTTTTCCCCTAAAAAGAGGTTGTGGCTTTAGTTGTGTTACCCTTTTAAACAACAAATGGTCAAAAAGGTGAAACACTTACTCCAAAATCACTGTTTGTTTAATAAATGAAGGCTCATTAAAAAGTTGTGACATAAGGCTCTGTCCGAATAAAAGATGGCATAGGCCTCATTTGATTTATTGACATCCCATTGGGCTCTTTTTAAAATCTGACCTGAATTTATTAATCCTACCTCAGGTTCTTGTTCAAGTTTCTCGCCGAAGGGTAGTATTACTTCCAGATGGAGAGGCAGGTGGTCGCTACCCAATGGTTCACCTACCCTAAATTTAGAACAGTAGGGTAGGAGACTAAAAGAGACCGAACAGAAATTGACCACACTACCACCATTTCCATTAATCTTAGTAAATTCTCCCTGATCCCCTAATTTACTGAATCCATTTAAAATATTAAATCCCAGTTTGATGGTGGAGTGAAAAAATATCTTTCCCCTAGTATTTATTTTTTGATCCTTCGAGATTCTGTGTAAGATCAGAAGATCCCACACATCATTGTCAAGTCCATAGATGGAAAAAAGGATGGGTTCATTACTGCTACCTATGCGTGCATTCATGTCCCCAGTTAACAAAGAGAGCACCTTCGAATAGACGTGTAGGATAGAAGAGATTTTACACTCTATATCTTTCCATAGACAAGAATAATCAATATAGATAGACCTGGCAGGATATAAATAGTAAACAAGAACAGGGGATGGGCCTCAAAGTTGAGTTTAACAGTTCCCTAACCCTAACCCTTATGATCTTCTTTACATCAATCTTGATGGCCGGTACCCCCAATAAAAAGGATAAGTGGCACTTGACCTGCCACTTAGAAGACCAAAAAATGGTTTTCCCTCTATATGGAGAGATTTCAAGGAGAACAGTAAAAGGGACATATTTAACAGAATCTAGGTCATCACTCAGATAATCCCTATTTTTGGAGGGCTCCTCCTTGGGTGAACAGATTTTATTTGCATTTGTATTTATCTCAGATTTAGCACACTTGGTATTACAGGTGCAGGAACTGCAATTCTTTGTAATAGAATCCAAACTGCTGAAAACCTTCTGCAGAGTGTCAACAGAAGGGTCTGTGAGGCTAAAATCTGGAGTAAATCTGAGGAGCAAGGATAAGTGCCACTTATCCTTTTTATTTAGCATTAGTATTGTGAGTACCATCAGCAGTATGGTCATCAGCATTAGGCAAAGAAGTATGACTTAAATCCAAAGGTGAATAAAGGCTGTTTTCTTCATGCTCCAAAACATCAAATCTATTAGATTTTGGGAAAGCATCAAAGAAGTCATCTAATTTACTCTGTTTGCTTTGCTTCCGAGAAAAATCTTCTTCTTGGTCACCAAATGGATATCGTCTTTTTTTTACTCATAGTTTGGCTTGAAGCAAAACAAGTTCAGAAATGCAGGTGGCTCCAATTAAGTGAATTTCACCAAGAGAGGGGGAAATGTAGTCTTTGCTCTGGGTATCAGAACAAAACCCACACGACAAAAAGGCTTTAGTAAAAAAATAAAATAAATAAAGTAAATAAAATAAATAAAGTAAACAAGCAGAAAAAGAAATAATAGTGCAGTAACAAACACTGACTAATAGTCCTTATAAGGACCAAGTGCGGAGCTTAACTAGAGTTCATTACTTTAAATATTAAAAATACTTGACTAAGACAAGGCTAAACTAAAATGCTAATAACAGTAAACACCAGTGGAAGATTAAGAGTCCTTGAAATAACCCAAATCAACTCCCACTCTAATAAAACAAACCAAAACCAGAGGGAGATCTAAGAAAAACACAGAGAATTAAAAACTAAATGTTGCGGTTAACTGGCAAGCAGCAAACGCCAAATGCCAAGCTCCCGAAGAGCCAACACAAAATCCCAATCACATAACCAATAAACGAACAATGGACAAACAATAAATAAGCAAATACACATAAACAAAGGGCAGATAAAACGGAGCTCAAATGCAACACAACACTTCCCTCTCAGCTGCAGACTGGAAATCACATCCTTCAGCTATGAATTCTTGAGCCCTGCCCTGGGTAAATGGTGAAGTGACTTCTGCAAAGCCAAAACTACCTTTTAGGGATTTGCTGGGAAGAGTCACATTAGATGCAAAAGGCATTGTACTAATACTCAAATTCATAAGAACATAAGAAGAGCCCTATAGGATCAGACCAGTGGCCCATCTAATCTAGCATCCTGTCCCACACAGCAGTCAACCTGTTGCCCTGGACAGTCAACAAACAAGGCACAGAGGCCAAGGCCTTTCCCTGATGTTGCCTCCCAGTACTGGTAATCGGAGGGCCATTATAATTTCCTAGGAGTCCAGCCAACCCATGCCACCCTCCCCTTCCTACTGTTCCTGGAACTCAGGTAGCACAGCTGTATAGCCAGAACTGAAGCACCTCCATTTCTGGCTGCATAGGTTAGCATACAGAAGTCCCAGGTTCAGTCCTGAGATACAGCATCACAGGAGAAAAAGTTGTGAAAATCTATTCATACTTAACGCAGTGCAGTGATATATCCGATGAAAGAAAGTGGTACAAAGAACAGTGGCCTTGCTAAGGTAGCTGTCTAACTCAGTGAGAGCCAGTATGGTGTAGTGGTTAAGAGTGGCAGACTCTAATCTGGAGAACCGGGTTTGATTCTCCACTCCTCCACATGAAGCCTGCTGGGTGACCTTGGGTCAGTCACAGCTCTCTCAGAACTATCTCATGGGGTGTCTGTTGTGGGGAGAGGAAGGGAGGCCAATTGTAAGCAACTCTGAGACTCCTTTAGGTAGTGAAGAGTGGGGTATAAAAACCAACTACTACTCCTCTTCCTCCTCCATCTTCTTTCTCCTTCTGCTCTTGCCTTTCATTTTGCCCAGCCCCCTTTATTTATTTATACATATTAGTCTACCTGTGCCTTGTGGTCTACAAATCCAAATTAAAACAATACTCAATATGGTAAAACCCTGTTAACACCTCCCCCAAGAAAAGGCTGGCAGCCTAGACCCCATTAAAAGATCTAGCAAATAAAACAGCCTAACAGCGCTTACTGAAAACTTCCGAGGATGGTTCAGTTGTCATCTCCACAAAATGGGAACCACTACTGAAAAGGACCAGGCTTTGGTAGAGGCCAAGTGGGCAACCTTAAGCCATTTTCTGTTTTAAGGAGGCATGTTTGAGGTGCATCTTGCTTTCTCACAGAGGTTTTCTTTTCTATCCAGGAGGACAGAGACAGGCCCGCTATGGCACATCCTGGGTCCCGGTGGTTCTAGGAATTCTTACTGCACTCGTTACAGCTGTTGCCTTGGCACTAATCCTCCTACGGAAAAGAAGAAAAGAAACTCGTTTCGGGTAAATGTCTTCTTTTTATTGGTGAAAATTATTGCCTTGGGATCACTTACATGGATGTATTAATGCAGACCCACTATGTCATGACAGAACTGCCAACGATTGTGTAACTATCTGGAGTGGAAGCGCTGGTGGGTGAGGGGGGTTCTGCTATTTACAAGGCAGTGAAAGGCTGGAGGCAACTGGTGGTGGGTGGAACAGGGAGTCTGAACAAGGAGAGGAACGGTGATGAGAACATCTTTTCAGACCAGTGTGACCTGAAAGGACCTGGCTACCACAGTTTGTCATTATAACCAAGAAGGAAGGAAAACAAGGAGGATGAGGAGCTGGGGGGGGAGGCACAGGCAAGTAGAGGCAGGAGTGTGGGCATGTGTTGTCCCCACATCTCTTGTTGGCACAGGCTCACTACTCCCCACTTCACTTCTGAGACACTGCAGGAGCCCAAGACAGGGAGCTCTGCCCAGGAACATCATGCTTTCCTTATAGCCACACCAAGTGAAAATACCTACCAGTGTATGGCAGCTCTATACCACTGTGCCCGTATTAAGCAAATGTAAGTGTGTACTGTGCGATATTGTACCTTTTTGTAAATGAATATTTCCTTGATGAGACTATTTTGTTTCTTTTCTGCATTCTAGTCATGCTTTTGGCAGCGTGGTGGGAGGGGATCCTGTGGTCCACTTCAGAGCAGTGAGATCTTTCAACAGAGAAGGCCCTGAGCTTATTGAAGCAACATGTATGTCAAATGTTCCGAGCGACTCTTTCACACAGATCCCATTCATCAGTATTCATGGAGTTTATGTCAAATGAAGCTTTCCGTTCCAAGTGCCATGTTCCACCATCCCCCCCCCTCACGAATTTTTCTCATGCTTTTGATCGAGCTCTGCACACCTTTTATACAGACAAAGACAAAAAGCTGTCCGCAGGACTGAATAATCTTTTGGATAATATTTACAAGTGTCTTGGCTGGAACAATTTTAGAATTGTTTTAATTCAAATTAGTCACGTTTTATTGTAAATTATGTATTGATTTTATGTAAGCTGCCCTGAGCTGGCTTTAGCTGGGAGGGTGGGGTAAAAACAACAACAACAAACAAATAAATAAATAAATAAATAATAAACTGACCCTTTGAAGTGTAACTGGAGTCCCAGTACCCACATTACATCACGTCGTAGATGACAAATTAAACATTGCTGGGTTGGGGTGCTTGTAAGGACGCTCTTTCATTCTGCTTCCCTCCAGCCCAATCCTAACCATGATTATTTGGAAATAAAATGGCAATCCAAGGCACCCTTCTTTGGAAGTAAACCCCTCTGTCCATGGCAGGTCTTATTTCTGGGTAAGCTTGCGTAGCATCAGGCAAGCCATCTTATTGATTTCAGTGGGACTTACTTCCAAAGAAGTATGCTCAAGATTGCAGGCCTGGATTCATCAACTGCTGAATGTTCCCCTAGTCATTCCCTCTGCTGGGCTCAGCCAAGTGCCTCCTTCCCCAAACCAGGCTTGGCCAGGTGCCTCCTTCCCTACGCTGCCTGGGGTGAGAGTCACCCCTTGCTTAGAGCTGGGAAGGCCCCCAGGACATCAGCTCACTGGGACTTTCCCCAGTAGCCTTAATGGCCAGTCCACCCTTGCTTGCAGGTACTGATATTTAGAATCAGGTTGTGCGTTTTCCATACACTTTGTCATATGTAACCTCAGTTATGGCTAGGAATAAATACTGGGATTTTATATGTGGTAGCAGCTGTGCTCACTGAGATTCTGCCCCTCTTTCTGATTTCATTTCTCTAGTGGATAGTATAGGAATCAGTGATGACTTGAAGACCAAACTGAAGGATGTCCTGATCCAGGAGCAGCAGTTTACTTTGGGGAGAATGCTAGGCAAAGGTGAGTGTGAACCAAAGTCTGGCTAAAATATGTGCATTCTGGTTAAGGTTTACAGCACAGTCCAGTTCCAGTGGAGTAGGTATTCTAGCCTGTTGTTACCAAAACAAAAAGGATCCTTGTGGTACCTTAAAGACTAAAAGGTTTATTGATGGTTGACTTTCATCAGTTCTAGCCAACAAAAGCTTTTTCTCCAATAAATGTGTCTGTCTTTAAGGCACTACAAAGCTCCAGAACAGAATGCAGAGCTAGCTGTACTTAAACACATTGATTATGATGAGCATGTGCATGCCTACTACATAGGATGGGGTTGTTAGTCTTCAAAAATCAGTGCATTTTTAGAATGAACCTCAATATTGCTGGTATCTGTAGTTTAGTTGTGCCGTAAGCACCTTTTCTGCATATGGCCCATTCAACACTTTTACAAGAACTGTGTAAATGTGTAGGTGGTAACTCAAGTCAGTGTTGTTATAAGAATTCCGAAGGTGGTGAAGAACCCAAAAAGAAGGGAAAGATACAGGGAAAATTGCAGATTTTGAGGAATTTAGGGCAGAGAGTACAATGTATGGTGCTTAAACAAACCAAACATAAGCAAAGAGTGGAGCTTTGAGAAAAAGGGAATTAGACCTGTGGAGATCTTAGGAGGAGGAAACCAGAGGAAGGGCTACTACTATAGCTTCCTGTTAATAGCTCCTGCCCATGTCCTCTCGTTTCTGTACACCATTAACCACTAAAGAACAAAGGGCATAATCCAGTAGGAATGAAGTATTTTTAATGCTTAATTCCATTTATTAAAAATGTATAATATACAATCATGTAACCAACATCCAACAGTAGGGGGGGAAAGTCTCCTTGACAACCCAGTGGGAAGTAACAGAAGTGATTAAATTAATAAAAATAATCTTTCGAAAAAGCCATTATAATTTACATGAATGATCCATTACAGTCAAACTAAAATTTAAATCTAACCCCCCTAGAATATCAAGGTAATCAAATCTTGACTCATCTATAATTGAGGGGGGACAGTGACGCACTTTTTAGCTTTGCTTTGGCTGGATCATGCCTTCAGTTCCTGTTTCTGCATATTTAAAGTTCCTGTAGATTTTCAGTCCCAGTATGATGTGGTTTATGCATATAACTTCCAACAAGGCCGGAGGGGGCACCTTATATCAGAAGAGGCTGTGGGAGGTAGTAGCTTCCCAACTTCCTCTTTGTCTACCTAACAACTCCACCTTTGATGGTCCCTGAGATCAAAGGTCACATGTCCTATGGTTGACCTGTAATCTGTTTCCATCTTTTGCTTCCTAACTAGGGGAGTTTGGGTCCGTAAGAGAGGGTCAGCTGAAACTGCCTGATGGCTCTCTCCAGAAGGTTGCGGTGAAAATGCTGAAAGGTGATTAAGATCTGGATGACTCGTTGTGCCTCCAGTGCTTCCCTGTGCCTATGACCAATGTTCCCTCTAAGCTGAGTTAGTGTGAGCCAGCTCACAGTTTTTTAGCCTCTAGCTCACACATTTTTGTCTTAGCTCAGGAAGGATGGCTCCATAGCAAACTAATTCATGCAGCAGCCAAATCATTTGCTCACAACTTTAATGCTGGTAGCTCACAAAGTAGAATTTCCGCTCACAAGACCCCAAAGCTTAGAGGGAACATTGCCTATGACCACTTCTTTACCAAGCAAAACTGTTTGACATACTTCTGTTTCCTCTCCTTTCCTCCCTCTCTTTAAGTCATCTTTTGACTCTGTGTGCCTTCTGCAGTAAAAGCCATTCTGTCCTTGAGTCTTTGCACTGTGCTCTAAAATGCTGCAGTGACCACCAAAGAGGATTCCACCGAAACAGTACCAGGAATCTGTATCTTAATAAAGTGCTGAGGACTTTTCCTTGCAGCAGTAGAAACTGTGCATATGTAAGCAGGTTCAGGATATCACCCTAATGTTGAAATCCTTCCTGTTAACATCACTGGGAGTTTTGATAATTCCTTTAAGAGTAAAACTGCACCATCACTTACATCTCCAATTAATGGGAGTCACAATCTCCAAAGCACAGCTGGTAATATTAAACAGAACTCTTGTAAATTAGAATGTCTGATCAACTGATTTGTACATTTTGGTATGAATCATATATTGCCAAAGCTGTAGATTAAATTGATTCCAATCATGCCTTACCAGTTTGGTGGTAAGTTCTTTACTGGCATTTTCTGTTCATTAAAGTAGTTATTTTCCATTCCATTGAAAGCAGTGACTTCTGTGACTGGCAAGAGTAACCCTGGGGAAAGACGTTATTCATCTCTAGCCCTTCTATATGACAAGAATGAATTTGTGACATTTCTCTAGTGCCTGAGGACATCTCCCTGAAGTAATGTGTAGTCATCTCATCTGGAAGATGGATGAACAGACAGGATATGTTTCCTAGTGACGTTTCCATATGTGCCTGTACACTTCTCTGTATACAAACGTTTGGCGATGAGAATGCCCTGTGCTACTTGCAGTGCTGTCCCGTGCATGTTTTCTTTTAAATCAGCCTCACTGAGCTCAAAAGGAAGCCTCAATTCTCCTTCCCTATATTTCAGCGGACATATTCACTTCAAGTGACATTGAGGAATTTCTGAAGGAAGCTGCCTGCATGAAGGAGTTTAACCATCCCCATGTGACTAAACTGATTGGTGAGTGCTTTTGGATGATGCATTTACTTTTGCAGGAGAGGATGGCCAACAGCACCTATTTCACAGTTCCTTTGAATCTCATAGTGCTAGGTTAGAAACCAGCAGTGTGCTTTTGGCCTGTTTAAGATGTTAGGCTTTTTTGTGCATTTATACACATTCACAGTAACCTATTTTTCCTCTTCATCTCAAATTTCTGCAGTGTATTGATTCTCAGAGTTATGTCAGACTGAGAGTGTAGTGGATAAACAGGCTACGAGAGGGAACCTCCTTAATCAGCCTTTCTTGCTGCTTCAGACTGATTGTTCGTACAATTGGGCAAAAAAGTTGCATTTTGAATTTACCAAAAAAGGCACTGAGGAATATAGAGCAATGAAAAAAATGTCCCTGTCCCCCCCCCCCCGATTTATTTCAATTTGAGAATCAGCCTCCTTAGAGGTTGCTTATGTGACAAATACAGGAGGGATCCCTTGCCCAAAACTCAGTGCTTACTGTTCCTGATGAAGTAAATGAGAATTTCTGTCACTGGACGCAAAAAGTGGATCAGGCCTTTATACCTGGTTTAGAGATTCTGCCCTTCAAATACGCATGAGAATATTTTCAGCATGTTGTGAAGAGGAGAGTATGATAGGACAGATCAAGACTGGTGCTGCTTGCTAATTGCTTTTTTTCTTTTCTACTCTTTCCTATCAGGAGTCAGCTTGCGCAATCGGCCCAAAGGCCGGCTTCCCATCCCAATGGTTATCCTGCCCTTCATGAAGCATGGAGACCTTCACTCTTTTCTACTGATGTCCCGAATTGGAGATAATCCTTTTGTAAGCAATTCTCTTACCAACACCCTAAAGGAAGAATAGATTATAAGATCACATTTTGGGTCGAAGCTTTTGTTTCTCCTGTGTACACCATATCTCATTGTTTGGGGCAAATAGGGCAAAAATTATTTTGGCCTGTATTCAGTTCCACAGTCCTACTAACTGCTGTCAACAAAAGACATTTGTGGTCTGCTCTGACCATCTAAATAAGTTTATTTGGCTTGGATCCTATGACATTTTCCCTCTCATGCTTTTCTCCGGCTACTGCGGAGCGCTAACTTCCTCTGCCACTATCCCTTCTGTCTCTGCAGCAGCTTGAGAGAACACAAGAGGAACAATGTCATAGCAGCCAAGCCATTCTATGTGTAGTAGCTATAGTCCACAAGAATGAAAAGTTAGACACTTGAATCTCAGAAGGGCTTTATTGTGCGTTGTTTGCTATGATACTCTGGTAACACATTGCTTTCATTGGCCTTTATTTTTTGCCAAACCTTTGAATCTTGGGTAACATGGTTCCAGTAGGGTTCCCAGTAAAGGTAAAGGTTCCCTTGCTTGAAAGCCAGTCGAATCCGACTCTAGGGTTGCGGTGCTCATCTCCGTTTCAAAGCCGAAGAGCCAGCGCTGTCCAAAGATGTTTCCGTGGTCATGTGGCCGGCATGACTAAACACCAAGGCGCACGGAACGCTGTTACCTTCCCACTGAAGTGGTACCTATTTGTCTACTTGCAGTTTCTTGCTTTCGAACTGCTAGGTTGGCAGGAGCTGGAACTAGAGACGGGAGCTCACTCCATCATGCGGCACACTCGGGTCTCGAACTGCTGAACTACTGACCTTCCACAGCCTGCAGTTCAGCGTCTTAACCACTTGAGCCACCGCAGCTCCATAGGGTTCCCAGTATTAACATCAAATATTTCTGTCAACATGATTAGACCATTAAAATGGCTTTGTTCTCATATGCAAGTGTTCAGTCTTTGATGGAGTAATAGTCCAGGCTATGCACCAAGAATACTTAGAAGAACAAAGAAGGAGAATTTCCTTTGCAACTTGCTAGATCACTGAATATCAGGTGACAGTCTTTGGTTAATGTTCCAGTGTATGGACATACTACTAGTTCCTTGACTGATTCCTCTTTATATGATAAGATATGGCAAGTGGAATCAAGAAGCTATGTGTTTTTTTACTGTCTTCTTTCTCCCTCTCGAGAGCCAATCTGCATGACCATATGATGGAGCTATTATTAGACTATATCACTTCAGACTAGAATGGGGAGAGCTGTAAGTTCCATCTTTTCTCCCTGGAACTTGGGCATAGTGTACAGGGTCCTCTGCCAGGATGTACACAAGGTGACTTTGGGCCAGTCACTAAGCCTAGCTCCCAGGGTTATTGTGAAGTTAAAATGGAGGATAAGAGAACCATGTATGCCACCTTGAGCTCCTTGAAGGAAGAGCAGGCTAAAATGTAATTTTAAAATTCCCCATAAGGGGGAAAAAAAACTTCCCTGTGTAAAGAAACCAAATCTGAAGGAATTGCTCTAGCTTAGCCATCAAAAATGCTCATTTTCTATGGGAGTTGTTTATGGCTATGCTTATATAGTTAGTGTGGTTCTTGGCCACAAGCACTCCCTTCATCTAGAACACATGAAATTTCCAAAAGAAATTGCAAGTAAGCAGTGCCAGTACTCCCCATATCCTGATTTTCTGCGCACACTCTTGGTGACAGAATGAAATTGCTGATGCTGCAGTGTGGCTGGCCATTAAGGTGCCTACATCATTGAACAACCAACCCTAGCTCTGCTAATTGCTTTTCACCATCTCCAGAGTAGATAATGGCCCAAATGCCTATGGCAGAATTTTAGTCATTTTTCCAATAACCTGACACTAATTGTGTGTCTCTTCTGCAGAACCTGCCTCTTCAGACTCTTTTAAAGTTCATGATCGATATTGCCAGTGGCATGGAGTACCTGAGCTCCAAAAACTTCATTCACAGAGACTTAGCTGCTCGAAACTGCATGTAAGTCGATATCCTTCTAGGTTAACTAAAGCATTTGCAGAGATTTAAAAAAACTGAGAAGGTGGACTGAGACATCTCAAAATCTGAAGGGTTAGGGTGAACAACACTTGTCTCCCTCAGGTGGGTAATGGAGAAGCTTTGCATACTCTTAAAAAATTGCAGAAGAGTCAAGTGACATTCCTCTCCCCTAGTACATATGCTACAGAAAAATTGCATTTTCTCAGCACTCAACTCCTTGCAGTCACAAGCCTCATAGGTTTGCTTTGGATGTTATGCAGTCTTATAACAGTAGTTTCACAGGCCCCTCAGCCTCTTTGACGGCTAAATGCTGGAGAATTGAGGCTTCCCTCCGCCTTGACGGTCCTGCCGCTGTGTGGCCTCGGGCACAAGCTGATTCGACTGGGACAAGCGCTGGAGATCGAGCGGAATATCGATTACTGTGAGCGAGGTCAGAGAAATGACCGACAATGAACATGAGTTCAAAGTAAGCGGAATATTTTAAAAGCAAACTACCCCCCTCGTGGGAAAAGCGGAGCGCAAAGAGGGACGCCTCTTATGCGAACAGATAGATAAGCATAACGAAGGGGGCAGGGGGGAATCAAGCAGCGATTTTGTTTTGAGAGACTTACTTGAGCGCTGACATCAGGGTGACGATTTTTCGAGTCTGTGAGAAGCGGTTTGAAATTGTAACCAATCATATAAAATGGTGGCCTCGCAAAGAAAGTTTAAAGCGAAACCAGCGGGTAGTCAGAGCCCAAAACCAGAAGAGGGAGCAGACGTCATGAAAATGTAAGTGGATATGCTCAAGCCGGTGATGGAGCAACTCGATGGTATTAACCAGCAACTGACTTCGCTGAATCAAAACTTCGCATCCCAGCAGCTCCAACTGGCAGAAACGGCAAAGAAGGTGGAGCATACAACTGAGAGAATTAAAGAGATAGACACCACAAACAAGAAAATGAAGAAAAGAATGGGGGAAGTTGAAGCAAAACCACACTTCCAAGAAAACTGTTTGTTACAGCTACAAATGGAAAAAGCCAACATGATTCTCAGATTCCAGGGAGTTCCTGAATCGGCGAAAGAGGATCTGAGGAAGTTGCTCAGCAAGATCATTGCTCCAGCAATAGGCTCAACAGCGGATGAAG
>NW_015161956.1:1200214-1254647 GCF_001447785.1 Gekko japonicus
AAAGTTACATATGATTTCAGAGACAGAAAACTGAAGTAAAGGCAGGACTCTGAAGATTGCCTTTTGAAGCAAATAACAAGAAGATGCTCAGAAAGTTCTCTCACAACAACTAACATACTAACATTGAAGCCGAGACAAACAAGAACTCTACAAGTATATTGTTGTACTAACACTTAGATTAACACGGATATGATCTCCTCCTCTTGAGTTTTTAGTGTAGTGTGGTTATCTATCCTTTATCCTTAGATGTAATCCCCTTCCCTTATATATTCTTTGTAGTTTTGTAGTCTTATAAAAAAAATAATAAAAAATATCCCTCCGGGGATTTTAAAAAAAAAAAAGTAGTTTCACAGGCCCCTGTTTTACAGTGTTGCAGAGCATGAGCCTTGCAATTTCCATGACTTACCCTTGTGCTGTTCTTTTATGAACTGGACTAGATTCTAAGTGGTGCCAGAGGAAGGCACTGATGAAAGCAAGTTTTCCCACTTCCTTCAGCATCCTCCTATGAGCCTCAAACAGGTGATGCCAAGCATCAGGGCAACGCATGAATGAAAGGTCACACAACATGGGCAGCCATATGAAGGAGCAGAAAGCGAGCAGAAGACACATTCCAAGCATTAGGACCATGGATATGTTTGCCCTGGCACCTTCTTTTGAATGAGGCAGAAGGCAGCATTGCAGGGGCTAATGGGCTACAGCCAATGAAGAGACACAGCAAGGGGCTTTATAAGTAAGCTACTCCTCTTTCAGGTCGGTTTTTGTTGCTGCAGCTGACCCACCCTGGGGATATCATGGGGCCAACCAATCTGGGGCCAACCAGGAATTGTTGAGGAGCCCCTGATTGACTGTTGGGAAACATTTTTTCAGCTGCTAGAAAGGGCATGTTTTAGATGAAATAGGCTTGGTCTTCAACTGGTTAGGCCATAATTAGTTTGGCAGGAATAGGGCAGTTTACTTCCAATAGGTAAGGTTGATTGGCAAGCACCCTGAGGCCCTGAGCATGGTGGAGGCTGTGTCCAGAACAGCCCATCACATGTCTTGGGGTGGGGTTGGCAAGGAGTACCCTTGGTGCTGAGAAACATCTTTCCAAACCTGGTAGCAGTCTAACAGTGCATCAGGGAAGGGGAATGAGGCTTGGGACCTCTCAGCACATTTCATGTACAGGTGAGGGTAAACAAGACCAGTGGAATCCTCTGGGGCAGGTTTGGAGCTAGCATGGATCTGCCCAACAAAGGCAGCCATTGGTAGGCCGCCTAGCGCAGCCTGACCTTTAAATATGTTAGCATATTTTAATACGTTATTATGTATATCAGTTATTTAAGTAAAACTAGTTAAACCCATGCAGTGGTCTGCTGTCTTCATTTGGGGGTGCCAAGACAATCACCCCTCTCTGCTTTTTCCATTAGTGGAGCATCTTGCACCAGTGGAAGTGCTGTGGGCAGAAGAGTGGGGAGGCGCTTTTACCTGCCATCTGAGTTATATGGCTGCTTGTCCATGTGGGGTCCTCCAGACTTTAGCATTGCCTTTTTTGGGGCAGGGAGAAGAGGGAAGAACCTGCTTCCGCCAGCACCTTCCGTTGCTACTGCATAGAATCCAGCTCATTGACTTGTTAAATATCTTTGGTGGGTGTGCGCTCTCCTGCTTAAGTTCTTTGACATGACTAACAAAAGACACAGCAAACTCATACATTCTCCCTCCTACACAATGCAGCATGTCAGGAACCTGGTGAAATTGATTCAGGAAGACAAGGCAAGGAGGATCTTGGCAAATAAGGAACCAGTTAAATTTGACTAAGGGAAGAAATCCTGCAAAAAAACTACAAAGGAAATGTCAGCATGGCTCTTCCTAAGCTGCAACCAACCCCCTTTCCTCCAAACCATTATTTGGGACTGCATCTCACAGTATGTGTTCTCTCTCCCAGTTCTATGAATATAATGTTTCACATTTTTAAAAAACCAGTTTGCAGCAGCATCTGGAAAGCCTTTTGTGAGGGAAGACCTCATAGATGTGTAGAAGAACTGAACACTGCTACTGATATCTCCTTATTTGTTTAAATATCTATGCCATTTAAAGGCACAGAACAATTAAAAAACAAAATAGCAGATAATCCTAATGACCTGCCCACTGGACGCAAACCTTCAGAACCTTAATTTTTAACAAAAGCCCTTCTGAAAGAGAATAGCCCTGCATAATTACCAGAATCCAGGGATCTGATACTTCTACCCAGAAGGCTTGTGCCAAGGAGGACTGGGCTTTCCCAAATGGGATCCCCTGTGTGCAATCCTATGCATCTGTGGAAGGGAGCTCTGGCTCACAAAGGCCTATGCTGAAATGAATTTTGTTGGTCTTTAAATTGCTGTTGGACTTGTTTGATTTCCTAAATGAAGATACTCACAGCGACCAATTCGACTGCAGGTTTTAGAATATCTGGGAGTCAATGGAGCCTGGGCCTGAAGCTCTGGTTTAGGTTACATAGCATAACACATAAGCAAATACATAACACCCCTCTCCCCTAAGTTAGCACACATAATCTTTCAATTAGTTTGGGCGATACCCTTTTTGGAAACATCGGAGTTCCCCATCTGGCAAGACAGAGACTGTCCATGTCCATAGAGCCGTCAGGAGCCGTAGCGCTCGAACTATCAGGGTTTGGAGTGGTGTAGAGCAGTGTTAGTTCTGAAGGTTTCTCGCGTTCCGTGCCGAGCATCGGTAGTTGATTGGGGAGTGTTGCAAGTGGCCTCCGACCCAATAGTTGACTGGGGAGCGTTGCAAGTTTTTTATAAAGTATGGACTTGCAAAGAGTGTGCCATGGAAAATGGACTGATTGGTGCCCATGAGACAGAGCCACACAAAGAAGACACATGCCCGGCTGAGGGAAGCCTTGGACTGAAACAGCATGTTAAAACCAGATGTGGACCCATGGAAGACCCAATGTTATCCTTCCCTGCCTCCCTAACGATGACTGCAAACCCAGGTAGACGGCATGCCAGCCTCCCTGAGAGTCACAGACACTTGGAACCAGCAGCCAGAGTAATGAAGAAGCCATGCTTTGCAAAGACAACATAAACTTTCCTGTTAGAACACCATGACAAGCCTCATCTCCATCATGTAGGCACTCCCCCCCCACCTTCTTCTCCAGCTTCACCCTATACTGCACATAGCTCCAAGTTGTGACAGGATTAGCTCACTCACCCACCCTGCACTCATCAAGACAATGCTGCTGCCAAGCATTGGATCATTAACACTGATGGCTGGCCATGTGTCGAACCCAGTACTTTTCAGTGGCAACAAAGATGGGATCCCGATGAGCAGGCCAGGCTCACCTTCCAGCGCAGCACCAAGCATCATTAAGGAAATGCCACCGTGCCCCGCACCGCTCCCGAGCAGCATCGCACTGCACCCGGCATCACTGAACACCGCTCCCCCACTCCACGCTAGAGCCATGGCCTCCGCTCCGGGACACCTAGAGGTTTTCGACCCCACTCATCCCGAGCTCTGGGATTCATGGACGGACCAGCTAACCTGCCATCTCGCCTTTCATGAGATCACCGATGCAGGCAAGAGAAGGGCTCTCCTCCTCAACTCGTGTGGCGTGCACACTATCCGGCTCACAAAGAATCTCCTGGCCCCAAAGGCGATCCTTGAGTGTACGTACAGGGAGATCTTAGATGCCCTGACCAGGTACCTCACGCCCAAGCCGACAATGCTGGCCAAACGGATGGAATTCCAGGGGCGTATCGAAAAGCCCAGTGAGACAGCTGCCGCATTCATGGCAGCGCTGCGCCAGCACGCCATGGAGTGCGACTTCTCTAAGGTAGAGGATAACCTCTTGACCCAGTTCTCCTGGGGAATCAGCATCGTGAAGCTCCGCAGAAAGATGATTGGCACATCCGACATCAAACTCATCAAGGCCCTCCAGCTCGCCATCGCACACGAGGCCTCCCACCACGACTGACCACCGTCAGCGTCCCATCTCGTGCTTCCCGAATCGGCACCCGAGAACTCAGACAAGGATGACATCCGTCTCATCTGCGTACCCCACCACCGGAAGCCGACAGGATCCACAGAGGCCTCCAGACACCCCAGTAAGCCTACTGGACGTTCCCCGTGTGCCAGCTGTGGAGAGGTGCATGAGCACAAGTCGTGCAGGTTCCAGGATGTCAACTGCCACACATGTGGGAAACAGGGACACCTTGCCCGCGTCTGCAGATCCAAGGGCAACCGGAAGTTCCGGAACCATCCACCACAGCCACACCGCCAGGCCTCCACGCACTACGAGACCACTGAGGGCATGGATGATCTCTACCTACTGACCAGCCAACCCTCGCTACAGGTACTACGCCTCCCCAACTTACCTGCAGCCCTGAAGATCCAGGTCCAGGTCTCGATTGAAGGGTTCCCCTGCCAAATGGAAGTAGACTCAGGGTCAGTGGCTTCCATCATCTCTGTGGAAACGCTGAACAGACTTTGTCCCAATGGCAGGCCCCACCTGCGACCTTCGCACTTGAGCCTAGTGGACTTCCAGAGGAACCCGGTTCCAATGAGGGGTGTGGGGAGTTTCCGGGTGAAGTACCAGGGTTTTGAGGGGTTCCTGGCCTTCATAGTAGTGGAGGGAAATTTGGTTAGCCTATTGGACCGGGCGTGGTTTGCACCGTTGGGCATCACAGCAGGGGGGGGGTTAATAAATGTGCGCTTGGGATTTTGCTGATGTTTGCGGGGAGTTCCCCACGGTATTTGATGGGGCTCTGGGTTGTTACAAGGGCCCCCCTGTTTCTTTGCAACTCGACCCCCAAATTTCCCCCATCTGCATGCATTTCCACACTGCCCCACTTGCTTTGCGGCCGAAGATTGATGCGGAGCTAGACCGTTTGGTGGCACAAGGGGTCCTCGAACTGGTCTCCCATGCACCGTGGGAGACCCCCATTGTAACCCTCATAAAGTCTAACGGCGACATCCGCATCTGCATGGACTATAAAGGCACTTTGAACAAGGCCCTTTCCGACCATGCATACCCCGTCCCAGTAGTTAGTCACGTGTTGGCTACCTTAGCTGGAGCTAAGATTTTTGGAAAGTTGGATCTTGCACAGGCGTACCAACAACTGTCAGTAGATGAGGCCACAGCGATGGCCCAGACTACTGTAACACACCGGGGGGCTTTTAAGGTTAAGAGGTTACAGTTTGGCGTAAGTGTGGCCCCGGGGATATTTCAGCAACTAATGGACTCTTTGTTGAAAGGGATCCCTGGGGTGATGCCGTTTTTGATGACGTCTATCACCGTGGCCCCCCCAGACGACTTCGCCTCTTGCCTCCGTGCCATCTTTCACCGTTTTGACTCAGCGGGCCTCAAGGTCAAACGAGAGAAGTCCCTCCTTGGGGTCCAGGAGGTAGACTTCCTGGGCTTCCAGGTCGACGCGTCTGGCCTCCATCTGGCGAGGGACAAGGTCAAGGCCATCGTGGAGGCCCCCAATCCCACATGCAAGGCAGAACTTCAGGCGTTTTTAGGACTCCTGAACTTTTATCACGCCTTTTTGCCACACAAGGCTGCGGTTGCAGAGCCTCTTCACTGTCTCCTGGTTAAGTCAGTGCCCTGGTCATGGGGCTCAAGGGAGGAGGCGGCGTTCAAGGGGGTCAAGGCACTGCTCATCTCCAATGAGGTGGTGGCGCACTTCGATGAGTCCCTACCTGTCATCCTTGCATGTGATGTCTCCCCCTATGGCGTCGGCGCAGTTCTAGGCCACCTTTTTCCTGACGGCCAGAAGGTCCCTGTGGCTTACTACTCACAGACTTTGACGGCCGCCAAGCGCAATTACGCGCAGATAGACCGGGAGGGGTTGGCGATTGTGGCAAGGGTAAAAAAGTTTCATAACTTTGTGTATGGGCACCCCTTCACTATTGTAACTGACCACAAGCCTCTCCTTGGCTTGTTTGCAGCAGATAAGCAGACCCCCCCCAGGTACCCTCGCCCAGGGTTCTCTGCTGGTCTCTCTTCCTGGACGGCTACAATTACCACCTGGAACACGGCTGGGCAAGGCGATGAGGTACGCCGACGCCCTCAGCAGACTGACCCTTCCATCCAGAGATGCTGACCCGGCCCCTGCCTCCGGGGTTCTGATGCTCGAAGGCCTTCCTGAGCCACCCCTTCAGGCCCTGGATATCGCTGCCAACTCAGTCTGGGACCCCATCATCTCCCGGGTTTTGGGCTGGGTGGTGAGGTAGTGGCCCATGACTTCCACAGGCCCCGAGTTTGCAGCGTTCACAACCCACAGGGATGAGCTGGCACTCAAGGGTTTTCTCCTGTGGGGAAACAAGGTCGTAGTTCCACATGCCCTGCGACAATGGGTCCTCCATGCTTTCCACAAAACGCATCCGGGAATTGTAAGGATGAAGGCTATGGTCCGGAGCTACATTTTGTGGCTGGGAATCGATGCCGAGATCGAGGCCTGGGGGAGGAGATGCCAGACCTGCCAGGCGGTCCGCCCAAACCCGCCAAGCGCGCCAACCTAGTCGTGGAAGTCTACACACAAACCTTGGTCCCGGCTACATATTGACTTTGCCAGGCCCTTCCAGGGGCTGTTATTCCTAGTAACAGTAGACGCATACTCCAAATGGTGGGCGATCAGCCCCGTGTCCTCCACCACCTCCACGAAGGTCGTCATATGCTTGCTCCACCGGATCTTCTCAACTGCCTTCATGTCCGTGGAGTTCCAGGAATTCCTCCAGCGGAACCTAATCCGTCACATAAGATCGGCACCATTCCACCCCGCGACCAATGGTCAAGCAGAGAGGATGGTTCACACAGCTAAAGAAGGATCACGGATGGGGACTGGGAGTTCCAGCTTGTCTGCTTCCTACTGACTCAGCGAACAACACCCAACCCCGTCACCGAGTGCTGCCCAGCCAAACTGCTGATGGGCCAGCGTCCCACAATCCTGTTGGACTGCCTACGTCCAGACCGGGCACCGGACTCCAGGCATCTGACGAAACAAAGGGACACCCACCGGGGGGTGACCCCGTGTTCATCCAGAACTTTGGGAGAGGGCCCTCCTGGATTGCAGGCTGGGTAGTCTGAGTCACCGGCCCGGTCTCCTATGAGGTCTCTACAGAGGACAACCAGAACCCGAAGAGCCGCCACCGCCCTCGACATAACCCAGAAATGGTCAGTCAGCCAGAGGCAAACCCGTGCCAGTGCCCCGGCATTCCCTCTGAGAGCGCAGACCCCCCGCCTATCTGAAGGACTATGTAACATAGGTTGGATCGAGACTAAGGGGGGAGGGGTGTTATGTAAATGGACCACCACCAGGGGTCCGCGGCTAAAGCAGGAGCTTGGTCCCCAAACACAAAGGGGACCTAGGATCCTAGTCCACCAGTAATCCACCAATAGCACCCTTGGCAGGAGATTCAAACCCTCCAATGGGGACAGAGGTGTACCGGGTGGAGTATATATAGTTGGTCTTGCAGGGCCGTTTTGTGTGTTTTGTTGTGAAGTACAATAAACGCATCTGAATGCATGTCGTGGTCCGAGTTCTTCATGCGTCGAACCCAGTACTTTAAAAATATCATAATTCCCCAACCTTTTATTAAAGAAATATAGCAATTTGGCTAACAGCAGTTCAAAGTGGCCCTTGGCAGCCTTCACAGTGGCTGTGTTCTTCTTGCTGCTTCAGTGGGCCAAGGCGACAATTCCTTGCCTGCTGCAATGACTAGCTCAGGTGGGCCAAGGCGACAATTCCTTGCCCGCCACAGTGATTAGCTCAGGTTCTGTGGGGCTGCCTACCCACAAGATCCAATCCTCATCACCAGTGTTATGTACTGAGATTGAGGCAGCATTAACAAAATAGTGATTTCTTTATTCAGCTCAGAACACAGCAACAAGACTCATAGAATGATGCAACTATATACATTTTGAACCAGTGAGGCCACACCTCCTAGCACAGTAATGACCAATTACAATAGAGAGCTTAGGGCCAATGGGATTCATTCCCACCGAAGGTCAGAGTCTTTCCGGATTGGTCTGTTACGTAACAGCGACCAATCCGACTGCAGGGTTTAGAATACCTGGGAGTCAATGAAGCCTGTGCCTGAAGCTCCGGTTTAGGTTACATAACATAACACATAAGCAAATACATAACAGCCCAATTCCAAAATACGATGAGTTCTGATGTGCTGGGAGGTAAAATGAGGGCTCTCCAAGCATCCAGCTCATGGAATCCTGCAGTTCTGGAAAAATGGTGGCCTTAAAATACTTGGACATTAACAAGTTTGTGAGACTGCTGCTGTTTGAAGGAAGTAATCCTAAGATTTCCTTCTTTTCCTGCCCTGAAATCCAGCTGCACAGCGTTCCTGGTGTTAAACAATTTGCTTCCTTCCATTCTGTTCCTCCCTCCAAACCTGCCCTGCAGGAGCACTCTGTTCTGGTTCCTCCTACATGCTCAGATTGGGGGAAGAGTCTTAAAGGAGGCAGGATAGTTTGTGCTTCTGCAAACATAGGCAGAGCAGAACTATCCCAGTATACTACTACGGTAGATGTCCCAGTCTTGTCTATAGTTTCTTGAATGAAGGTCTGACTACATCATCTTAGCAAAAATTCTTGGAGGAGCAAGGTGAACTTGTTTGGTTTGAGATTGGTGTCCTTCGTCATCTTCGAGGCTTAGCAGGTTTTTTGCCTGGGCAAAACAGCTGAAGATGACATCCCATGCCATTAGGTGGGGATAACCTTGGCTCACTGGTGGCCTGAAACATGCCCAGTCTGATGAATTGCACAAGGGTAAAAGGCGGATTTTGAAACAGGTGGCCTATATATCTGCTATTTCTTCTTGCATTTCCTAATTTTCCAATTCGCTTGAATTCTCTTCTGATTTCTTAGGCTGGATGAAAACATGAACGTGTGTGTTGCTGATTTCGGCCTCTCGAAGAAGATCTACAGTGGAGACTATTACCGTCAGGGCTGTGCCTCTAAGCTTCCAGTGAAGTGGCTTGCACTGGAAAGCCTGGCGGACAATCTCTACACAACACACAGCGATGTGGTGAGTGTTTTCTGCTCTACACAAGTGGCCTGACTCAGCTTTCAGTGAAGCCCACTCAAGTCAAAACCAATACTGAAAATCTTGCAAAATATCATAATGTCAGAAAGAATAGTATGTGAAAGTGACTGGCATCACTTGATCATGAAGGATGCCTTAAAAGAAATAAATGAACCACTTTAAAAGAGAAGGACTCCCTACATTCTGTGAGGAAAACTCATTTTTCTGTGGAAAGGGTATAAAGTATCATAATGCAAGCCATACCATTCCAAAAGGGGCAGAAGTCTGGAATTAGAGTATAAATCTTCAAATGAAATTATGTAATTACTGACAGGAATTGAAACTGAAACCCAAACAAATGGGAGCCCATGTATATTTCTTCATGTATCCATTAATTTGAATCTCAAGCAGGATGGATGGCCTATATTTTTTAAAAAAGTTTTCTTTCAACCTGTTTTTGACACCAGAAGTGAGTCAGGGTAGAAGTACAGTGTAGAAAGCAGCAGAACTCAGTGAAGTAAGTGAGGGAAGCAGAGTTTAGCTCTTCTTGTCTTTAGGCTCTGATTGTTTTCCCAAAAAGTTGGCCCCCCACCTTTGAATGTGAAGAAGCAGATTCATGTATAAACTACACCTGGATCCTTCCCCTCCTGATCACGTCTAGTTTGAGCTAGAGCAACTAACTGACTAAGAACCATTTGGCAAGTCACTGAGTGACATACTTGGAATGGGAAGACCTCCTCAACCAAGAAGCACCCTGGCTGGCTTTAGAAACGGCACTCTCAGTCTAAACTTTGATATATGTTGCATGGAGAATGGATAGGATCAGAGGTCATTTCGGGGGGGGATTGCGGGGGATCGCAGTTCCCCCGGGTGAGGTACGGGGGGCGGGGCACAGGATGAAGCCCCGCCCCCTGCTTCCGGCCGCCCCGCTTCCAGCCCTCATTCAGCCAGGAGGAGGCAGGAGAAGAGGGAGGGTAAGTTGCTTCCTCCCTGCCTCTCCCCACCCCTGCCTGCCTGGGGCGAGGGAGGGCCTCCACGGGGCTTCCTTGCACTCCTGCTGGCCTTGCAGGTCCACCGCCGGGCCCCTCATGGGGCTCGGCAGTGGAGCTGCAAGGCCGGCGGCGGCGGCCGGGACCATTGGGGGCGGGGTGTGTGGCCTTATGACACACTTCCGGTGATGTCAGGGGGTGTGGCCTTATGACACACTTCCAGTGATGTCAGGGTGTGTGGCATATGATAATGAGTTATGCTAATGAGTTCCCCTAGCTCTTTTTCTACGAAACGACCCCTGGATAGAATACAAAAATGAATAATCAAATAGCAGTAAGATGCTGAATGTTTTTTATCGAGTTAACTGCAGGTAGCATTACGGTATTGTAAAAGAAGGAAGATTGCTCCATCTAGTGTATAGTTGTAGTAATCCTAGGCAAGAAAGGAAAATGTTTAAATTCCAATATGAAGGCAGGCAAAAAGATGGACAAAGAGAAATTCTATACTATCAGGTTATTCTTGAGGTCCTTTTAGAATGGATCATGGTTTGTACAGGAAAAGAATTAATCATGCCATATCACACCATTTCATTTAGGAATATTTCTCTAAAGCCAGTACAGGGCAGGCCACATGCCTGTGCCTGATTAATTTTATTTGTTGAAAATATGAGAGGGTATTCTGGCTGTATGTGCTACGAGGGTGTGGTGGGTTTTTCTGGTTTTATAATACATATTTTAAAAACCTTGTTGTAATAATTTTTATTGTTTGCCGTCTTGCAGAGCCTGTTGTGAGGAAAAGCAACATTAAAATGTCCTAAATTAATCGTAAATCTGTGTTGTAAAATGCTGCTTAGGTTCCAGGGGGAGATGTATCCTGCATAACTAAAATGTAAATTTCCCTTTCCTCTGTGTGCCTAGGTTGATTATCCCACTCAGGGGTCATTTCATAGAAAAAGCGGTGCAGGAGCTCATTAGCAGAACTCATTAGCAGAACTTATTTGCATATGCCACACCCTCTGACATCACCGGAAGTGTGTCAGAAGGCAACACCCACTGCTCAGGCTCCACTGGACTGTTTTGGATTGTTAGCTAGGGGGGGGGACACGCAGATCTGTCCTCGCAGAGGAGGGAGAGCTTGTACCTGAATAAAACTTAGTCTTAAAGGTGCCACTGGACTGTTTTGGACCGGGGGGGGGGAGCTCTGCAACTTACCTGACTGCTTCTTGCTCTGATTGAGGGCTGCTGGGAGCAGGGGGTGGGGCTTGTTGCATGTGCCGCCCCCTGGGCTCTTTACTGCCGGAGCTCCGCTCCTGTGTGCTCCTGCAGGAAATGACCCCATGATCCAAAACATTTAAGCTGAAAAATTCCAATAAATCAGGTGAAAATTTGTCATTTAAATAATTATTAGCCACATTTTCCTCATGCTTTCCTGTTGCTTTATTTCAGTGGGCATTTGGTGTGACTATGTGGGAAATTGTGACTCGAGGGCAAACTCCTTATGCAGGCATTGAGAATGCAGAAATTTACAACTACCTCATCAGTGGAAACAGACTGAAACAACCACCAGTGTGCCTGGAAGATGTGTGAGTAGCAGTTTGTTGGACCATTTCTTTTACCCAAACATGAGCATAACTTCTGCAGCTCAGGCCACACTGAAATAAGCAGAAGCAACCTGTTAGCACAGCCATGCTTTTTTGCCAGCTCAGATTATTTGTATGTAAGAAAGGCTTCTAGTAGGTTCTACTCATAATAAAGAATTCTTTCCTAATAGAAGAGGGGTTACAGTTTATTTTATCCAAAGTTTTTCATAGTCTTCTGATCATCTTCAAAATATTGTCAGCAAGTTGCTTTGAAAATATCTTTGACAACCAACCAGTCCTGTGGCTTAACTGGTAGAGCATCCATTTTGCATGCTGAAGTCCCCTCGTTCAATCCCTGGCATCTCCAGTTAAAAGGATCAGGTTGTAGGCAGTGTGAAAGACTTCTGCCTGATACTCTGGAAAGCTGCTGCCAGTACTGACCTTGATAGACGAATGATCTGAGTCAGTATAAGGCAGCTTTGTATGTTCAAATAACTTGTTCAACTTCTGTGCTTTGCTGTTTAAGTTGAATATAAACAGGCTTATTTAACTTGTGGGCATGCACTTCTATTATTTCAGACATTCTGATCCTTTAAAAATTAGAGTAAAGATACACCTACACCAGATCACCACCCTGTATTGAACCGGTGTAACTGTCATGACTTCAAAGCAATTCAGGGCCTTGTAATTTTGAAGTGACTGGAATTATGCTATTCTTATAACATTAGAATTCTTTGGGTTCTTTGGGAGGTCATGACAGTTCAACCAATTTAAAGAACACTGAAGTCAATGAGCTTAGAAGGGTGTAACTCTGCTTAGGACTGCATTGCAAAAAATGTAGTGTAGACATGATAGTCATAATCATGCGATGAATGAGTAAAGATAGATAGATACAAAATACACTATAGATTCAAGGTGAATAAAGTTGCTAAATGTATTTACAGTGTAATCTTATGCAGAGTTACTCCAGTCTAAACCCACTGATAGCACTGTTAGTGTGGCAGATGTGCAACGTGATCCTGTCTAGGTTTACTTAAAAGTAAGTACCTCTGAATTCAATAGGGTTAGTCCCAAGTAAGTGAGCATAAGATTAGTTTTAGAAAAGAATGACTGTCAACTGCGTGCTGGAAATATGCATTGTTTGGAAATGATGCTCTGTGAATTGAATTGGCATGATAATAATGGACCTGGACAAGTTCCAGTTCATCTGAGAAATTTGATATATCTCTACCAGAAAAAGAACCTGTTAAACTTGTGATCAGGAAAACTCAATTCTTATCTCATCTTCTTTCTTTTCTTAATCCTACATTTAACTCAGAATTTATAAATCATAAAATAATGCTTGGATGTTAACAGATCTGCTGTTCGTTTACGTTTGTTGTGCTAGGCTCCCTTAAAATTTGCCATTCTTCATTAGCCCTGGACATGCTTCAGAGCATTTTATTTATTTGTTTTTTATATGGAAAGTATTTTTTGCCACTCTAAGTAGATACACCGTTCAAAACTTCAATGGACTTTGAAGGAGGTTGCGCTGCTTAGGATAGCTCTAAGTGTCATTTAGTATGGAAATTTAGAATGCTTCAGCATAAAAAGCTGCAAAATGTGATGTAGTGGTTAGAGTGTCAGACCGAAGTTCAAATCTTCACTCTGCCATGGAAACTTGATGGGTGAACTTGGGCCAGTCACACTCAGCCTAACCTTGTGAGGACTAAATGGAGAGGAGAACAATGTAAGCCATTTTGAGTCCCCATAGGAAGAAAGGTGGAGTACAAACAAAGTAAAGAGATAAAGAAATGAAAATAATAATCGCTTCATAAGGCCTAAGATTGCTGTTTCTTATATTATGGCCTCTGGGTACTGCATAAAAGTGCACAGACAATAGGGCTGCCAAGTGGGAGCGGGGGGTGGGGAAACCCCCACTTTGGAGGCCCGCCCCTTCTGTTAGACAGGGTAAAGCTGTCTGCCTCAAGTGGTAGAATTCAGTAGTCAACTGAAAAGCAGCAAACGTCTTAGTTTGGAAAATCATATGTTTTGTTTTATTCTGCCAAACTAGAGCGCCATTTGAATTTTCTGATTCCAGTTCCAAACTTACTCAGTCTACTGCTGCTCAGATGGCAGAGTTTAAAGTTGCCGTGTTTGCTAATCCAGTTCTGCATACATGGCTTTTTAATGGTATTCCTGTCCATGTTGCTAACAGTGAACAAAGGAATTTGGAATACAGGGCAGAAAGATGCATCATCCAAGTACAGGATGCAAAGACTCATAAAACTCATTCTATGAGCCAGAGGGCCTTTAGACCTGTTTTTCTGAATCAGGTCCCTTCCTAGATTGCATGGCAAGCTGCTATTTGACCTGATGAGAATTTCAGAAGCAGCTTGTGATGGCCTGAGGATTAGCTCTTCAAAGAAGTGGAAGGAAAAAATATTGCCAGAACTAGAGCAACCTCAGGGCCTTGTAAAAGGCTAAATAGAAATTTGGATCCCCACATTCAGGGAGGGCCAGCCCCTTCTGTTAGACAGGGTAAAGCTGTCTGCCTCAAGTGGTAGAATTCAGTAGTCAACTGAAAAGCAGCAAACGTCTTAGTTTGGAAAATCATATGTTTTGTTTTATTCTGCCAAACTAGAGCGCCATTTGAATTTTCTGATTCCAGTTCCAAACTTACTCAGTCTACTGCTGCTCAGATGGCAGAGTTTAAAGTTGCCGTGTTTGCTAATCCAGTTCTGCATACATGGCTTTTTAATGGTATTCCTGTCCATGTTGCTAACAGTGAGGCTTACACAGACAGCCTTTCTTAAAATGCTCTGTTTGCCTTGCAGCTACGATCTCATGTGCAGATGCTGGCATTCGGAACCCAAGCTACGCCCAAGCTTTGGAGCCCTGAAATTGCAACTGGAAATGATCCTGGCCAGACTGACACTGCTCTCTTCCAGTCAGGATCCTCTGTACGTCAACATCAGGAAGCCACATGAAGCTTCTAGGAATAACCCCACAACTGACTGTCCCTTTGGAACTTTGGACAGTGAAGTGAACACTGCAGGAGCAGCTGCTGCGGTTACTAGTGACTATCGTTACATCTTGAGCCCCTTGTGCCTTGGGAATGATGCCGAAAGAGAGGAACACCCAGATGCATCAGAAGGGGAGGCCAGGAGCCTTCTTTATGATTTGGAGATGGGAGCAAAACCATGTTAGTCTGAAAGGGGAAAAAAGGACATTTTTCTCTCCTCCAATAAGATGTTTTTTCCTCTGTGATCACATGGCACTGCTTTATACAAGACAGTTGTAGGCCACTTTGAAGCAGCGTAGGTAGCTATCATGTGAGCTCCTTCTGTAACTGCCTACAGCTGTTTGGTTGCTATGGCTGATCTTTCAAAAGGGTTGTGGGTCCTCCTGATCACCTCTTGGCCTTCTGATGGGAGGCTCAGCCGTGGGAGAGGCCCCAGCTATTACAGCCAGTGAATGCTTATTTGCCCACAGAATTCTCACTAAGTACTGGAGTCAAGTGGGATGATAGTCAGTATTCTGCTTCTTGTAGGTCCCCCCCCCCCCGGGTTCTGGGAAAACACGACTGGGACCAGCATATCTGGACATTATTATCTGGCAGGTAATCATATGGATTTACACTCTCCTTCAGGGCATGAGGGGGGGAAGCCTCCTTTAGCAGTACTGCCTAGACCTCTTGTCTACCTCAGTGGTTCTCAACCAATGGGATCTATATGGCTGCTTCTGTGCAGTGAAGAAACATTCTGCCCTTTTCTTACAGTGGTGTTCTGTGGACAGGCATAGGCATCCCTCAAGCCTTACTAAGCAGCTGAACAACAAAATTCCAGCCCCACACTCCACAGGGCCTGCGTATTGACTTTCTGTACTTTAGCTTTGACATAGAATCAGTTATGATCAAGGTTGCCATTGAGAGCAAAACTAAGAGGGTGATAAATGCAGATGGACATGAACCAAGATTCAAACATTTTAAGAGAACAGTGTAGACAAAGCTGGCACTGTGTGGAATCAATTGATACTAAATCATGCAAAGAGAGGAAAAGCAAAATGCATATACAAAGCAGAGGTCTATAGTGAGTGTAGGAGGCAGTGCTTTAATGAAAAACAGAATTTCTTTTTCCTTTCTTTTTGAGGGGGTCTATCCTGCTGCCTAAATTTTTCCTTATAAACAAACAGTACCTTATAGGAGGGAAATTGGTAAACTGACACCATGAGAAAAATGCCACAGGTGTCTTCTGTGTGAAGAAAGGGTTTGAGAATCGCTGGATTACCTGATTCGAGGCTCTTCTGTCATTCTACACAAGTTCAGCTGCTTTAAAACATAGCTTCGCCTATTTGGGGCAACATTCCAGAGGGATATACTCAAGTTTTTTAAGGTCTCGTTTTTCAATTAGCCCATATGATTAATTGCAAAGGAGAATAACACATACTCTTTTTTTAAAAAAAGATGAATACATGTGGAAATCAATATTTTTTGTACAGCTGTTCCTAACATAGAATATGACACCTTATCAAGGCTGCCTGAATTTTTTGCATACTCAAATTCTTCTTTCCTGTTTGAAGGACTCCCTGATGCCATGATACTCAGCATGCAACAGAATCACATCAGATGTGATGCCAGTGAAGTTAGATACTTGTCTGTCGAACTGATTTCCAAGAGAGTACAAATGCTTCACGCTGTTCCATTGAAATCTACAGAACTTAAAATGCTTGATTTTGGCTCAAACATCCCCAATTGTTTGCAGGTGGGCAGATCCTTCAGAAGCTGTCTGCACCACCAAATTGCACAGACAGTTAAAAAAAACACTGACAGAACGTCTTGTTATTCATGCTTACTTGTTAGATATCTAGTTCAACACTTACTGAGTAGCCATTTCTTCCTGTCACTTGTAGAAATAGGTAACCTAAAATTATTGAAGCTGAAGTCACCAATCAAGTCCTCTTGAGGGACAGCAAGAGGCCCCTTCTACAAATCACTTAACCCTATCATGTCTTAATCTTTCTTGTTCACATAAATAGGATGATTGAAGATAGTGACAAGTGGTCATTTATATCTTTTACATTTACTCTGCCAGAGAATGTAATTCATATAAATAAAAACCATCCTTCACCATCATTAAGAAATAGAAGGGGGGGGGGTGCAGTGTATGCACTGTTCTCAGTTACTCTCCTTCCATTCTATGGAACAAAGTAAATTCACTGTCCTGAGCACGACTATACGTTGGGGGAACCTGTGCACCCTACAAATAATGGGGCACATCATCAGGGAGAGATTTATACATACACACATCCCAACTGTTATCAGTGACTTCCCTTTACTTTCTGCCATGTAAAGATGTATTTTTCATTCAAACTTGTGAACTAAGTGTTCACTTTGCCCTTACTACCACATACCATAGTGCAATTCAAAACATTTACTCCCTTTTAAGCCCATTGACTTAAATAGATTTAGAAAGGTATAACTCTGTTTAGGATTGTACAGATAACACTACACAATCCTAAATACACTTACTAGGGAATAAATCCCATTGAACTCAATGAGCTTTACTTCTGAGTATGCAGGCTTGGGATTGCCCTGAAAGCAATCATTAAGGGCCAAAGTAGACATGATGGCACCCGTTTGTTTATTCACATGTTTGTCCCATTAATTAAGGGGGAGATGGGTTTTAATTTTTTAAAACAACAGTAGATACATGTAGCAAAGCAGAGGGGGTCCCTCGTCTGCCTTATCTCACTAGGCATTTGCTCTAGGCATTTTTCTTCCCAACCCAGCACTGATACTATAAGTGACACAGGCCAGGGGAGAAATGCTTGAAATGACAGAGCAGAGGTAAGTCAGGTTAGGGAGAGTTCAGCTCTGCTTAACATTAAAAAAAATTAGATACATGCACCACTCAGAGTCCACATGTGAACAATCAAAATGACTTTCCCCTCTCAGAGTGACTGCCTCCTAAGGTCCCCTGGGGAGGGTTGCAGGGAAGAGGGACAATGTACTGCATTGTTTACTGGATCTTGTAATAGACGAGCACATTCTTCCCTTCTTCGGCTGCTTTTACAAGAGGATGTGAAAAGATGCCCCTGCTGTGGAAGCAGCCATGAGTAGGGTGGAAGTATACAAGGACAGCAGCTGCATCCCCTGTCCCAGCACTATTTGCTGCTGTCCCCCTACAACCCCTGCATCTCTCTTGTTTTGGTACAGAAATGCCAATGATTGTTCCAGCCCCCATGAGCTGGCATCCCCCCCCCCATCACAGCTGAGAGGTTGTGCTCAAAGTGCTGCATCTCAGCTGAAGGGGGGAAAGCCTTTGGTGTGTGTGTGTGGAGTTTAACTCCATTTTGAATGCAGTGCTTCGCTCTTCCTTTCCCAGGACTGGCTGCAGGAGAGCATCCACGTAGATGTTTTGCCCACATCCACCCTGTAGTTCCCCTCGAAGACATAGTAAAGGATTTTTGTTTTGCACTAACTCAAAGGGGAGAAGTATGGGAGCCCCATGAGTCATGTCAGCATAATACTCTGAGAACCTTACATAAATTTACATTGAGAAACTGGGAGGGGGAGAAATCCTCATTTTAGTTTTACGTATGTTAACTATGAGAACTGGACAGGAAGGAGTGGCTAATGTTAGCTATTTTGCATTACGTTATTGTGAAATAAGCCTGAAATATTACAAGTGTCACAAGCATTGATTAATCCATCATAAAATAGCATGTGCTCTAAAAACAGGTCATTATTTGTGCAAACATCATCCACGGTATTCATTTATTGCCTGTTGTATTTGGTTGTGCATACCAGTTTCCCATAATTGCAATGGCATGTTACCAAAACTAATGATTGGCATGGGGATGATAAAACTGCTGAGCTACTAACATTATAACGGTGATTAAAAATGGTTGTGTATGGTCAATTTTGAGACATCCACACTAGATATTCTTGACTGAAGTGGTAGACTTAGGACCAAACAGTAGTGTTCAAAATAATTATCCTCTGGGCTATTGTGAGAAAATCCCAAGGTTTAAATTTCATTTTTCAATCTGAATCCAGATTTGAAATGACTATTCTACCATTGGCTGAATTTGAGATTTTGAAAGACACTAATCTGGTTGAATTAAACCACTTGAAGTAAGCATTCTACAGAAGCCTTTCTGATGGCCCATGCAATAATTCAACGTGAGTGTAGACAGAACTTTATTGGATGTTAGGCAGTGTCCTTCCCCATTTATTAAGGTTGTTTACAAGAGACACAGGAGAGGGGTGAGAGCATAACTCTTAATAAAGAATGCCATCTTCTCACCTGATAGAATGAAGAAGGCCATCTTCTCAAAACTGCAGTATGAGACATGAAGTCAAATAGCCCAGTACTATGCCTTTTTACTTGGAATCAAATTTTACATCAGTTCAATCGGATTTATTCTCAAGTAAATCTGCATAGGATTGCAGTTTAAGTTTCCTACAGCAGCCACTTAGCAAGAAGAGCAACTGTACATATAAAATCTAATTTTCTGAAGCATGTCATTTAGTTTTTATGCTTTTATAAAATAAAATATGTACTGTGTCCTAGAGCTTGTCTTTTATTAATTCCCTGTCATCACTTTGGAATTGCTTTTCATGAGTTTTTGAAAAAGAATTAACCAATGTGGTTGTCCCCATTGCTTTGAATCAAAATGCACTGCATCAAAGATCTACTGCCATCCCCAGTCTAAAGTGGTAAAGTTGGGGCCAGACTTTCCCAGAGTGCATTGCTATCATGGCCAGGCAGTTGCCAAGAAACGGTTCCTGCTTTTATGTCAAAATTACTTGCGAGGACTGCATCTTCTGCAGTCTTCCAAAAGTCAACAACATGGAATATTTAATGAGATGAGACTGATCTATGAAGGAGTTTAGTTCCTATGCTGGATACTTCTTCTTGTTCTTTCAGTACTGACTTTTATGCAAGAAGAAAGGCTGTCTTGGACATACATCTGCTATGTTATTTTGTTTCATGCCAGGAAGACTATACTCAGGGGTTGTTTCGTAGAAAAAGAGCTAGGGGAACTCATTAGCATAACTTATTAGCATATGCCACACCCCCTGACATCACCGGAAGTGTGTCATAAGGCCACACCCCCTGACATCACCGGAAGTGTGTCATAAGGCCACACCCCCTGACATCACCGGAAGTGTGTCATAAGGCCCGCTTTGGGGGGGCTTTTTTAAAAAAAATCAGCAATCGCTGTGTCACTATAATGCTAAAATGCTAGAACCAGTTTGGTGTGCTGGTTAGGAGCATGGACTCTAATCTGGGAAAACCGGATTTGATTCCCCACTCCTCTACATGCAGCTGCTGGTGTGACCTTGGGTCAGTTACAAGTTCTCTCAGAGCTAGGGTTGCCAAATATGTTTTGGAATGTGCGTGCGCGTCACCTGGAAGTGACGTCGCACGCTGGGGGCAGGGCCACGCCATTTGAGGGGAAAACTCTTTTGTTTTCCCCTCAAATGGTGTGGCCCCGCCCAGCGTGTGACGTCACTTCCGGTGATGTTCCGGCGGCGCGCGCGCGCGCGCACACTCAGAAGACTCCCGGACGGGAAGGAGCCTCCCCCGCCGGTGAGTCAAATCGATTTGGCAACCCTACTGGGGGAACTGTAATCCCCCCCGAAATGACCTCTGACTATACTATTTAAAAACAGAGACACAGTACTATTTAATGACATTAGGGTAAAATTTTATTCAAGGTATAAGCTTTAGCGTGCAAGCACACTTCTTCTGATACCTCTCCCTGGACTCAAACTTTGTTCTGCTGCTTCAGACCAACATGGCTATATTGGCCAGAATCTATCTACAGTAAAGCGTCTTAATTTGCTCCTTGGCCTTGACACGTGGAAGGTTCTTTCCACAGTGCTCTAAAATGGAAGTCTCGTGTACATACAGTGGAGCTGACTGATTTTTCCCCCTTCAAAGCTTTCAAGTATTGAGGCAGGAGACGATGAACCATTAACAAAAACCTTTATTCAAGATTGCTTCAGGTCTCGAACAACAACGCTTGCAGTTTCTCTATTTATACCGTTGCACAGTGAAAGCAAACAACATTGTAACTCTGTATGATAGGCCTGATTGGCCCTAAGTGGAGCCATGTGATTGGTTGCTTCTAGTGTGGCTTTAGGACCAATGAACAATCTTTATTCTTCAGCCAATAGTAATGCAAGGATTACGATACCATATTCAAACACAATAACTCAGAACATAACATCCCTCCCCCTTGGTTTAGACAACATAGTCCTTCAGGCGGGGGGGGGGGGTGCCGTGCCCGTTGGGACCGACGTGGTAAGGGCGTAACCCGTGGAGACTGGACCACAGGAGAATCGTCCCATGGGCTCACTCGGCCCCTTGCTGTCCCGCAAAGATTCAGAGTCCAAGCGGCCAAACACCGGCTCACCCATCTGGCTGCGAGCCCTTGTGTTCTGGTTGGGTGACAGCTCACTGTGTAGACCTGGCGAGGCAGGTGGAGGCGGGAACCCCCTAGCGGTGACTGCTGGCTCAGTCAACTGCAGTTCCCCCTGACGTCCGACAGTCTCCCAGACAGGAGGTGGCATCGGTAATCCTGGGGTGGCTGGCATCTCCCGAGCGCCAACAAGGTGTGGAGGTGGGAGATCTCCCGAGTCAGCAATCTGTACTGGGGAGTGTTGCAAATCCTCATTGACAGCAGGAACTGGGGGGTGTTGCAATTCCTCATAGACAGCAGGAACTTAAGAGCGTTGCAAATCCTCATTGACAGCAGGAACTTGAGAGCGTTGAAAAATCTCATCCTGTCTCAGCCAGCGCCACCTCAGCTGGACGAGGTGCCAGCGGCAGGTTTGCCCTGTGCTGTCCTATACCTGGTACGAGATCGGCCCAGTGGCCCGGAGAATGGTGGCGGGAACCCAGCGAGGGCCTTCCCCGTAGTTCCAGGCATAGACCAGCTCGCCCGGATTAAACGATTTGGTGGTCCTGGATGCGATGGGGTCCCGGCTGCTGTCTGGTGCCAAGTCCAGGTGGAGCCGGCTAAGGAAGGTGGATAGCCGGCGTCCCATGAGCAGCTCTGCAGGAGACCGACCTGTGGTGGCGTGAGGCGTGGAATGCTGTTGGAAGAGGAAACTGGTGAGGTCGGCACGGAAATCTCCCCCGTTCAGCCTGCAGAGCGCATCTTTCATAGACCTGACCATTCACTCTGCCTGGCCATTGGTCTCCGGATGGAAAGGGGCAGAGGTGATGTGCTGTATTCCCCGCTTGTCCACGAAGTTCTGGAACTCAGCGGAGGAGAATTGAGACCCGTTGTCGGAGACGATAAGGTCCAGTAGGCCGAAGGTAGCGAAAAGTGATCCAAATGACACGTGACGTCATTGAAGACACCTGGAACACCTCCAGCCACTTGGAGAATGCGTGGATGACCAGGAGAAGCGTTCTGCACCAGAAAGGCCCCACAAAATCGATGTGAATTCACGACCAAGGACCCCACGGCTTTTCCCAGGGGTGAACAGGGACAGCAGGTTCCTCCGGGCCTCAACTCTTGGCAGCGCTGGCAAGCTCGAACCCAGAGATGTATGGCGTTGTCTAGGCCCGGCCACCACACGTATCCCCTCGCAATCGCCTTCATCTTCACAATCCCGGGATGACCAGCATGCAAGGCCTCCAGCACCTTGGTTCTGAGCGTAGGAGGGCCAATGACACGGTTTCCCCACAGGAGACACCCTTTACTGACCAACAATTCTGAAGCGCAAGACTGGAATGGCTGGAACTCAGCCTCGAGCTTCCCAGGCGGCCACCCCTGCCACACGAAGTTGAGAACTCTGCCAAGGGTCTGGTCACGGCGGGTCTGGAATGCGATGTCAGCCATGGCCAGTGGAGGCTGAGGAAGTTCCTCGATGAGAAGTGTTTCTTGCGCCGGAACCTCGTGCTCACTTGGCAGTGGCAGGCGGCTGAGGCCATCGGCATGCCCAATGGATTTCCCTGGCCGGTGGACCAGGGTGAAATCATAGGCGGCCAGCAGGATGGTCCATCGCATCATCCGCGGAGACATGATTTGCGGGGTTTGACGGCTGCATGTGAAGATGCCGAGCAACGGCTTGTGGTCAGTGACGATCTCAAACTCCCGGCCATAAATGAAATCGTGGAACTTTTTTACGGCAGCGATAATGGCCAGTGCTTCCCGATCGATTTGGGCATAGTTCCTTTCAGCAGCAGAGAGCATCCTGGAGTAGAAGATGATGGGGGCTTCTCGCCCCAAAGGCAGCCGATGGCTGAGTACCGCCCCGATTCCATAGGGGGATGCGTCACACGACAACACGAGCGGTTCTTTCTCGTCATAGGGAACGAGGACCCTATTGGAGACTAGCAAAGTCTTGATGGCTTGGAAAGCGGCATGTTCCCTATGGCCCCACGCCCACAGAGCATTCTTGTCCAACAGTCTATGGAGCGGTTCTGCGACAGCTGCTTTGTTTGGTAAAAAAAGTGTGATAGAAATTGAGGAGCCCTAAAAAGGACTGCAGCTCTTTCTTCAATTTAGGCGGGGGTGCATTTCGGATAGCGGTGACCTTGTTGGGGGCAGGGTGTATGCCGTCTTTGTCCAAAACAAACCCAAGGAATTGCACAGTTGGTACGAAAAACTCAAATTTCTCCTTCTTCACACGCAGGCCGACCTTCTGTAACCGATGGAGGACTTCTCGCACTCGGGCAGACAGCTCGATACTGGAGGACCCTGTGATCAATACATCATCAAAATAAGGAACAACACCTGGTATCCCTTTGAGGAGGTGCTTCATCAATTCCTGAAAAATGCCGGGGGCGACGCTGACTCCAAACTGCAGACGATTCACCTTGAAGGCACCCCGGTGCGTTACGATTGTTTGTGCCTCCGCAGTGGCAGCGTCGACAGGGAGTTGCTGATATGCTTGCGCGAGGTCGATTTTCGCGAACACCTTGCCCCCAGAGATGGAGGCCAGCAGATGACTCACCACAGGGACCGGATAAGCATGTGGTTGCAAGGCCTTGTTGAGGGTGCACTTGTAGTCTGCACACAGACGGATGGAGCCATCTGGTTTGATGGGCGTGACGATCGGGGTGTCCCACTTCGCATTGGGAACTGGCTCCAATATGCCCTGAGCAATCAGCTTATCCAATTGTTCATCGATGCGTGCCTTGAGTGGAATGGCGCTTCGGCGTGGCTTCAGGCGAATGGGTGGAATGGCTGGGTTTAGGTTGAGGGATATTGAAGGCCCCTTGTAGCAGCCGAGTGTGGAGCTGAACACCTCCGGAAACTCCTCTGCGAAATTGGCAGCACTATCGAGTTCGGTGTGGTTTATGCCGACAACGTTGATGTCTAGTGCAGCGAACCAGTCTAGGCCAATGAGGCTCGTCTGGCGGCCCTCGATGACGAGCAGGTTGAGATGGCCATTGAAAGTCTTGTTTCTGTTAGTTACCAACTAGTTAAAAGTTGAAGGCTGCACTCTTGCAAATGGTGTGCAGGGTACCTCGGACAGATCTGGTGGAAGGTAGCCCATGACACGATTGACAGGGCGGAGCCAGAGTCCACTTCCATTTGGCAAGCACGACCTTCGATATATACAGTCACCTTGATTTTAGGGCAGGTATGCAGGCCCTGATGATTGTACAAATGGTTTGTGTAGTCTTTGGGAGAACTAGCCTTATTGCTGTACAGCGACCTCCGATCAAACGAACGAGGGAACGATCGTTGGTGCCTGCCGGAGGAACCCTCTGGACGACGGGACTTGTCAGACGCAGGACGGCCCTTTGATCAACAGACCTTAGCAAGGTGACCTTTCTTTCCGCATGAATGACAGATGGCCTCACGGAAATGACAGTCCCTTTGGGCATGCGCCCCACCGCAGCCAACACAACCTCCCGTTCGCGGGCTTTTTCGAGAGCGGCACGGTTTCTGGTTGGCCCTCATTCGATACACGCCATCATCGGATGAGTCTGAGCAGTCGTCACTAGCGTCGGCCTGGTCTGTGCTGGCACCCTGGTGGATGGCATCAGTGCAGCATGACACGTGACCATCTTCAAGCTGAAGCCAATTATGAGATCCTTTTGACTCATATAAATGAGTTGTTAAAACATAAATATCAGGGCATCAAACCAAATCAATTTGTCCAACCTGCTAATAGCTCTTGGTTTGATAAAGAATGCAAAGAACTGAAATCTCATCTACGCACCATTTATTGCAAATTCTGTAATTCTTCACTCTCTTATCTCCCTGAAAAATATCAAACATGCAAAAATCACTTTAAAAACCTTATCAAAATCAAGAGGAGTACCTTTGTCAAAAAACAGTGGAAGCGATTACTAACTGCTGTCTCCCACAATGATTTAAAGCAATTTTGGGCATTAGTTAATACAGCACTCAGACCAGGAACTCCCAGCCCCTCTGTCATTTCTCCTTCTACTTGGTACCAACATTTTTCCGACTTATTTCAGGAGGAGGTTCTAGGTGCTTCCCATATTACCAACCTTGCCTTGGAAGATATGCCTGAATGGCCCCTTGTAACTCCTGAAGAAGTTGTTTCTCTTAGTGACCAACTAAAATCAGGCAAAGCACCTGGTCCTGACATACCTGTGGAAATCCTAAAAGCTGGTCCTGAATGGTGGGCACCCCCTCTGGCTGCTTTTCCCCCCATGGTAAATTCAACAGGTCATATGCCTACAGCACGGACTAATGCAGTTATAGTTCCAGTTTTTAAGAAGGGTGACCACTCAAATCTTGCAAATTTTAAGCATATCAGCCTTCTTTCTGTTATTGGCAAACTGTATGCTAAATTATTACAAAACAAACTTCATAATTGGCTAACAATTCAGAAATTTATTGGCCCAGAGCAAATTGGCTTTAGGCAGGGGAAATACACTCTGGACCACTGTTTGGTTCTTTCCCTCTTAGTTAATAAGTATACAGGGCGCAGAAGATCCAAATTATATGTGCTATTTCTGGATCTTAAAGGGGCCTTTGACTGTATCCCTAGGAATCACCTCTGGCAGAAGATGGCTAATACTTCCCTAGACAAGAGGCTCCTTTTTCTGATTAGTAGACTATATACGTCCACCTCATGTCAAATCAGATACTCTGTTTCAGGGAGATAAACCCCAAAAATTTCTACCAGCAAAGGAGTCAAACAGAGCTGCGTTCTTGCTCCCCTTCTTCTCAACTTTTTCCTAAGCGATCTTGCCCCCTTTTTGGCCCAAGTTGGATGGCCATAGTCCCAAACTGGGTTCCACTAACATCCCAATTTTGCTTTATGCAGATGATGCGGTCCTATTGTCATGCTCCCATGTGGGTTTGCGCCGCTTATTGAACTGCTGCCAAGAGTACTGTAAAATCAACCAATTAGAACTTAACGATGGAAAATCGTGTTAGTCTTCTCCAAATCTAGGAAGCAATTTACTTGGAAGGTGGGCGACCACAAGCTCAAACAAGTAAAACATTTTAAGTACTTAGGTTTGCATTTCCAAGCTTGGACCCAACAATGTAGAGTAACAATTAACAATGCTGAAACAAATATTAATGCACTTTTGCGTTTTTATTTTTCTGAAAGAGGAAACCAATATGTTCCAGCCGCACTAAAAATCTTTAACCTGAAAATAGGTCCTCAATTACTTTACGGAGCCCCTATCAGGATTGAATCAATAAATAAGGCAGTTGAGCAAGTGCATTCAGGCTTTCTTTGGAAGATCTTGGGTATTCCATCATGTGTCCCATATGCGGCTTTATCCCTAGAATGTGGCCAAAATCTTATGGCTACAAGGACGTGGCTTACGACCTTTAAGTTTTGGCTTTGATTACATTATAGATCTGATCCCTCTAGCTACTGCATCCAACTCTTGACTGAAACTAACTATTCCCCTTGGCTGGTCATTATTGAAAATAAATTAAGAACACTGAATATCTCCTTCGAATCTTTGCTCCCACTTTCAGAATTGAAGGCAATGCAAACAATAAGGGACAGACTATTTGAGGCAGAGCAGTTTGAACTATATAACGCAGCTAATAAGACATGTTCTCCCGTAAATCATGGGATATTGCCCATTGTGGGTCATCCTGCTAGCTATCTTTACCACCTTCAGACCAGCATTATGTAGAACCTTTTCACTTGCTAGGTTCAACGCTCTCCCTTCAGTAATTTTAACTGGGAGCTTTAATAGTATTCCTTTCGTTAACAGACTATGCCCCTGTGCAAGTGGGTCTATTGAAACAGTATGTCATGTGTTACTGGAATGTTGTTGTTATGCCAACGTTTGGCACAACATTTTATCGCCATTACTTGGTGGCATCACAGAGCTTCCTGAGTCACATAAACTGCTATATCTACTAAACAACATTGATGAAAATATAACTGACACAGTGGCAAAGTTCTTTCAGGTTGCTCTTTTTACACATACTACAGTATTGTAACACAAAACTTGTTTTTGGGAGATATGGAAGTGAGACTTATTTATATGGATTTTAGATTATTTTAGAACGGGGTGTTGTTCTTTTTCCTTCCCCCCCAGTTGGTATATGTGCCTTATGTTTTATTTATTTATCTATTTGTGTATTTTCTCCAATGTCAATGCCAATAAAAGTAACTGAACTGAACTGAACTGTACCCAGTACACAACCTTTGTAATTGATTATGCACACACAAGAAAACTCTGCAACTTGATCCTTGGCATCTCTAGGTTTTGATGCCAATGCCCTGAGGGCGCTAAGGTTCTTTGGCTTCTGTGGCTAGCTGATAAACCACACAGTTAAAACAATCATCCAGGTAGTAAAGGGTAACAAAATAATTTATTCGAATAAAGGAACACCTTACAGCTCGTAGATGTTCAATGTGTTACAGCCAGGAGCTTGCTTATCTACTCTTCTTGCTCCTCCTAACTTTACATCATCATTTGACATCATTTAGACATGCTCAGTTCAGATTTCTTTCTCTGGTCAGTCATCAATCACATATTTGACACACAGGATGTTACTTGGCCACATCTCAACTCCTACAATGCAGGTGCACTGCTCATTATGTTGATTTATATTTCTTTTGGCTGTTCTCCTAGACTCTTTTCACCTTTGAATGAACTCTCAGGCTGAGTTCATTTTTAGTACAAAACTTAGATGTTTAAATTACAAAAATGGTTCACCGCGAGGAGCGGTGGAGCAGGCTGGAAAAGCCTGCAGGTAATTCTATCTACGAACTAGCCACAAGGCTAGTTTGAGTCCCACCACAGCCGGGGTGAGCTCCCGGCCCTCGTCCTAGCTCCCGCCCACATAGCGGTTTGAAAGCTTGTAAGTAGATAAATGGGTACCTGCCTTAGGTGCAGGGGGCCACCCGCCTTCCGGTGGAACGGCGTTGGAGAGGAGCGCGGTGTCGACAATCCGGCAATTCAGCAGAGAATGGCGGCAACAATAACATCGAGCAGTGAGCATTCCAGGTCGAGGACTGGTCTGGAGACGCGGCGACGCGGCAGCACAAGCACGGCCGGAGCCAATTAGGACAGTGGCCGATGCAGAAAAGCTGTCGCACAGCCGCGGACAACGGAACCACCCAGAGGAGCCGCTGCGGAGCTGAGCCAAAAAAGACATCTACCGCGCAGAATCGAAGGAGAGAAGAGCCGCGGAGGAGGAAACATCAAAAATAGCCGGTAGGGTGCCTGATAGGCATTCACCTCCCCAAGACTATGTGGCCCTAGTGAGGAGTTGTAATGTATGTAAACTGCTCAGAGACCCTTCGGGCTTAGAGCGGTATAGAAACAAATAAAAAAAAATTAAAAATAATACATGCATATAAAAGTATAACAATATTGTTAAAGCATTTTATAAACTTATTTTCACTAAAAGGTATACGAAATATGAGAATATATATCATTACAATGACATTCTAAAGAATTAAACCTTTTACATGAATTCTTTTAGTGTTTTAAAGTAGCCTATGGCATAAACCTCTTGTAGATGCACTGAATCTATCAGTTTTTATTTGGTCCATCAGAATATTTTTGATAATTTTATAAAGCCATTTTTGTCTAAATTAAACTTTTAATTTGTGAAATACACCACCTTATTTTAGCCAGCAGAGGGTCCTCTTTTATAATACAAGTTCTACATTTTTAACTGACCCTTTTAATTGGCTTTCAGGTGTGCATGATTTATTATTTTGTTTTCTTAAACCTTTTGGAACATCTCCCAACCTTTTGCTTGTTAGTCCTTTTAACTTAGCTTCTTTAGTTGACCTGTCCATGATTAATGTCTTCCATTTTGGCTGGGCTCCCTACACACCTGGTCAGCCCTTGGTCATTTTCCAACTCTTGTTCTTGTCAACAGCTTGTTAGCTTTAAACACATTTCATTATTAGAAAATTAAAACCTTAACTAGTTTTCTTCTTTTTCATTAAACAAACAAAAACATTTTATCCATAAGCTGTCATTCTCAGCTATAAACATTCAGAGATATTTACTCTTTTAACAATTATTCTTTGCTATAAAAGCACCTTAAAAACTTAGATCTATTTTACATGGAAAGTACAACTGGACTTCTATTCAACCCTATTAATTTCGACATCCTTAGCTTGTGGATCCTTGCCAGGTCAGTTTTTATAAAAACATCTTGACCAAAAAACATCTTAACCAATTATCCTTTGAAGTGAAGGATGGAACATCAATCTCTTAACTGACAATTAATGCTTTCTGTTATTCCAATTAAAAATGCAAACAAAATCTTTTCATCTTTATAATAATGCTAAGAAGGCAAACATATATAAAGATATTGCTTATAGACTCCAATAATAATATGTCAAAACATCCCAAACTTAAAGAGTAACTTAATATTAGCTTTTCTCATTTAAAGTTGCTAAAAATCATAAACTTTTCACCTTTCTTTGAAGTATAAGATTTCATCATAAATCTTGAACATTTATTGTGTCATCCCAATTAAAAGAGCTGATGCAAAAACACCTGTTCATTAAACCTCAAACAGACTTAGTTTAGGCTTACCAAGTGGCGGCGGGGGATCCGCATGTCTTTACAGGATCCCTGCCGTGGGGACGGCGATACGCATTGCACCAGCCGTCGCCAGGATGTGACGCTACGCGTCGCTCTGGCAATGGGACTCCAAACAGCCCCGTAGCGTCACATCCTGGCAACGGCGGTGCAATGCGTATCGCCGTCCCCACGGCAGGGATCCTGTAAAGACATGCGGATCCCCCGCCGCCACTTGGTAAGCCTAAACTAAGTCTGTTTGAGGTTTAATGAACAGGTGTTTTTGCATCAGCTCTTTTAATTGGGATGACACAATAAATGTTCAAGATTTATGATGAAATCTTATACTTCAAAGAAAGGTGAAAAGTTTATGATTTTTAGCAACTTTAAATGAGAAAAGCTAATATTAAGTTACTCTTTAAGTTTGGGATGTTTTGACATATCAATCTCTTAACTGACAATTAATGCTTTCTGTTATTCCAATTAAAAATGCAAACAAAATCTTTTCATCTTTATAATAATGCTAAGAAGGCAAACATATATAAAGATATTGCTTATAGACTCCAATAATAATATGTCAAAACATCCCAAACTTAAAGAGTAACTTAATATTAGCTTTTCTCATTTAAAGTTGCTAAAAATCATAAACTTTTCACCTTTCTTTGAAGTATAAGATTTCATCATAAATCTTGAACATTTATTGTGTCATCCCAACACTGATAAAACTGGCAGGGGTGAAGTCAGAAAAACAAAGAGAAACATTTGCAAGGAGGATTTCTGAATCTATCTGTGCTAAAAAGGAATCTCTTCACCAGTAACTGACATCACTGCTCTTCTCACTGTGCATGCATGGAGAGGCAGGAGACATAGTACCCTTGGGCTCTACAAACAGGGACTAGCATGAGACCTTGTTCGTAGAGCTGTTCTGCCAGGCTTTTAGTTGAGGCGGTGGACACCCAAATAGTTGGCCTCCCTGCATACAGGCTGTCCTAATCATCTGTTCCATGTGGAGTTCTGGTATATGAATTTGGACTGATTCCAGTTACCATCAGTCCGGCTTATGGGGGATTTGAATTGCTATGTTTATTTCACCATCTTTTGTTTAATGGTTTTAGCTATTTCTAAGAATTAACTATATTAATTTGGTTTTGATTGCACATGTACCCTGATGTTGCCCGCCCCGTGCCCGTTTTGGGAAGAGCAGGATATAAATTTAACTAATAGATAAAAAGCAGCAAAAAATTGCTTAGCAGCAACCTGGAGCCATGCAGGGTCTTGCACTGCCCATTTTAAGATTACAGCAGTTATATTCTACTCAGGATGGGAACTGATTTGCTCAGTAGGGGGAACTTACGATTCGCTCTTCACACTATGAACCTTGTTGTCAAGAGAAATTGTTGAAATCAGGTTCCAACTACAAAGCCGGCAAACTGAAGAAGTTGCTGGAAACGTCTCCTTTAAGTATCTGGGGCGTTTTTGCTAAGGCTGTTCTTGAAAATGTTTTGAAAACATTTATGCCTTGTTTGTATTTGTATGCACATTTTGATGTTGTGGCACCACCAACTTTATAATTGTTAAATAGAGTATATATATATTGGCATTTTTGATGGCGTTTTTCTTAGCGGTTTTTGCTTTTTTTGGATCATTTTAAGATTACAGCAGTTCTACTCAGGATGTGAACTGATTTGCTCAGTATGGGGGGGGGAATTAGAGGGAACATTGAACACCACTAACCCTACCTATGCTCTGGGACCTATGCTCTTAAGTTCTTCAACATTAAAGCATGGAGGTAAGTATTCTAGACTGCATTTAACATTATGCCTCTACAGGAACTGAGTGCATCCTTCACTAGGAAATCTGTGAACTGTGTGTTGAATATTGACTCTCTAGTTACATACACACGCAAACACCATTTAATACAGCATGACTTCACAATCTTCTTTATTATACATGTTAATACAACAAAAGGTTTTGAAGGCCCACTTCTCAGGCAATATTACAGGTATTATACCTGTGTGGCAACAGCCCTGTACACCAATGACTGCATTCCAGCTCTAGTTTTGTTTCATTCAACTAGTAATTTTGGATGGACATGAGCTGCCCCACCTGCATCCAGCAAGTTCAGTGGGGACCATTACACCTCCACTGGATTGAATTGCATGTATATGCTGCATTTATGTGTGTGTATACAAGGGAAAGTTATCATTTTTCAATGTGTTCACTGTGTGTAAATATAAGGAAATCAATACAACACATTTGCCATCATGTATGGTGGTTTTCCTACACAGATGAATTATTTGTCAGTATTTGCGGAGCTGGACTGTGCATTCCAGTTATTCTAAAACCATTGATTTTAAAGAGTATAGCCTGGAGTAATTCTTCATAGGAGTCCTGTATCAAAGTCGCCGGCAGCAAGATATTTAACATCCGATCTGCATATTCAGTTGGACTGAATATCACATCTCACATTTCCTGTTAGACGTTACAAGAGAGAAAAATACACGAACAGAAAATGCTTCCTCCTCCATCCAGCCACTGGACACCCCGCCCCCAAAACCTGCAGGTGTCCCTAACCTGAAAGCAGCGCTCCGCCACTATGTGCCACTCGCGAGAGGGGGGGCGCTGCTGTGGGCGGCGCTGTTGACTGCAAAGCCCCACTGAACTTCCTCCCACGTAAGAGCCCTCAGAACTGCGGGCTTTTCAGCCAGGAAGCGCGGAGCGCCCACGAGGTCGGGGAAGCCTTCGACTGAGCGCAGCGCGGCCCTTCCTCTGCAGGGCAGCTAAAAAGGAGCGGCCCAACAGCGGCCACGTCCACGAGGCCAGGAGCGCTTTATGGGCCTTTCTAAGCAGATGCTTACGACCCTCGACCCTCGTTTGCTCCACAGGTCTGCCCCGCTGAAAGAAACGATTTCTGAAGCCTTCCCTTCGCGACGCCACTAAGCGACACGCGGGCTTATTAGCAGTTCGGATCCGATACGGTGGGGCCGGGGGGAAGGGGGCGAGGCACGTGATCGGGTGTAGGCCCGCATCTCGCGGGAGCGCGCGTGGTCTGTGTCCAGCGGGCTTTGTCCGCCTAGGGGGTCCTCCTGTGGTGGCGTGGCGGGGATTGCTGTGAGGAAGCCCGAAAACTTGATTCTCCACTCTCGCGGCCGCCCCCTGCCCAGCTTCGCGTGACGCCCGCAAGCTAAACAAAAATATTGCTCGGGCAGGGACAAGATCGCGCGCCAGTTCCCCCCAGGTGAGCCAACGTGGAGGAAGAGCTCGTGCCGCTTCCCACGTGTCTCTCCGAGCCCCTCCTTACGAAGGGATTGTGGGCGTCGCGGGGGGAGGGGGATGATATTCCCTGGGGGGAGGGGCGAAGCCTCAGATTGGCTGTATGGGGGGGGGGGGAGAGTGTCGGCGGCCGAGTGTTGTATGCCGTGTGTTGTGAGTGACCTTATATGTCGTCGGTAGTTGGAACGTAAAGTTTAAAAAAATGAATCAGATTGAACTGGGTGTCATAGCAGCCTTGGGCACTTTTGAATAGTCCTAGTCGTGGCTAATTCTATATAAAGTAAACCACCTTTTATGGTTCCTCTCGAGCCATAAGGCATTTAAAAGTTGTAAACAGCCATATTAGTCCAAAAGGCAACAAAATTTGTGTGACACTTTTTATGAGGCTCAACCAGCGTAATTTAATTAAGTTAATTGAAAACAATTACTCAAATACCGGTTGTTTTTTGTTGGACGTTAAAGTGCACTTATGCTTGGGTTTGTTTTTTAGTGTTTTAAATGCGCCTTCCTGCTTTTCTGCATCTTTTTAAATATATACTTAGCTAAGCCCAAACCAGTATATTTGACTATGGTTTACAATTTCACAACAGGTTTTGTGAGAAGTGTATTTGTTTGTTTAAAATGTTTATATCCTGCCTCATCCAAGGACATCTCTTGGAGTCAAGTGTTCTTGAACTCTAGATGCCTAATAAATCAGGAGAAGCTGCAAGGACACAAAAGCATCATAAGCCTCCAGCAACAAAATAAGCATTCTGTTAAAAATGTGGCCAATTCTGCCAAAACAGTTTACCCTCCATTCAAATGCCCTCTTGTATAAAACCATCTTACCAACCATAAGGAATACTATTATCCCTAATTATTTTTCTGTAATATGAACTACCTCATCCTGCTACTACACTGTTGGAATGCTAAAAGCCAGTTTTGTGATTAGCCAGCACATTTATTCTGTTTTATGGAAGTTTAACTCACCAAGGATTGCTTGTTAGTCACTTAAATTTCAATAGGCTAGGATTGAATTGATAAAATTATTGGATGTGCATGCTTGAGTTGTAGATATTCTCTTATGAATGTTAGAGGTGATTTGTCATGTGACTATGATAATTGGATGGTTGTACGGTGAAAAAATACATTGTATCATCATCCTGGTGGTTGCATAATATCTCACAAATGTTGACTATTCTTGTGTGTAAAGTGCTGTTGTTGTGGCTGACCCCTCAATGGGTTTTCAAAGCAAGTGAGAAGCAGAAGTGGTCTGCCATTGCCTTCCTCTGCAGAGTCTTCCTTGGTGGTCCCTCATCCAAGTACTGACCCTGCTTAGCTTCCAAGATCTGATTAGATCAGGCTATACCATGTAGCCTTCTCTCTGATGACTGTATTCGTAGTGCTAACCGATTCCTCTGTAGTTCAGATACTTTATTGTTTAATTTGTTTCTCAGGAAATTGGCCACGAGAGGAATGCTGTCAGGAGTGTACAAGATTTGGAGCTGATATGAGAATATACAACAGTACATGTGATGGAGAATCAACCAGTTGTGTTACGAAACCAGGATGGCAAGAGAGCATCATGTGCAGTACCTGCTTTTCCCATCCTTGTGAAAGAGCCACTGGGCAGTGGAAGAGCTGATCAAAGCACCTTGCTTTCAAATCACAATAGCTTTGGTCTTGTGAGCAGTGCAATATCATCAGTAAATTCTAAAGTGAAGACTTGCCTTCCTGTGGATTGTACCTCTGGAGGCATTACTGTCACCTTGGACAACAATACCATGTGGAATGAGTTCTACCATCGCAATACAGAAATGATTCTCACTAAGCAGGGAAGGCGGATGTTCCCATATTGTCGATACTGGATCACAGGCCTGGAATCCAACCTGAAGTATATCCTGGTCATGGATATTTCTCCCGTTGACAACTACCGCTATAAATGGAATGGGCATAGTTGGGAGCCCAGTGGAAAAGCAGAACCTCACGTCTTGGGGCGAGTATTTATTCATCCGGAATCACCTTCCACAGGTCATTACTGGATGCATCAGCCAGTGTCTTTCTACAAACTCAAACTTACTAACAATGCCTTGGACCAGGAAGGGCACATCATCTTGCACTCCATGCACCGCTATCTACCTCGCCTACATTTGGTGCCTGCCGACAAAGCCACAGAAGTTATCCAGCTGAACGGTCCTGATGTCTGCACCTTCACCTTCCCACAGACAGAATTCTTTGCTGTGACAGCCTATCAAAACATTCAAATTACACAACTAAAAATAGACTATAATCCATTCGCAAAAGGTTTTCTGAAAGATGGACTGAGAAGTAGTTCCCAATGTGAGGCAAAGCAAAATGGTAGGTTAGAGTATGAAGTCTTTCCTAATAATGACAGATGCCCATGTTCTCCTGAAGCTGATATTTTGGATCCTGGACAGAGAGGCCTAAATGGTTTATACAACAACCAGAAGATGTGTAATACTGATTTGGAAAGAGAGTCATTCAATTCAGACATCAATGAGCCTGATGAACCAGAATTAAAGCAGGAGACATCTGAATTGTAAGATCATATCTGTATATTTTTGGTGATGGTTGGGTTACAGTGAGCTTCGTTAGTTATTGCTGTGCAATACTTTGAAATACTGTGATGTTATAGCTTCTAAAGGAGAAATACCTGCATGTAGTTTTCTGCAACAAGAAATGGAACGTGGTTTTGACTTTGGAAACTATGTAAACTTTTCTAGCCCATATTCATGTTGTGCACTGCCCCCTTAGTTACTGCTTTTGTTTTCTCATATATGTTACATGAGTCTGTTTTTAAAATAAGTACTTACTTCATTTATGCCCAATGGAGATACAAAGAATCTTGCATTGTTCTTCGCTCCTTCCACAACAACCCTGTGAGGTAGGTGAGGTGGAGAGTGTGATTGGCTCATGTTACCTAGCAAGTTTCCTAGCAAGTTTCCATGGTAGCATGGGGAGTCAAATCTGGGTCTTATCACTACACCACACTCTTACCACTACACCACACTGGCTCCCATACATGTTCATTTCTTTATCATAGTAGTAGAAAGTTGAGCAAAAAGGCCATCTCAAACGGCAGTATCTTTCTGACCATCACATGTAAATGGGCAGTGGGTATTGTCATTTTCTCTATTTATGTGAGTTCTTTTAATGGCATCTACTTGGCTTCCGCTAGAGACAGAATAAGTACCTACCTGCTTCATTGTTTCCTTTATCTACTTGGCTTCCGCTAGAGACAGAATGAGTACCTACTTGCTTCATTGTTTCCTTTGCCAGGACTCAGGTATTTCTTCTGTTCCATGTGCTGATTTATTACACTATTATATGATAATACTTCTGAGTAAACATTAGTCCCATTGATTACACTGACACCTGCTTCCAAGTTAGTATGCTTTGGGCTACAGCATAGAAATAAATCCTGTTCCAACCAGTGGGACTGCAGTGCTATAATAAACTGAATTGAGGAATTAAAATTACTTCTGAGTAAACATGGTTATATAAGAGTCATCGTGGAAACAGACAGGATGATAGCAATTGCTTTATTCTGTTTTCAGGTTTTTTTAAATGTCAGTACATTGAAGTCTGATCATGTGTATGCTTAATCAAAAATAAACACCACTGAATTCAATGGCACATTACCAGTAGAAGTGCATAGAAAGATAGAATTGCCTGTAAGGCTACATTTACATGCATACCTACATGAGAGCTGGTCTCACTGAACTGAATTAAAGTTCCATGAAAATGATAATAGATGAGAATAATTATTCATTGCAAATAACATGTAAATATAAATGTTTGAGTTTATAGTGTCTGAAAACTTTATTGGTGTAGAAAAGTTTTATTATTGTTTCAGTTAATTAGTGTTCTCTTTTTCTTCAAGAAATTCTTCAAGATTATTGCAGGAAAAGATCATAAGGTAGGGATAGGGTCTGCTAAAACAATGGGCTTAGTTTTACAGACCATGAACTGAAGGAGTTCATGGAACAGATCTCTTCCCCCTGCGCTCTGCAGCCTCCTGCACCCTGGGAAAACAGCTACAAAGGTTGGGGAAGCCTCACGAATAGATTGGACTTAGGCAAGGGCTGCTGCCACAAGAAGGAATTGGCAGACGTTGTGCCCTCACCTCTTGCTACGGTTGTCAGTCTCCAAGTGGTTGGAGATTTCCCGCTGTTACACTTGATCTCCAGGTAACAGAGATCAGTTCCCCTGGAGAAAATGGTGCTTTGGAAAGGTAACTCTATGGCATTATATCCCATTGAAGTCCCTCCCCCCTCTAAAACTTGCCCTCTTGGGGCTCCCCCCCAAATCTTCAGGTATTTCCCAGTCAGGGCTGGCACCCTACCTCTTGAACAAACCTGTTTGCAGAAGAAATCATGCAGACCAAGTGTCCGTGTGTGATTTCTGTTGAACTCACCTTAAACAATAGCAATCTGTGCTGCATTCTGCTCTGTTTGGAAGAGAACAGGACAGAACAAGGTTCCTGACCTTCAGAGGCGCAAGAGGCTGCAGGAAGAAGGTAGTGAGATCTGTTTCATAAGCTCTTTCCATCCATGGCTTGTTGTGTTGAACCTAATATGTTGGTTGTACAGCCATTGCTTGGTATTTCTTTTCTACAAATGCAACATATGAATCTTTAGAGGGTAGAGAAACTACTAAGTATAATATTTATTATATAATTTTGATTTTTTTTCCCGTTAGTATAGTTTTTCTTAATTTTTTTTCTCCAGTCCAATAGCTAACCCTTGTGAAAGTGACTCTCACATGAAATCTCTGCTGATCTCAAGTGGGGACATCAATGTTTCCATTAAAGAGGAGCTGGTAGATGATTCTGATTATGTTTCAAATGTCAATATGGAAAGGATGCAGTTGAAACAGGAAGACATCAACAAAGAGACAGAAGATTTTTCCTGTAGTGATGATGATCCCATATTGGAGAAGCAGTTGAAGAAACATAGTGAAATGGGAGAATCCCACAAGCGATCACACAATAGCCCATTGGGTGTTGCCAAAACAAAAATGCTAAAATTGGACAATAGAACAATGTCTGCAGCTTCTATAGAGGCCTATGAGGTCACCAAGAGTATGGTAAAGATCTCTGCTCTTCAGTCCATTTTGTCTTCTTGTCGGACAGATAAATCCCTTTTGAAACATTCAGAACATTTATTTCCTGCTGGTTTTGAAAACATCGCTAGTCCAATTAAAGCTGTAGGGACAAAAATTAAAAACTTTTTTTCTGGAAACAATGAAGAACAGAAATATTGTTTAGTCAAAGATGTGCCATGGGAAAACATTCAAATACATAACAGCCATTCCATAAAGCAAAAACCATTGAACCTCAAATGCACAAACTCAGCAGCAGCCATAAATAATGTTGGAGGAAAAAAGCCAAATACAGCGAAGAAACCTGTGTTGAGTACTGATGTTAATAGTAATCCAAGTGCTGTGTTATCAGGACCATGTAGGAGAGGAAGACCTCAGAAGCTGAAGTCAGAGGTTGAACAACCCCTGAAATACATCAGAAAGGCTATTATGAAGAACCGTTGTGCCCCTTTGAGATCATGTTCTGACCACCCAGAGTTTATACTTGATCATGAGGATGTGGATGGAGTCCTGTTTGTATCCTTTGAATCAAAGGTAAATCTATGGGTCTTAATTTAGTATTCTGAAACACAACAGTTACTATAGATTTCAGGTGGGTAGCCATGTTGGTCTGAAGCAGTAGAACATTTCATTCTGATGCATGCACATGAAAGCTTATACCCAGAATTAAACGTTGGTCTTAAGGGTGCCACTGGACTCAAACTTTGTTCTACAACAGTTAATAGTTCCTTCTCAGTCTTAGCTATGAAATGTGAGATTTTGGAAAAGGGGTTCCCCCATGCTTAAAATTGAACGTTGTGGCTTATTTTTATTAAACCCACTAGCTTTGAGTTTTGTAATTTGGATCTTGAATGGTATATATGATAATGCAAAATTGTATTATCCAGACCAGTCTATTTCAGTTGGTTTATATTGTCATATGTTACTTACATGACTTTTGGAAGATTGTCTCTCTTGTGAGCCTGGAATACTGTTTCATGTAAGACATTTGATATTTATTTTGTCCCTGTTTATATATAGGAAGATCTCAATAATCACACCATTGATCAGTCTGGGAGAACAGGAGAACCACTGAATGAACAGACTGTTTTACAAATTACATGTGATTCAGGTACTGACTTAGCATGAAGTAATTGTAATTTATTTCCTGCTATTTAGAAAAATATTTAGAATAATGCTAAAATGGTATATTCACATCATAACCACTGAATGTGAATTTTTTCTTCTGGCCGGCTGTCAAGAGAAGCCAAATCTGCTCGAAATAAAGCTCTTAGAAGATTTGAAGTCCTTCAGGCATAAACAAGTGATACATCCCAGTCTTCAAGAAGGTATTTACAGATATTCAGACCTTAGATCTCATGAAAGATAAGTAGAACATATTGAATTTGCATTGGCAAAAACTGTTGCTAAAGTGATACAGATACAGTTTTATGGTTGAAATTATATGTGCAGATCCATTATCCAGGAAAAAAATATTCAGGAAGAAGCTCTCTTTTCTTGCATTTATACTATGGAAACTGTTTAGCTGTACTTTTATTTGACATAGTACTGTGAATAATGCACAGGTTTATTGCCCACCATCCTGTGGATTGGATTCAGTGATCTGCTAGCAGGAGGACCTGGAGGCTACAGATCTTTCCTCTGGTCCCCGTTCCCTCAGCAGTCCACAGGAAAATTGATTCATGGCGTCTTGGGACTCACATGTACTGATAACCATGTGGACAGAGGGCTGCATTGAGAAGGGGACAAAATTGCTTCATCTCCCATCACTGAGCTGTGCTCATAGAAGCAGGAAGCAGTTTCATCCCTTTCCCCTCAAGGTAGTCTCCTGACCAAAGTGCCCTGTTGTCCACTCAGGTTCCATGAGCTCAGGAATCAGTTTTCCCAGGGGGCCCTGAGGAGATTGCTGAAGCGGAGGGGAACACAGCACGGAAACATGCTTCTTGCAGTGGTGGTTCTTTAGATCCAATCCGTTTCATGGAGTCCTATATTTGTTTTTGAGGAGGTTGGTTATCCACATAATTGAATTTGAGCTGTAAAGATACTTGAGGTGGTATTTTCTTCTTCCAGTGGGACTGAAGCTGGGTTCTGTGGACCCAGCAGTTAGCATTGACCTAAAATATTTGGGTGTACAGCTTCCTCTGAGATCTTCAAAGGATCGTGTATTTGGTAACAACCAAGGAATAAGACCCAGTTCTTTAGGTAAATGGGTTTTAAAATCCATAAAGTGTTAGAATATTAGTAGGCAAGAAAAGCTTGAATGTTCTAATATTAATAAAATCTTATTCTTTTTTCTAGAAGAACATTTTGTTAATCTTGCTACCTAATGAAAATAATTTCTAGTAAAGGCAGTTGCTATCTGTAAGTCTGGTAAATAGTTTTCTGTTAAAAATCTCTTTTGTCTTTTCATTTGGTCTCTGGTTAGTAGGGTTGCCAAGTCCCCCCAGGGGGTGGGGAAACCCCCGCCCAAGAGGCCCGTCCCCGCTGGCGCAGATCGGGCCACCTGGGGAGACCCCACCCACAAAGTGTTAAATGTGCCTGGCATGAACACGTCACCTGGAGGTGACGTAATCGCGTTGGACACGTTGTGGGGGGACGCTCTGTCATCCGAGGGAAAACTCTATGGTTTTCCCTCGAATGATTGTGGCCCTGCCCCCAACGTGCCCGATGTGATTACTTCACTTCTGGGTGACGTAATTGCAGCGCGTGTGCTTTGCTCGCACACCAGGAAAATTCAAAGGGACGTCCGGGACTCCCCCCGCTATTCCCGAGGTAGGACTTGGCAACCCTACTGGTTAGTAAGATAACTTTGCTGTCTTTACTTCTAGATGCTAGCCTTTCCTTCATTTCCAGGACTGGGAAAACAGATGATTTTAGAAAGATAAAAGGATGGCAGGAAAAAGTCCACAATACTTCTAGGCATGAAGGTAAGAAGTAGATTCTGTATGGTATGGTGATTCTACAAACAGAAAAACTTAATTTTTTCTCAGTGAGAACAAAGTAAATAAATAATAACCCTACACTTTCCTAACAATCAGTTTTCTGTTGTTTTCGTTTTTATGAGGAACTGAAGATTTGATTGATACTGAAATATTTTTGTTTATGCAGTACAAACACATTTATATATAACACCAGTTCCCATGATTTCATCACATTTGATTGTGACCCCCCCAAACCAGCACTTCTGTGGGACTGAGTAAATGGTTCTGTTTGAGTTCTTAGCATTAAATTTAGCAGACAGCAGCTGTCAAGACTGTTGAGAGATAGGCAAAAACTGTCATCCCCAAGAAAGTGGAGTGGCTAGAGGTGGGAGTATGTTTTGCTTGTGAATAATTGATGCTGACTATTTTATTCTGTTTGTAGCAACAATCGTTTTTGCTTCCCTGTGTTCCTAGAAGAACATCAAGCTTCAAATCCTAACCATTTTTCCATTGATGGAAGGCACTTAGAAAGAAGGGGTGGTTTTTGCTAATTTCCCTTCTCCTACTGCAGGAGCGCCCCACTTCATCCACACATGTCCACACTTCTTCCAGATGTTCACCAGTCCCTGGGGCATGACAGTCTGCAGCCAAATAGTGTAGACAAGAACTTTTGTTACTTCAGATGTTGATCTGCTCATCCTAGATAACATCTAAGTCCAAGGTTTTTTCTTTACTTTTGAGAAATGTCTTTATGTGGCCCTTTAACAAAATAGAACAAAAAGGGAAATACATCAGGTGATAGTTGACTTATTATTGTACAAAGTTCCTATGTGTTTCACCATGCAGGCTTTGTCAGGGGGAATCTATAAAAACATAATTTTATACTTAATACAAATAATAAAAGGACCCCTTAATAAAAATTATTACAAAAGTATTTTAAAAGTATTGATTAAAAAGACATGATCAGAATTAATTTCAAAATTTGATACATATTAGTCAGTATACCATATAAGATGAATAAATTATACATTGGAAATGAAACAAGACAATAAAATATATAATATATGAAGCAAATGCGGACCAAAGCATTCAACTAGTGCTGGAATTGTCCACAGCAATTAAGTTCTTTTACTAGTGAAGACTGACATAGTGTTTTTTTTAATGTATAGAGATTAGCTGAACATGGCCAGAAGTTCCAGATCAGAATTTAACCCATGAGGGGTCAAAGTCTACAATCTTAAGATCCACTCCATCTCCTTTTTTAATAGGGCTTTTTCATTGTGATGGTAAGATTTATATAAATCCCCAAAAATGAAATCAGTGGGTCCATGTTCTTTTTCCATAAAATGCTATACCAAAGGTGCACCAACTGTTCTGCGAAGTATGTTGTTCTCAAATACTGTTATATGAGTTTTAATTTTCTAGAGGTCTTCCCTATGTATAATTAAAAGAACATCTGATGACATATATAATCATATTTGAGTTGCATGTTGTGAAGTTGTTTAAAACATATTTTTTGTCAAAGGGTTGATAAAACACTTCATATTTTGAGTTAGGTTACAACAAATGTCCACATCTAAGATGGCCTTGGTCAAACCTGCTTCTGGAATGGTTCTTTGTAGGTTCATGGGAACAAAGATGTTGCTTTAAAAAAAATAAAATAGGGATGTATTGTCAATGGTCTCATTTACGCAGATTTTTCAGGGAAACTATTTTGTGTTTCCTTTGAAGCCAAGGTTAGATTCCACATGCTTTTAGGTGTTTGGGATTTAACATCTTTCTGTGTAACGTTCTGTGGTTTATTCAGGTACCATTCTGGAGGGCTCCTTGAAGAACCGATCTGCCTTCTGCAGTGATACACTCGATGAATATTTAGAAAATGAAGGGAAACTAATGCAAACAAGTATGGGATTTCCTCCTAACTTCTCCAGTTGTCCTGTGGTTCACCAGTTTTCATCTGAAAGCAGCAACTATGTACAAGCGCAACACAGCATTCTAAAGAAAAAATGCACTCCACCCACCTCTTACAATTTTAAGCCACTATCTCTGCCTTCCTTTAGAAAGAGAAGAAGAAACATTAATAGGAAAAAAGTGTCTTCTAGAGGCAGCATAAAATCCAGTAATTCTGCAGTGGCTTCACTTGCTTTGTCAAAGGAGCAATACCACATCCAAGTCTTGGAAGACAGAGTTACTAATCCTCAGCCAAACAGCGAAACAGATAATACAGTAAATGTTCTTATGACGCCAGACTTAGATGAAGATGTGCAGGGAAAACAGGGAACTGTTTGTTGGTCAACATGGAACAGTAACATATGTACAACTGATACAAAACTGATGGATCTGGAGGGTTGTGCGTTACAGGATGGGAAGCCACAAACTTATATTACTGAAGAACGTGCGGACTTTTCTCTGAGAACTCTGTTCATTTCACAGGTAAGCTACAGTGCCAGTTGTCCATCACCCAGTGATTGTTTACGGTTAGATGTGCATGTGCTAAAAATGGGGCATGTGTATCTATAGCTATTTTTCTTCTCTAGTCTTTTTGTCTGTCAAATGTGCCCAGTTAGGTTTTGCATGACAACCACATCTTCTACCTGATAGTTCTTTTACACACACACAAAATCATAATAACTTGTTTCAAGCCCTCTATTTTGTAGAATGAATTGGCAGTAGTAGTGTCCATAGTAATGTACACCCTGTAATTTCCTGGATCAGCCCAAAGTATTTTATTTCAAAAGGACTTTGTGCGCTATTTATTTATTTATTTTCTTCACTTATACCTAGCCTTTTTCCCCAACGGAGATTTGGACCTGAGTCTCCCAGATACTAGTTTGGCACTGCATATGAATAAAACATTGCCGTTCCTCATACTTATTCAGCACAGACTTTCCTCTTACTCAGAGGTATGCTTAATCTGCATTGATGAAATACATAATTTCTTAGATTGTTATATACATATGGTTGTATCAAAGGCCAGAGTTTCTGTCCATTCTTCCTTTTAATTATGATTCTTAGTTCCAAATAAAGCTATTGCAGTGTCTAATCATACCCGAGTGGGTTCAAGTGAAGTTGATGGGTTTGGAGGATAGTGCATCACGGCAGGGGAACACACAGACTTACGTTTCAGAAGAGCAAGCAGACGATTCCCTGTCAACTTTCAGGGCCATTGAGGGTGGGGAGGTCAGCTGTTGTGCTCCTGAAGCCAGGATTTCATGCAGAATACATTTTATTTTAATGCAGTTCTGGCTGCAGTGACTAGCATTGCAGAAAAGTCAGAGCACAGTAAAACCACTATGTCAGCTGTCCTGCCTTTTAGCAAGGCTGAAAAGTAAACCCTCGCCTAACAGGATCATGCGTAGCCTGTCAACCAAGCCAGCATTGGAGGAAGGCAAGACAAGCCACCACAGCTGATGTCTGCTACAGTAATTGCCAGGCTGCAGCCTGCTAACAAGGTTGTTGTCTTCAGTGGTCTGTTCTTTCCTTCTTCCTTTCCTTGTACCCAGCTCCATAGTTTTGTCTACCCAAAGCAGCAGTTAGTGTATTGTAGCAAGATAAAACAACCTTTCCTTCTCTTTTCCTTAATAATTTTGAACCCTGTATGTTCAAAGACATGAGCAAAAAAAAACTTCTGACAACTTTATTTGAAATCACTATTTATAAAAATAGAGATGTAATTTGGGTAAAGTGAGTAAAGAGAAGTCGGTAGATGACAATGTGATAGTGTAGGTAGCGTAAGTCTGTCAGTTGAGTTCAGGCTGGGTAATATCTCCCATTTGCTTAATGGACAGAGCCATGCAAATGAACTGAGTCTTTGTCCCTGCCACCAAGAAGAAAGTCCTCCCAGTTATAGCCCTGTCTGTGCTGCAGCTTGACACCCTAAGATTCTCTCCTCTACCTAATAGATACATTTCATGTTTTCATACTAAAGTTCTTTCCCTCCTTTTGGTCCTCTGTTTTCCTTGGTCAGACTTATGGCGACCCTGTAGGATTTTCAAGGCAAGCTGACTGACAGGAAAGAATTATCTTCCACGACAAATTGGCCCCAGCTGCATGCATGATTAGAACAGGAGACTCCCCCTAGGCATTGGTCCCATGTTGTGGACCTAGGAACTCAAGGGAATTATTTTGCAGATAAGCCTTTCATACAAGCCTCCTCCTAAAGCCCTTGCAGCTCCAAACAGGAAAATTGACCAGATGGATGAAGCATAGCAGAACAGGGTTGAGAAGCAGAGGAGCCAACCAAGAGGCTGGGGTAATAGGTGGAAATCCCAAACCAGCTACAAAAGTTTGGGGGACTGAGATGTGGCTTTTATGCACCTGTAGTTGCATTGAGAAAGGGGGCAGTGTCTCTGCTTGACAGAATTGGGTTCCATCTAGAAAATTTGAATCTGATTGGAAGGTTCGAACTTTAGGGGCATGGGAAACATGGAAACATAGAGCTAGAAGGGACTGCAGGAGTCATCTAGTCCAAACTCCTGCACAATGTAGGAAAATCACACCTAACTCCCATCTTCCTCCCCGTGACCCCGCTGTACACGCAGAGGAAGGCAAAAAACCTCCAGGATCCCTGGGTCAATTTGTTGTGGAGGATAATTCCCTCCTGACTGGAGGAAAAAAGAACTCCGAATAGGGGCATGATTCTGTCAACGTGGGGTGATTAGTTTGGTGGTGGTGGAAACTGCTATCAAGTGACAGCTGACTTATGGCGACCCTGTAGGATTTTCAAGACAAGAGACGTTCCAAGGTGACTACATTGCCTGCCTCCATGTCACGACCGTGGTATTCCTTGGAGATCTCCTATCCAAATACTAGCTAGGGCCCACCCTGCTTAGCTACCAAGATCTGATGAGACTGGGTGATTAGTTTACCTGCCCAACAGTTTGGCTTAGCTTAACAAAGGACTGGGCAGTGTTTGACGGCCTTTGACAAAGGCCAGGAGATGGCTGATGGGCGAGTTTGAAAAGAAATATTTTGTCCACATTGTGGAGGGGAGTTTTCCTTTAATTGCAATGCTTGTGATAAGTGCCATCGAGTCGCTTCTGACTTATGCACTAATGTCCTTCAGAATGTCATATTGTTAACAGCCTTGCGGCAGGTCTTGCAAACTGAAGGCTGTGGCTTCCTTTATTGAGTCAAGCCATCTCATGTTGAGCCTCTTTTCCTGCTGCCTTCAGCTTTTCCTAGTGTTATTGTTTTTCCGGGGGCTCTTGTCTTCTCATAATGTGACCAAAGTGCAATAGCCTAGTTTAGTCATTCTAGCTTCTAGGGAGAGTCCAGACTTGCTTTGATCGAGAAACCTACTGATTTTTCTTTCTGGCAGTCCACTCTTCTCCAATGCTACAATTCAAATGAATCAACTTTCTTCCTGTCAGCTTTCTTCATTGTCCAGCTTTCACACCCATACATAGTAATGGGAAATACTGTGGCATGAATTAACTTGCTCTTGGTCACCAGCACACATTCTTACATTTAAGAATCTTTTCCCATCTCCTTTATGGATGCCCTTGCCAGTTTCATTCTCCTTCTGATCCCTTGATTGCGGTCTCCCTTTTGATTGATGATGGAGCCAAGGCATAGAAAATCTTGAACAATTTCAGTTTCTTCATCAGTCTTAAAGTTGTTTCATTCCCCAGTAGTCATTACTTTTGTCTTTTTGATGTTCAGCTACAATCCTGCTTTGCCACTTTCTGCTTTAACTTTCAGCAGTAGTCGTTTCAAGTCCACTATTTTCTGCAAGTAATGTGGTGTTATCTGCATATCTCCAACTGTTAATGTTCCTCCCCCCAATTCTCACCTTCCTCTAAATCTAATCCACTTTTCCTTATGACATGTTCTGCATATAGATTGAAGAGACAGGGAAATAAAATGCATCCTTGTCGAACACCTTTGCCAAATGGAAACCATTCTGTTTCTCCATATTTTGTCCCAACAGTGGTCTCTTGTCCAGAGTACAGGTTGCACATCAAAATAGTCAGATACTGTGGCACACCCATTTCTTTTAAAACCAGCAGTATGGCTTTTCATGATCCACAGAGTCAAACGCTTTGCTGTAATCTATGCAACATGAGCTGATTTTCTTCTGAACTTCCTCTTTAGCAAAAGGAGTGAATTGTTTGTCATTTATATGCCCTCTAATATCTCTGAGAATCTCAGCATGGAGGATCCTACCTCAGAGTTTAGATTCTGGAGAAAATCTAAGTGAATGGTGGGATTTCCACCAGTGTAGCGGGACTTCCTCACCTCTCCCCTCCCACTGTAGCTCCAGGTGCTCCCCTAAATGTTGTTCAAGGGGCCTTAGGAATGGGGAGGGGGGGAGATGTCAAAGTAGAAGGAAAATCAGCAAAAAAATTCCTACCCCTTTCCATTAGCAGAAATTCTACTCTGTGTCCAAGTTTTATTGCCTTTAGGTTAGATTTTCATCATAATTCTTTGTTGACTTTTATTAAGATGGCTGTCAAGAGAACAAAATAAAGAGGTTTAGGTTGGGGTGCACTAAAGTGCTCTCTACCCTTTTGTATGCTGCTGTTTCATCTTGTAGTGCACAAGCTGAGCCTCAACCACAGCACAAGTGGGGACAGTAAATTCTCTTTGGGATGAAGCAATGAGCTCTTTTTATCTTGTCTGGGAGAAAAGGTATAATGTCTCCTAGATGTGCTGCAACAGAAGTTGACTCAGAAGATTAACAAGAAAGGATGAGATTTACATTTTGTTTTATGTTTAAATTCAGCACATAGTCTGGCTAGCTAGACTGCTGGTGGAATTGTGTGCAGCCCTCTTTAGTACTTCTGAGTTAGTGCTGATTTTTCAGGATGGTTGAGTTATCAAGTATTTTGTATTCACTTACAGAATACTCTGGAGTTTTTACTAGGCAGGGTATTTTATTTTGTAAGAAACATTCTTGCTTCTATTTGCTAATAATAACGCAAGTCAGGTAACAGCAGCCAGCCTTCAGGTCTGTCTTAAGATACAGAAAAATGCATGGGACCTTGGCTGCTGTTCTTCCACTCAGTCAAGGTTCTCCTGCAGTTATATGGCAGGAAATAGCGATTACCTCTTTTCTTGCAGGATCTGGTATTTATTTATTTTACTTTATTTATACCCCACAGGGGATTTAGGGCAGCTTACAACATTTAAAAATACATTTAGAAATACAATAAATACAAATAAAATCAATAAATACAATAATAAAACCAATTAAAATAATAAAACAACAAATTACATGGAGAATTAAAACAACTGGCTATCTCCCTGGTTCTCATAATATTAGCCAAAAGCTGTACAAAACAACGCAGCTTTACATACCCTACAGAATGCTGAAAGATCCCACAGGGCATGAACTGCCCTGGGGAGCTGATTCCAGAGAGGGGGCAACCACTGAAAATGCCCTTGCCCCGATGGTTGACAAGCAGGCAATTTGCGGGCCAGGCACCCATAGAAAGTCCTGCAATGGTAATCTAAGGAGGCGGGGGGGGGGGTCATACTGGGAGAGGTGTTCCAGGGCAGTACCAGACCATTTAGGACTTTATAGGTCAAAACCAACACTTTAATTGGCACCAGATGTTAACCGGGAGCCAGTGCAAGTGCCAAATGATTGATGTTATACTTGCAGGCCAGGGAGACTGAGTTAGCAGTCTAGCAGCAGCATTCTGGACCATCTGAACCTTCCAAAGCATCTTCAAAGGCAGTTCTAAGTAGAGGATGTTGTAACAGTCTAATATGGAGGTGACCATTGTGTGGATCACAGAGGCAAGGTCAGAGTGGGACACACAGGGAAGCCAGCTGGCAGGCTTGGTGTAGATGATAAAATGCTGTCTTAGCCAACCTGTTCGTCCAGGGTAAGGGAAGAATCAAGCCACACCCCTAAACTCTTAATGGAGTCCACTGCAGAGAGCTGGACCCATCAAGTGCAGCTAAGGCCAGCCACCCCAGGCACCAGACCTACTGGACCACATGATCTCCATTTTTGAAGGATTTAGCCTCAGCCAGCTCTTATCTAACCAATCCACTATGGTGGCCAGTCATGAGGCCAGGGCTAAGATCCCAGCAGCCAGCTGCTTTTCAAGCAGGAGGTAGAGCTGGGTGTCATACTCATGTTGGTGGCGCACAATTCCAAACCTGATGATTTCCGCCAGAGGGTGCATATAGAGGATCAACCTGTGCAGGACTCTACAGGTTAGGGCCTGGGGGGCCAGTCCCTGTCCACCAATGGCTACTCTCTGTGAGCATCCCTAGAGGGTATGGTAGGAATGTCTGTGCTTTTAAGGACAACTGTATTGTTACCCAAACTGCCTATCTCCTTTTAAATGGGGGAATTAGCAGGGAGACAGCATTAGCAAAATGGGTGTAACAGACGGGATCCTACACTTATGTATGCCAGGGTCAGTTTCAAAGAGAGAAATTCTCAAATAATAGGGACTGTGTTGGAGGAAGATTGTTTTATTGAAAAATGTTTATTATTAAATGTAAAGCATATGCACAAAGCAATCAAATAACACACGCAAACAAGGCTACAGCAAAAAGGAGGAGCTTGTAGAGACATAAAGGGAGTTTTGAGGTGATAGTTACCATCCAGATGTGCAGAAGTCCAATGGAAGAAGATTGTGAACGACCAGCATATCATGAACAAAGGGACCCAAACTCTGCTACTTTACTAGGCACCCAAACTTTAAACAAAAGGTGTGATGGCACCCTTGTGGGTATATCCTGGAGAATGTGTGTAGAATTGATGGCAGACATTATCTAATATTTCAGAGTTAATAGCTTTTGGTAACCTGGGATAATAGCTCAGGAAGAGGGCCATAAATCTGTTTCCCAGAGAAATATTCACATTTAAAAGGAAGTATTACCCAGGAAGGTAGCCATAAAAGACAGATGTAGGTATGCTCCAGAGAAATGTTAATCTGTATGAGAGAGAGACAAAAGGAGCTTTTCAGAGGTAGGAGATCTCCATATAGGAGACATGCTGGAATGCTGAGAACATTGATACTTACCTGGGAGGGGGGAGAGGCAGATTGTACATAGACAAGACACATGTTCTGTTTCCACAGCCTCCAGGGCCCATGCTTTAGGCAAGCTCCTGTGTGTGTGTGTTTTTCCCCTTTTTAGGACTGTCACAGACTCAGGAGCAGTGCTTTGGGGAACCCTGGGATGGTTTCAGTGTGAGGGTGCTTGTGACAGGCTGCCCTCTGATCCATGGTATGACAGTGGGTTGACAGTATACCATTCCAGTCCAAATCGTATACTCCCTGTTCCAGAGCTGTCATCACCGATGGTTCAGTCCAAGACTTTGTCAGCTATTTCAGTTACTCAGGCAACATTCTTTTTTCATCCAGATCTTAATCATGTGATAGAATCTGACAATTTGTCACCACAGTTATCTCCTGCAGGAATGAAAAGTATTGCACCTGATTCTAAAACTGCATGCTACTCCAATCAGCACCCAAGTAGGTAGTACTGATAGTTTAGTACAGCTTCAGATCTGGCAGTTTTGCTTTGCTTCAGCTTCTAAGACAAAATGATATTTTACATTTTATTTTTCAGCATGTTTTACCCTTCAAATTTACAAGTGATTCAGTGAATGCAAATCAAAAAAAGCAGCCAGATAGTTTTGAAGACAGAGAGCCATTGCAATTATATTTGACAAAAGTGCAGTTCCCTCAAAGACAGTTCTGAAACACACATGTACAGGAAAAGAATTGTCAAATGAGGCACCATTCATATAATCTGACATTTCTACAGATGTTATATCATCAGATCATTTATATATTAGCAGGAAACCAAGTACTGAAGGAAGGGCATGCCAAATATCTTGGAGGCATGTCAGATGAGATTTGTGAAGGTTGTAGGCAAACTACAGGTCTTGCATATAATATATTACAGAGAAATTCCATAAATCTGGAAGAAAGTGGATAGTTTAAAAGATCCAGTGAAAGGCATGCAGGCATTGCTCAAACACAGAGGCCTGCTACTGGGTCAGAAGCATATAAACAGACAGTTCACATCAGAAGAAATGGTCATCATTGAATGTAGAGAGGGACCAGATCCCATCAGTGGGAAAACAAAAATGATTTTTCACTATCCAAAAAGCACTCGAAGGAGGAAAGAATTGACTGTATGAAAACAGAAAGAGATGAGGAAGAAAAAAGGAACCCTGGGGTCAGCTTTGCAAAAGAGCAGAATACCATACCAGGAAAGAAATACAGAAAGAATGCTCAAGAAGTTTCACCTAAAAGGAATACTGATTTTCAGGGTGGCATCAAACTATTAAAATCAACAAAACCTCTAGTTGGTCAGTTGCTAAATGGTTAGAACAGAATATACCCAAAATCAACCACCACAAGGAAGGTTTATGGCTATTATTGATACTACCATGAGAAATACAGAACATGATGGGGGGGGAATTATGTTTTTGTAGAGGGAATGATTGATAAGAGTATCGGGTTACCAAACTGAAAATATATTGCACACTGAACTGGTGAGCATTGAGCTCTTTTAAAATGAAAAATTTATGACAGCGAATTGTTTTAGCTATAATCCAGTTGACTATATAGGATTGTGGGAGCCACTGTGACCAGTTGAGATCCCTGTTGCCACTTGCCTGAGAGCCAGGAATCTGAGTCCATGACAGGCAGATGTACAGTGGAAGAATCACACCAGGTGACAAAGATGCTCTACTGGGATCTCTTCCCAGTCTCTTTCACTGTCCAAACTGGCCATTTACTTCTCTCACAGAGGGTACTGGTTACAAATATCCTATTGTTGATTGTTAAATTTCCTCAGCAGTTAGAATGTTTGTAATTATTCCATGAAGCCACATGAACACATGGAGCTGCCTTATACTGAATCAGACCATTGGTCCCTCAAGGTCATTATTGTTTACTCAGACTGGCAGCCACTCTCCAGGGTCCCAGGTCTTTCATATCACTTACTAACTGGTCTTTTTCACTGGAGATGCTGGGAATTGATCCTGGGATCTTTTGCATGTCAAGCAGGTGTTCTACCACTGAGTGACAGCCACTCTGTAAGAGGCTAATCCTTAGCCAAAAATGGTGGTGTTTGGAGTCCTGACAAATGTGAATAGTCAACTTATCATAATACAATATAAATAAAAATATACACAGAGGAAAACAAATCCCAGGTATCTGTTTTTGGATTGGTGAAATGTGCAGCTAACCTCCAAGAATTTGAAAATGTTTTATATCTCTTTGTATTCCTAGAAGTTAAAATCTAGTGCTAGCTCCAAAAGAATTGAGGCTATCAAAAAGGTTCACCTTCAAAAGTAGTACAACTCAAACAGAATCAGATTCCAAAACATAGGGTACCCAAATCTTGATCTAATCTAATACTTTTTCAGTTTCCAGGGCAGAAGAGTGCTACAAGTTCCCGCATTCAACATTCTGCATCTCCAGTGGAACAGAATGTGACAGAGAAAGTTGAGTTCGGTACTATCCATCTAGAAGAAAAGAAGTCACACAAACAGGAGACAGAGACAGTGGAATTGCAGATCACAATGTCTGATAGTAAACCAGAAGAATTGTTAATAACTCAACCACAGTCCCATGTAGAAGGGATCATGTATGACAGAGATGCTGTTACTTCATGGGTAGCAGGGAAGAATACAGAAATGGTGAAACAGTTATCAAGTGCTGTTTCTGTCTTCCAACTTGAGACTGTTTTACTAGATCACTCCTATTTCATCAAAGGAACAGCTGAGCTGCTACAGAATATTAAACTTTCTGAAGACACATCAGATGATATTTTTCAAATCGTAAGCCCAAAGGAGCTCTAAGCAATTTGACATTTTTAAGTAGTATTTTTGATATACATCTGTTATGTACCATGTAGTGCTTGGATCGCATAGTAGATTTCTGCTAATGGAGAGGAAGACCTCTGTGTTCTGTCCCCTATGAGCTGCAGTGTTTGTGGGTGGGGAGGAAGTAACATGCCATTGACAGAAATGCCTTCCACTAGCAGACATTTACAGTGGGATCCAAGCCTGAGTGACAACTGATCCACATTGACTTCAGTTTACTAGTCTAATTTATGCGAAGGATTGCAACCTGGGAAATTTTTGCAGTTATGAGGAGAGAGTCCAAAGAAGCAGTATGTGCATATGTAGGAGAACCGTACACACAGCCACAGATTCCTTGGAAACTTGCTCCCAGGAGCTAAAAACAGTTTTATAAATAGAACAGCAGTTTGGCTGTTCAGTACTAGAAACTGTAATGTGGAAGTGGTGCATGGTTCTTTCCTCTGCTCACATCTAAAGCTTGAATTCACAAAGCTACCTTATGCTCCGTCAGACTATTGATCCAGGTTTATCTAGCCCAGTAGTCTCCATTCTGACTGGCAGCAGCTCTCCAGACTCTTAAGCAAAGCTCTTTCCCAGCTCTGCTACTTAAGTTCCTTTCACTGGCCCTCCCTCAGTGGATTCCAATGAACGATACAGTCGAAGATGAGTAATGCATACTTCAGGCACATAGATTACCCTGGCTGCAAGCAGCCATGGTACTTTCTTGGCTATTAGTTCACCTGCAGCTGCATGGATAAATGTTGATGTGACTCAGTCTGTACATGATACAGCTTCAGTTCTCCCAGTTATTGCTGTGCCTGAGAAAGAGTCTTCCATTATCATGGGACTTGCTTTCATTTGTATCCCTCTACAGTAAGATGCACATAAACACAACACTGTACAACGTGGACATCTCTGTCAGTTGTAAATGTTGTCAGCTATTGCTCTGAAATGTTGCACTGAAGGATTATGTTTCATGACTATATGTCAAGATTTTCAGGTCTTGTGTCATTTAGAAATAGATAATATTGCTGTGTTGGTTCCAAAAGCTGTGTCATCTTTACAGTTCAGTATACACAGTGGATTGAAATTGTTGCTCAAACATTGGTGATTTATGTATTGAAATGAAACACATCATCTTACTGGGGTTTCTCTGCAGGACCACATAACTTTTTGTCTGTGTTTAATACTTTGATTCAGGATAACAGTGAATCCAATGAAGGTAACAAAAATGTGGACATCAGATCTGTGGAGAAGGAGTTTTTAAAGAAAACGAATAACTTGGATATTGAGACAGCAGCTGCCCATGCCTTACCATCCAGACAACTGTAAGCACATGCCTTTGTTACATCTGTGTGTGTTTTAAACTAGGAATTGGATTTTCCTTACGGGGCTGATTTTACCATACCTGGCAGATTTAGTTTATACACTTCAAGGTTCCAGTTCTACAATATGTTTTGTCCATGCATCTCCGATGGAATAAGGACTGCTTTTGTTGAAGCTTAAACTATATTCTGAACCACATCATGGTGTCTGTCTAAGCTCTCCCTGCTTTTTTTCAACCTCTAGGAACTTGGTTCATGACCATTCAGATAAGGTGATCACACCGTCTCCTAAGGTATCTACCTTGTGTTTGTTCTCCTTTTGGCTTCTTTGTATTGAGTGTTGCCATCTGAAAAACACATTAATTGTTTTTGTGTTTGAGTTTTTTCAAGAACATAATTTATATCTGTCTCAGTATTAGTTAAGCACAAGAGGGGAACCCGCGATACTCACGGAGAGGGGGAGAAGAGCTC
>NW_015161956.1:1254658-1344446 GCF_001447785.1 Gekko japonicus
CTCGGCGGCGGCGAGGCCGGTTCCCCGGCCGGCCGCCCAGCCAGCTCCGAGAAGGAGGAGGAGGCGGCAAGGCCAGCTACAGAGCGTTCCCTGCGCATGCGCAGGGGACGCTCTGTCACTTTCGGGGGGATTTAAACATCCCCCCAAAAAATTTTTCAACTTTTTCGATTTTTGTGCACACGTTGGGACTGGCCCACGTGTGTACAAACCTCCCCCTCCCCACCAAGTGCCCCCGGAGCGCTGATTTAGCGATCCGCACTCAGGGGGCAACTTGGCTGTTAGATATATAGATTGACCTTCTCCCCCTCCCCATTGTCTTAACTGAGAACCTCACAGTGCCGTTCTAAACAAAGTTATACCCTTCTAAGTCCTTTGAAATCAATGGACTTAGAAAGTCACTGTTCTGCTCAGGGTTTCACTGTCAGGCTTTTCTGTTTTCCAGTGTAGTGGCTTCAAAGTCAGGCAGTTCCTTGGGTTGGATCCCATGGATCTGTTCCACTAGCAGAGGTGCTGTCTTCCAGTTGAGTAGTGTTCCCCTGACACAAGGGAAAGCACCTTTTGCTGGACATAAGTACCTTTAGTAGTGGAATGGATCCATGGAATCCAACCCATAATTCTTTTCCCCCCTTCCCCAGTGTCTGGTCAGTCTCACTAAGAACAGGGAGTCCTGCATCATCCCATGTTTTGAGAGACTATATAAATTGCAACTAGTTATACAGATCTCTGTATTTTTATTCTGTTTTATTTGTTCTCAATTTCATTGTTTTGAATAGCAGTCTGAATTCCGGAACAGTAAGCTAAAGGAGGTGGCACGAGTTGTGACTAGGCATCGTTCAAAACACACAGAAGAAGAACGTTGCCGCCGCAAAGAAATTAAAGAACTCTTTGAAAAATTGCAAGTGACTTTGCAATTGCACGGCCACAGAGTTGCCAAGCGCATCCTGCTTGAAAAAGTAAGTGTTGTATAGTTTAGCCTGAACAAGGAAAGTATTGCATCTTCTTTGAAGCAAGAATTAAAATCTTGTGGAATGTAAAGGCTGAGTTTTTAGAAATATATACATAAAAACTAGAGTTAAACCTCTAAAGTGGCAGTACTGTTCCTTCCTGATGGAAGAGTGTCAGACAGGACAAATGCACCTGAGATATTTTTTCCCAGAGTTCTTTGATTGAGTAATAACAACGGTACATACCCTAAGCTTTTCATTCTCAGTAGCACTTTTTCCTGGCAGCAACTCACTGCCCTGAATTGTTTTTTGTAATGATTTGTTAGAAGGAAAGAGAAGCCATATTTGTTATGTGCATATTTTACTAAAATCTGAAATTGACCTCTTGGTCCCTTCTCAGGCCTTTGAAGAGATCCAGGGGCTAGTGAATCAGGCAGATAAACTGATGGGTCAGAAGAAGTTACTGATGCGCAGGCAGGACATCCTGATTCATAAAGCATCTGCACTATCAGGTGAGATGGCTTTAGGGACAGAATGCATGCACGGTAAAATAAATACAGAAATGATGACCTACATCTCAGGATATGGAGACTCTAGGGTAGTTCTGACAAGTTTTGAATGTGGGTGGAAAGGATGGGTTCATATAGAAGGGTACATTTTCACAGAAGTAAATGGTAGTTAGATGGCTAACTTGCTGACTCCCCTCTGATAGGCTCCTATCAGCTGTGTGTTCCGTTGCTAAGCAGTGGGGGGTTTGGACTTATTTGTGAGTTGCTATAATTGTTTTCAGTACTCTGAATTGCCAAATGTGAGGGAAGTCTTTACTATTTTCTCTGTAGGCAAGACACAGGAGGTTGTCTTGAAGAAGCTTCAGTATATCAGTACAAAGCAGAAAGCAGTAGAAGCACAGCAGCAGCAACAGAAAAAACAACCTGTGAAGGCTGTTGAAAGTGCAGAGACTGCTAGGCCATATGTGCAAGACGGTTCCTGTTCTGAGATGAAAAAAGTGATTCCATCTCAGAGTCAAGAGAAATCCATTATACTTTGCACGACAGATAGTCACGCCACAGGTAAGCTGAAGGAAAAGGAAAACAGTTGATTTTTACAGAAGTTTTAGAAATACTATATGTGCATGAAGGATAAACTGCTGCAAGAAGTGGTGGCAGCTACAGGCATAGACAGCTTCAAGAGGGGACTGGATAAACATATGGGGCAGAGAATAGCCACTGATGGACCTCTGCTCCACATGTTTATCCAATTCCCTCTTGAAGCCATCCATGCTTGTAGCCGCTGCCACCTCCTGTGGCAGTGAATTCCATGTGTTAATCCACACATGCTGTGGATTCCTGGCAAGTCAAAACAGTTTAAATGTTCATCTGCAAACTGTGCATGGATGAGTGGCAGTTGCTACCCTCCAGAAATGTTGATGCTACAAGTGCCATCTAGCCCACTCACCCCGTTTGAGCATGTTCCAGACGCTGCATCTTTCTAGGAGAATACTACTGTAGCCTGCTTATGAGAATTAGATTTAAGACACCCCAAAGAACCAACCCTGCATTTATCAGTATTAATCAGACGAACAAAATACAGTGATGTAATCTGGAAAAGTTTTTACATGGCCTTTCACTGGACCATGACTGTTATTGTGAGTACAGTCACTTGGGTGTTTCACACAGTAACTTTCTGCAGCAGTGAAACCAGTAATTCTCCCAACCAGCTTAACATTACTGAGGTGAATTGAGAGGGGGAAACACCCCTGGAAAGGGGCCACATCCATGACACACCCTAGCCCTGCCCACCCAAGGAAGGGAGGGAGAGGCAGCCTGCCCCCCGCCCCCCAGGCTTAGGCAGGCCATGCCTGGTCCTTCCTCCACAGCCCAATAGCAGATAGAGTGTGGCATCTCTGTTGCTGCATGAGGCTTGGGCAGGCTGCATACTGCCCTCCTGCAGACCAGTCCTCCTACCAGTACACAGCCTCCCCCTTGCCATGCAAGGCTCAGAGGGGCCTCACACATTCCCCCCTCAGGTTGGGCCAGTTCAGTGCCAGAAGCAGGGCACATGACCATAATGGCCAGTCTGCCTCTGAGTATGACTAGTGAACTGTATCTATATTGTTTGTGAATAGACTGGAATTTTACATAATTACATTGCATTATGCTGTGTACTTGCTGCTTATCATGGCCTCTTGACCCTGCTCTTTGTTTTCTTCCATCCTCTTACATGAAACAACTGTGTAATGAGGATCCACTCATTGCATCTGAATAAGTGGTGCATGAAAGTTTATGCTGAAGTAAAAATTTGTTAGTCTGTAATATGCCACAGGACTTGTGTTTGTTCTTCCTCGAGATGGAGTCAAACTGCTCTGGCAAGTCACCATGTGAGAGATACGAGTAAATGGTAGCCACCATTTTAGTCCTGGTGTGGTGAGGAACCACATGGAACTGCCTCTAATACCACTCCTTTGAACCCAGATCTTTCCAATCTTAGATAGACACCATAACCACCATGTAGTATTAGTTTCTAATCTCTGTTAACAGTGTTGTAATATTTCTTTGTCTTGCAGAAAATGAAGACTCATTTCTGATGCCAAGGATAGTAAATGTGATGTCACTTGCTACAGAAGAAGATACAGATTTAAATCTGGATATAAATAGGAATCCTTATGTATCCCCTGTTATAGGTTCCCTGTCATCTAAGCCTTCCTTGCCAGTGGTGTCTCAGGAAATAAATTTTCAGTGTGTAGAAAAAGCTGATTCTTCTTGTGGAAAAGAGGGAGAGGCTACTGACACAACCAAGCACTTTACTTGGAAAAAGGAAATCAGCTTTTCACAAATGGGGAATGACTCCAGTTTAAAAGAATCTCCAGAATCATTTGCAACAAAACTCTGTGTTGAAGAATTAGCTCAAAGACAGGCGAAAGAAAAACAGATTGGCAGTGGAGAAAGTAGACGGCAGTCAAAGGATTCTTCCTTCCAAGAGTTGCAGGTGAAGGAACCCAAAGCTGTTGGGGTAGAAATGGAATTACAAAAAGTAGCTTTTGCAATACAGGAAGCAGCACCAGATGCAAGTGACATGAATGATAACACAGATGAAACTCTTACCTCACTTCTGAATGAAATTGTATTTCTTAACCATCAGCTGAATGATGGTGCTTCAGATGTATCAGAAGTCCCCAACTCTCTAAGTTCTTGCTTTTCTCCAGGAGGCATGGAGAGTCCTAGGGAACCAGCTATTGCAGATGGAGCTCCCTTTCAGTTTGGCTCATTGGGTGGGAACTTCACGAACCTCTGCCTTGTTCAAGAGAGCAGTGGTTCCATTACCCCTCTCTTGCTTTACTTGGAAGATGACAGCATAGCTGATTATGACAGAACCTTGGGACAGCCTTCATCTAAACCAGGTGTTTTGAAACTAATGTTAGGTTCTGAAGTAAAGGATCAAAATCTAGATCTGTCAGCAGTAAATATTGGTGGAAATGGAAAACATTTGGAACCTCTGTCAAACACCACACATGTGTCACCTCCGATCCTAAAGATGAAGACTAGTCTGGAACCTGGCAAACGTGACACAATATGGAAGCCCATGCCCAAACTGGCTCCCTTTGGATTAAAATCTGCTAACTTTCCATTAGATTCAGGGGGGCAGATTACCAAAGTGATATCTTTATTGGAACCCATTAATGCAAAAGTGTCATCCTTTGGGCTAGAAACCACACAGTCAGTTATTAATCAAGAATAGGACTGAATGTAATGCCTATACTTGCACTGTCTCAATAGCAAATGTCAAATGTACGCTGCCTATACTTGCACTGTCTCAATAGCAAAGTAGTATTGCAACTTTTACTTCGTCAAATGCACGTCCTGTGTTTCAGAAATAACAGGAAAACCCCAGAAGTCAGGAATATGGTCCATATGATATACTTTCAACACCAAGTCCTTTGCATGTATTTTATGAAGTGAAGTATTTTGGAGAATCAGTTGAGTGAGCATCAGGACAGAATGGGAGGGAAGGCAGCATGGTATAGCCCTGATCTCGGAAGCTAAGCAGGGTCAGTATGTGGATGGGAGACCACCAAGGAAGACTCTGCAGAGGAAGGCAACGGCAAACCGCCTCTGCTTAATCACTTGCCTTGGAAGCCCCTTGCTGGGGTTGCCATAAGTCGGCTGCGACTCGACATCACTTTACACACACACATACATAGGATAGACTAAATCCAAAATAAAATTATATGGGCAAGCCAAACTATATGATTATATAAGTGTCCTTGCAATTGAACATTTGTAGTTTCTCTAGAACATTTATGACATGATATGTTTTAAAATAAAAGACTTCATTGTTTTTCACGTTTGCCAGTGAAGAAGAGCAGAGCTGTGGGGGTTCAGTTTTTCAGTTTTCAAATCATTGCTCATATGTCCTTAGTCAAATTATCATAGAACTTCAGAAAAATTTCTAAAGAATAAGTTCTTCCATATACCAGTGTGTTCCTCTATCAGTTTTTGAAAAGCATTATTATTTATTTTTATTAACTTAATTTGTACCCTGCCTTTTGTCAGGATCCACAGCAAGACAACAAAGTACACGCTTCCAGGAAGGTTCTACTTTTATTGAAAAGCCATAGATGCAGTAACATGAACACTGTTAGAAATGGCGGGTTACCTAGGCACATAATAAGATATAGGGCATTCGTATGCGCCCCCCCCCCGCACTACCCAATTAGATGGATTCCCCCGCTCGGGCATTTGGCGTATTCTCTAACGGCCGCAAAGCTGGGAACGAAAGAAGCTCCCACGAAAGCTAGACACCACCAACCCCTCCAGTAACCTTGACAGATAAGCATTACAGCTTGGAAGTAATTAAGCGCATGGGAAGGTATGCAAAGCAATTAGAAACACACACCACACTCATGGCAGCTTCAGCTGACATACTGCCCCCTCGAAAATCCCCCCCCTTTACAGGAATCTCCCGTTTAGTCTGGGAGATTTCCCGGTTTGCCCAGGAACTCCTGGTGGAACCTGCGGATCAACTGAAGGGCCCTAATATCCTCTACTTCCACCCACTCGAGGTGCTGGGGTCCAAAGTCTTTCCATTCCACCAAATACAACAGTTTGCCACGTCTGATTTTAGAATCCAAGAGTTCAGAAATCTCATAGTGTTCCTCGCCCTCTATCAAAATAGGCGGTGGTACCGGACGCCAAGGACAGGACCCAGAGTCTTTCTTCAGGAGGCTGAAATGAAATACAGAATGCAATTTCCTCAAGTTCTTAGGTAATTCCACATCAACCGCCACATTTGATAACTTTGTGCACTTTAAAAGACCCAATGTTTTTCCACCCAAACTTTCTGCTTGGTTGCAACATTTGAATGTTTTTTGTAGACATGTATACCGAATCTCCAGGCTGCAGAGCCCAACCCTCCACCCTTCTCTTGTCAGCCTGTGTTTTGTAAGCCTCCTTGGCCGCATCCAGCGTTTTGCACAAAAGGGGCCAAGAGTCCCGCAGTCTTTTGCACCACAGCCCTGCCTCCCCAGGTCCCAAGTCCATGTCTCCATCCAGGAAGGGTACAGGCGGGCTGTCATAGCCATAGAGGGCCTTAAACGGGGACATTCCCGTCGATGAGTGGCAAGTGTTATTATAGCAAAATTTTGCAAGTGGCAACAAATCATTCCAATCGTCCTGTTGATAGTTTGTAAAACAATGGAGGTATTGTTCCAAAGTCTGATTAACCCGCTCCGTTTGACCGTCAGTCTCTGGGTGATAAGCACTACTTAAACCCCTTTCCATTCCCATAAGCTTCATCAATTCACCCCAAAATCGTGAAACAAATTGAGCTGAGATCACCTTGGTTGGCAGCATGTGAAGCCTCACCACGTGTACCAGGAATGCTTTAGCAAGGGCTTTAGCCCTGGGAAGGGAAGCAAAGGGAATGAAGTGTGCTTGCTTTGAAAACAAATCCACCACCACCCAAATCACAGTCATTGATTTGCTGGGAGGCAAATCCGTTATGAAATCCATGGAAATAACTTCCCAGGTGGGGAGAGGCTGCAAGAGACCCGGGACTTTCCCGAGATGAGGCTTACTCATGGCACAAATTTGGCATGATTGAACAAACGAAGATAGGTCCTTGCGCATGTGCGGCCACCAGAACTGTCTCTGCAGTAATTGAAGAGATTTCACGAAACCAGAGTGGCCCACCAATTTCAAGCCATGAACAGATTGCAGTACTTCCCCCCTGAGTATTTAAGGAACGTACCGTTTATGTCCATGATACCAGCAGCCATTCTCCCGTTGCACACAATCTCCCCCCCCCTCAAGCAGTTCCTGATCCGCCTCTGAGAAGGCGGAGTTGAACTTGTCAGACCAAGCGCTCAGGGGCCCCTCGTTGACGTAGGCGAGTCAGGAGGCGAAGAGGGTAGAGGAGGTGGGTCAAGGTGGGCCTGGCTGCAAGTCGTCACCACTCCGCCCAGGTGGGAGGGGGTGAACACCGAATCGAGGATCACCTCCCGTTGGCTGTCATGTTGGGGGAGGCATGAGAGCACGTCAGCCAACGAATTTGCCGAGCCAGGGAAATGGTGAAGGGTGAACTGGAACTTAGAGAAGAAATCTGCCCACCTAAGCTGTTTAGCGTTCAGGCAGCGGGGCGTTTTGAGAGTCTCTAAGTTCTTATGATCCGTCCACACCTCGAATGGGACTCTAGCCCCCTCCAGCCAATGTCTTCACGTAGAAAGTGCCAGTTTTATTGCCCCCGCTTCCTTTTCCCATACTGACCAGTTCCTCTCCGTGTCGTTAAACTTTTTAGACACGTAAGCCAATGGATGCAGCAGCCCATCCTACCCTCTTGTAAGATGCCCCCCCATTGCTATGTCTGAAGCGTCAGTTTGCACAATGAACTTTTTCAATTCATCGGGGTGGGTCAGAACCGGCTCTGAGGTGAACAGCCTTCAGGCGCATGAACGCTTCCTGACACTCCGGAGTCCATGGAAGCGTAGTGCCAGGTCGTGTAGCCTCCGGACCCTTTCCTTTCATTTTTAATAGGTCCGTAAGGGGGAGGCTGATTTGAGCAAAGATGGGCAAAAAGGAACGATAAAAGTTTGCAAAACCGAGGAAGGATTGTAGTTGTCGTCTGGTCCAGGGCACCTCCCACCCCAAGACATCTCGGACCTTTCCCGGATCAATTTCCAGTCCCTGGTTGGAAATGCGGTAGCCCAAAAAGTCAATGTGTGTCTTGTGAAATTCACACTTGGACAGTTTTGCAAACAGTTTGTGCTTGTGCAACGTACTCAGCACTTCCTGCACCAATTTCACATGTGAGGGGACATCGGGGGAGTACAGGAGGATCTCATCAAGGTAAACGAGCACCCCCTTAAACAAGTGCTTGTGCAAACCTCATTTATAAGGTTCATGAAGACCCCCGGGGCCTCTTGAAGGCCAAAGGGCATCACTAGGTACTCGAATTGGCCGAGGGGGTTGTTGAACGCAGATTTCGGCTCGTCCCCTTCTTTGATGCGCACCCAAAAGTACGCATCTCTGAGGTCCAACTTAGAAAAGATCTTCCCTTTAGCTGCCTCGGCTAGTAAATCTTTAATTAAAGGCATAGGGTAGGCATTGGTGGAAGACACTGCATTTAAACCCCGGTAATCCGTGCAGAGTCGCAACCCACCATCCTTTTTCTTCCAGAAGAGCACGGGAGCCGCATAGGGGGATGAGGCCGGCCTGATGAAACCCCTCACCAAGTTTTTATCGATAAACTTTCGGAGTTCATCCTTCTCCGCCAGCCCCATTGCATAGATCCGCCCCTTAGGCAGTTTGTGCTCCGGTAAGATTTCAATGCTGCAATCTGAATGTCTATGTGGTGGCAACTCATCTGCCTCCTCCTCCCCAAAAACCCTAGCCAAGTCTCGATACTCAGGAGGAATGGAGAGCAGTTCCTCTTGGGCTAAGCACGCTCCAGGAGTTTCAAAGGGGGGCTTTCCCCCCACTTTCCCAGCGGTGCTCATGGCATCTGGGTGAGATGAATTGCACTCTTCCCATAGTATGTAAGGGTCATGCCCATGCAGCCATGGGGCCCCCAATACGAGGGGAAATCGTGCTGTCGAAGTTATCACAAAGGTTCAGGTTTCCCAGTGGTCCCCCGCCCCCATTCTCAATGGTACCGTTTCGTACTCACACAAGTCTTTCATGGTAGACCCATCCATTTGTGTGAAGATCAGGGGTTCTTTTAATTTTACTACCCCAGCCTCTAGCCCCGTAACCAAAGAGGGGTTGATCAAGTCTCTCCCGCACCCCGAGTCAATGAGAGCTCTCGCTCGGAGGTGGGTTCCGAGAGCCGGGTTAATAATTGAGACAGTCACAAAAAAGAGGGAGGGGTAAGTGCTCACCACTTTTGGCGCCTCCGGTTGCGGGCCCTGCTGCTCTGCGCCGTCTACAGCAGGACCGAACCGTTTCCCGCCGGCTCGAGGTATTCTCCGCTTGATTCCCCTCCATCCTCCTCAGGAGTAGCCTGTAGGGCCTTAGCAAATTTCGGCTTCCCTGTTGGTTTCTTAGCAGGGGTGGATGGGTGCACCTTCGCTCCTTCGGGTTTTTCCCGGTGCCCTTATCCTCCGCAGTCGGCCGCAAAGTGGCCCTGTTCTCTGCACCTCAGGCATAAACTTTGCCGCATGCTTTGCTCCCACGTTGCATCCGACTGCCTCGGTGGCTTGGCTTTTGGAGCTTGAGGGGCCGACCGTCCCCCAGCCGCTGCTATATCCAAACGTAGGGTTTGCAAGTGGGTTTCTGCACTTTCTGCCTCCTGCATCCAAGCGGGGAGGGAGATCGGGTCGACCGATCTCAGGACTGTCTCCCGGATCTCAGGGTTTAACCCTACTCGATAGAGCTCAGCCAACACGTTGTCCGGCCAATTTTGTACTTTGGCCGCGTGCAGTTTGAACTCAGCTGAATACTCCCGTACCGATCTACGCCCTTGTTTCAGGGTGCGCAAGTACGCTCGTGCTCTTGGGCCCGCATTTCGATCCTCAAGGTGGGCTCGCAACACCCACATAAAAGCATCCAAGTTGGTAAGTTCCGGGCCGTGGGCATTGTGGAGCCCCACATACCAAGCCGCCGCTGAGCCTCTGAGCCGGGCGGCCACGACATCAATTCGGCTACTGTCGTCAGGGAACAGGTGGCCCGAGCAATCCACGAATTTCTGCACCCGCACCACAAAGTAGGATAACTCATCTGGGTTTCCATCAAACGTAGCTTCGATTAAGTCCTTTGGGTGTGGCACCACCTGTCTCTTCGGGCTAGCCGGTCGCTGCGCAGGCACTGGTGCTTCTTCCAGCCTCGGAACCTGCTCCTGTCCAGGCTGAGCCGGGGCTCCCGGTGCGGGAACCGGCTACCCTGCCGGTACCACTGGGGCCGCCGGTCGGGCCTCTACCCCTTCCCTGACAGCCCGTGTTACCAGCTCCGGGATGGCCTGGATAATATCCTCTAGGGTCTGTTGTAGGTGTCATCCCTCAGATCAGCCACCTCCATCCCCTTTAAGTGCAGGGAGGTGGCGTTTCCCTGTGTGCCGATCTCCGCTCGAGATCAGGCACATGGAGAAACGCCAGCTCCCTGCACTTAAAGGGAGCCCCTTTAAGTGCAGGGAGCTGGCATTTCCCCACGTGGCTGATCTCGCTCCCTGTATTTAAAGGGGCCCCTTTAAGTGCAGGGAGCTGGCATTCGGGCGCACGGGGAAATGTCAGCTCTCTGCACTTCCCTTTAAGTGCAGGGAGCTGGCGCTTCCCTGCGCTGGATCTCTGAGGAGATTGGGTGTGCGGGTGCGGGGCGGACATCCCCAACGTGATATCATCATGTCAGGGATGCCCTGCTCCTCCGGGAACACCCCCCAAAGTCCCCCACTGGGGGCAAATATAGACTTGGCAACCCTAAAGGAGATCCACAAGTTCACATTTGAGTTCTTTCAGAACTTTTGGATGTATGCCGTCTGGGCCTAGTGATTTATCAGTTTTTAAGCTGTCTGTCAGTTGTAGGACCTCCTCTCTCATCACCTCAGTCTGACTCAGGTCTTTCAACACCCCCCAAAATCAGTGGTTCCACCGCTTAAAGGAATCCTTCTTACCTTTTACAGCTTCCATAATTTTGTTTGTTAACCTATTTATACAAATGTTGAACTAAATAACATTATGGTCACTGTTCCCAAGCGGTGCAATCACTTTTACATCTCTCACCAGGACTTGGGCACCACTTAGGACCAAATCCAGGATCACCTCTCCACTAGTAGGTTCTGTGACCATCTGCTCCATAGCACAGTAATTGAGAATGTCTAGAAACAAAATCTCTTTTTTCTGACTTGAACACATATTGACCCAATCAATGTGTGGGTATTTAAAATCACCTATTAAGACACAGTTATTTCATCTAGCTGCTATCTTTAATTCATTCATCATTTTATAATCCTTCTCTATCTTTTGATCTGGTGGGTGATAACAAACTCCCAGTGTTAAACTTCCTTTTGGGCCCACTATTTCAACCCATAGCATTTCCAGAAGCGAATCCAATTCTCTTACCCTCTCAATCTTACTGGACTGTATACCCTCTCTGACATACAGAGCCATCCCACCTCCAACCCTTCCCCCCCCCATACTTCCAATATAATTTATAACCAGGATCACCATATCCCACTGATTTTCCTCATCCCACCAAGTTTCTGAAATACCCACAATGTCTATTTTCCCCCCAACACCAAACATTCCAACTCCCTGATTTTATTAGGTGTAGTAAATAAGAAGCTGGAGACCAACTGGTGATGAAGGTGCATAGAGAGTTTATATAGATAAAGGTGAATATATATATATACAGAGATCTACAGGCTATCATACAGCATGCCATGCCTTAGTCTAAGAGAACTAAGTCCCCACCCAGCTTATCAAGCTGATAGCTAATATACTAAACCCAGCCAATCACTAACAAGGTGATGCAATCACTAACTCTAACAATGCCTGAAAGAGTAACACCTGCTAGTATAACACCTGGCTGTAATTACCTAATCACTAGCATGACAGCAAGGTCTGACAAATAGATCTAACTGATCTACAGTAACTGCTTGCTACTTCATTTTGACATATAGCGCAATAGATTTTACCTCGGAGACTTCTAGCATTTGTATGTAAACATCTATAATTTCCCATGCATGTTAAGCCCACAACCTTCCTCCTGCTGTCTTGGGACCTTGCCAGGCAGTCCATATAATTAGCCAGTCTCAGTGGATAATTCTAATCAATTTCCTTGTAGAAAAGTAATAGCTACCCCTTCATCTCTTTGAGATGAGCCATCCCGAACCAGAGACTTTTCATCTCCTATCAGCTTTCCCCCGATATTCAGTTTTAAAACTGCTCTGCCATCTTTTTGATTTTAAGCGCCAGCAACCTGGTTCCTTCTCAGGACAAGTGGAGACCATCTCTTTTGTACAGCTCCCTCTTGTTCCAAAAAGCATCTCAGTGCCTAACAAACTTGAACCCTTCCCCCCTACACCATCGTCTCATCCACGCATTGAGACTCCTGATCTGTGCCTGTCTCTCTGGCCCTGCACATGGCCATAAAGTCATAAAGATGTTAGCATACTGTGGCACCATGCAGGTGTCCATGGCTGTACCATTACTAGGAGCGGTGGTGCAGGCAGTAAAGGAGCCTGCAAAGTAATTCAGCACCGAACAGCCTCATGGCTGTTCAAGTCCCCACTGTGGCCGGGGTGAGCTCCCGGCCCTCGTCCTAGCTCCCGCCCAGTCAGCGGTTCAAAAAAACCCTAAGGCTATTAGATAAATGGGTACCCACTCTAGGAAGTGTGGGGCACCTTACCTTCAATAAAATTGGAGCGCAGCAGGTGGCGGTTGAGCGGTTGGATGACAGCAACAAACGGCGAGCGGCGATCTGGCTGGAAGGAACATGGCGGCGGGGCGGCGAGAGACGAAAGGGCAACTTGAGCGACGGTTGGTCCAGACGATGTGGCGGCGCGGTGACGTGAGCGCAGTCGGAGCCTGCGGGATAGAGACCAGCAGCTGCAGCGTCATGCAGCTGTGCGCCGGGATGAACCACCCCCCAGGAAGCCGAAGCAAAAAAAGAATGAAAGACCTCCGCTGGAGACATCTCTGCCTAGATTCAACTGTACCCGCCATGGAAGAACAACCATAGAAGAAGACCATGGCTGCCTTGGTGCCTGGTAAGGCAGTCACCTCCCCTTGTGTATTTGTGGACCTAGTCAGGTGTTAATAAGGTCTATGTAAACCGCTCCGAGTCTACGGAAAAGGAGCGGTGTAGAAATCGAATATGTATGTATGTATGTATGTATGTATGTATTAATCTGAAAGAACAAGCTGTCACCAGATTTTAAGTGGTTATGGGTGAGAATAAAATGGTACAGTTTGATGGCAAAGTCTGCTGTGGTGTTGTCAGAAATTATGCTCCTTATGACTTGTAATCCATCTTTGTATAACAGAATCTCAACCATTCTGAAAGGAAGGCCATAGACAGTCTCAGGAACAATCCAGTTAGTATAATTAAAGAGGAAGACAAAGGTGGACTGGTATCATCATTAATAGATCAAACTACATCCAGAAGGCTCAAAGACAACTCTCAAATATTTCTTTTCACAAAGAACTGTACTCATATCCCACACAGGAATTAAAAAAACAAACAAACTAAACAAGATTATAAAGGAAATACCTCTGTACATTCAGGAACAAATCCTTTCAGATACACCACAGGAACCGTAACCAGGTTCTTTTTATCTTCTACCCAAAATATACACACCCAGCAACCCAGGATGCCCCATTGCATAGGCACTATCACTATCAGGGTATCTGGATACGTGGACTCTGTTCTAGGACCCTATGCCATTAACTCTCCTAGTTATGTGTGTAACACCAAAGATTTTTGATCTTTGAACAGCCTTCCAGAGGATACTATTTGATTTACAGATTCCACATCCACCACAAAGATGGATTTCAAGCAATAAGAAGCATGATTAAAGGTGCCACTGGACTCAAACTTTGTTGTATTTTTATATGTGCCTGTCGGTGCTATCCTAAACAGAGTTACAACCATATAAGTCCATTGAAGACATATGGCTTCCAAGGGTAACTGATTAAGACTACACTGTAACTCTGCGGATTATGCGGATAGTACTGAGCATTCAAATATGAGATCAAACTGATAGCATCTGTACTTGATTGCTCATTTAAATGGGCACTAAAATTACACTGATGGTATGTGATGCACACATAGAAGGATGCTAATGCACACAAGATTACATAAGATAAAAGCTGCTCAAGTATTATGATCCAGTTTCTTTCAGATACATTTGCAGAAAGAGCCACTCAGGCTTTGAGAAGAAACAAACACTCATCAGCAGTTCTCTAAAATTAATTCCTTTCTTCCAGTCATTTCACCCCATTTTCAGATTTTGTACTCAGTTTGCTTGTTCACGCTCATTTGGAAAATGTTTTGGAAACAGCAGTGTACCCTATCTTTGAAAGAACATTATTTATTTATTTATTTTGATTTATACCCCGCCCTCACCACCGAAGCAGGCTCAGGGCGGCTTACATAAAATGCCATAGCTAAAACAATATAGGTAAAAGCTTAAAAACACAACATAAGGTGCTAGTAAACAATTTAAATAGCGATGGTGAAAGCAGAGTAGCATCAACATTCTAGTAAATGTAGTCGGTATTTGATGTTAGAATTGGCGAAGCTCAGGCTGTCAGTGGTGGTATTGGGCACAGGAGGGCACAGGAAGACACAGGGAGGGGAAAACAAACTTGACCCAAAAACTGGAATCAAGAACCACAAGGGTAAGAAATAAAGGGCCAATATTAAAAACCTAGCTGAAACTTATAATATACAAAAATACATGTATTTTTTAGAAAGACAGTTAAAAACAAATAAGGGCCCAATGAAAGCCTCAATAAAAAGTTCAAGTGGCCTGAACACAAGGGCCAATACACATGACCTGACACGTTTCTACCCTATTGGGGCCTTCTTCAGAGGTCAAACAGTTTGAGGTACACGTAACAATAATACATATTACAATAAGATAACCAATAAGTTAATACTGGACCACGAAAAGAAAGGTTAAGCAGCAAGATCAATAGAACTGCTATTTGCTTGAGGACACTCTAGCTCTGACTAAGATAGCCACACAGGTGCTTTTTGGACCAAAACTGGAAGATGTTCTAATTTAGCAGCTGTGCATTTGGCACCACACACATGACTTTCATCTTTGGAGGCCTCACAAACATCTTTGTCTTGTGTCTATTGATCTTTTCCCAGACCTGCCTCGTGAAGCCATGCAAAAAAGAAGAGAAATGAAACCAATAACCAGTAGCCTGATGGAGCTGACATCAAGTACGCTTGGGTAACACTGCTTATTTTGCAAATATTCCACAGAGGAAAGCAATACAAGATCACATGCCCTGAAGAAGGACATGAATTGCTGCGCACGTTGAATTTAGAAACGCCCATGGAGTTCTCCCGGCTGAATAATAAGAGTCGTTATTCATCCACACCATCTCCTCCACTAGATCTGCAGGCTTCGGGACAATCTTCTTAAACAAAGACGTAAATATATGTACTCTGATTATATTTTTCACTAAAGATAAGGCTTATTAAAACAAGAGAGGAGGTCGACCTCATATGTATTTCTGGTTAAAGACCAATATCTCATCTCTTGTTGTTGTTCAGTCGCACAGTCGAGTCTGACTCTTTGCGACCCCATGGACCAGATCACGCCAGGCCTTCCTGTCTTCTGCCATCCTCTGAAGTTGACTCAATTTCATGTTCATTGCATCTATGACACTTTCTAACCATCTCATCCTTTGCCGTCCCCGTCTTCTTTGACCTTCAATCTTTCCCAGCATCAGGGTCTTCTCCAGTGAGTGCTCCCTTCTCATTGGGTGGCCAAAGTATTTGAGCTTCAGTTTCATTATCTGGCCTTCCAGGGAACAGTCAGAGTTGATTTCTTTGAGGATTGACTGATTTGATCTTCTTGCAGTCCAAGCTTGTCTACGATTGATGGATTAATCTGGGAAAATACACCCTTTTCATCCATGGGAGTAAGAAACAATATGTTCCTTTACCCATCAATAAATTACTGGAGATCCATGAGCTAAAAACTCCTTTCAGAACTATCCAGATACTCCACCTTCATCACACAGCCTTGGTTCTCAACTTCTGTCCAATCGAAAGTTCTTACCAGATGGAAAGAGGCTAACTTGTCACAATATTGTGACATAGTCAACAGTAAAGGTCTTAAAACAAAGATAGAAAACACACTAGGCCCTGGGCGGCTGCGGGGGCACCAGAAGTGAGGGGTGCCAGAAATCAGTGGGAACATGGGGGGCGCCAGAAGGTGTCCCCACCTAGCATGCAAAAATACCTGGGGCCGACCCTGACCATGTATAATCAGTTCTTACTGGATGGAGGCTGAGGATGTTGAATCAGGATCAGCTCCAAAAAAGAACTGCCGTGGAATCCAAGGAGCTATCCTAAAGAGTGTAAATATTGGCCAATATGAAAGCTGTTCAGGGTCTAGGACATTCATTTTCAGGAGATAGAAGCTATATTGCCTGGGAAAATAACAGGTACCTGAGTGACCCAGAAACATGGGGCTACAGAAGCACAGCTGGAGAGGAATCAGGGAAAGTAGGATGATACAAATGTGCCTTGTATTATCAGCAAAGAATAGGATCAGGGTCAGAGCCAGAAGCAGACTGAGTAATCAAACCTCAGTTCCAGCTTGGCTTATCCAGAGTAGTTGGTCATAGTTGGTAACAGGCTTAAGAAAAATAGCCCTATTGAAGGTCACAATTCATGATTCACTGTTGCTGGGTAGCACAAGGAAGGACTGCTGCCTCCAAAGATAATCTAATGCAGGCTCAGCCTATTATCCTGAGGAGGCTTAATGCTGGTTACATCTTGCAAACTGTATATTCTGACAGTTCTTGATGGTTCTACAGGCTATCCTACTCATAATTTAACAGTAAATAACTGGGGGAGGTGTTAGATTTTCCTAAGTGAATATTTCTTTGATGACATGATAGTAAAAAACAATTCCATATGTTTGCTGTGGCTGACTAGTACAGCATTCCTGGATTCAATCCGTAGCATTTCCAGTTAAAAGGACCAGGTTGTAGATGGCATGAAAGACCTGAACACGGATTCAGTCCCCAGCATCTCCAACTGAAAGGATCAGGTGGTAGGTTGTGTGAAAACTCTTGACCTGAGACCCTGGATCTCAACATATAAATGGTCTGACTTAGTATAAGGCACCTTCATGTGTTCATACTACAGGAGTTGTATGGAATAATGTCTCAAAACCAATGCTCCCTCTAAGCTGTGGAGTCTTGTGAGCAAAAATTCTACTTTGTGAGCTACTGGCATTAAAGTTGTGAGCCAGCGATTTTGGCTACTGCAGAAGTTAGTTTGCTCTGGAGCCATCCTTCCAGAGCTAGGACAAAAATGTGTGAGCCAAAGGTTAAAAAGCTGTGAGCTAGCTCACACCAACTCAGCTTCGAGGGAACACTGCTCCAAACCCCTCCCCCATCGAGTATAATAAATTCTCTTCCATAGTAGACAATGATCTGGAGATCTCCATTGACATTTGAAAGAGATAGATTATAACAGTACTGTTATAATATCTTGTAGGGTTTGTTATTCTCTTGCTATTGGAATACACCCGCTGTTGAATAGGTCCATAGCTCGGTCCCCCCCCCCCCGGGCCTTTAAAATTTTTAATGTCCTCCTCATGCATACAGCACTCGTGGGGCATAAAACCCACCCTCCAGTCCTCACCCTGACAAATGCCAAGCCCCACTGAGGCTTGGGCTGCTGGGCGGGGGAAGGATGTAAGGAAGGATTGGGGCACTGTGCAGGATTGGGGCACAAGGGCCGTTTCCCCAGGACGCTGCATGGGTGCAGAGCAAAGAGGATGTGCACTTCTCTGAGCTCTCCTGCTTCTCCTCCTCTTCGCTCACCTTGCAAGACCAGCCATCTCCCGCCCAAATGAGATGGCCAGGAGAAGGAGAGACTCCCCCGTTCAGAAGTCTCCCAGCCTCACCGCAGCTGAATAGCTTGGCTGTCATTTCTGGAGGGGGTGGGATTCCATTCCCTAGTGGCTCAGGCTGCAAGCCAAGCCATGTTGCCCAGCTTCAAAGAAGGGGGGAAAAGTTTGTGCATGGGAAATGAGAAGCCAGGGAGGATGGCGGAAGACCATAGGGCGGTTCTGGCTTCTTGTCTCAGTGGGGCTTCTTGGCTGTGCTATAGGCATGCAGATTGCTGCAGGAGCACACACCTTTTAAAATGTTTATCAGGGGGAAACCTTGTGGGGCTTTCCCTTAAAGAAAGGGGACAGAGCCCTGAATAGCCCCACTGTAGCTATGGGCCAGCTGTTGAAGATCCTGGAGTATTTTTGGACTTTGACTGTACCAAGATACAGAAGGGCTTTTATGCTGGCCTGTCTGAATGCCTTTCCTTCAGCAGTAGTGGCAAGAAGGTATTGCAGTATATTGTTCTCTGATAGATTATAAAGTGTCTGTGGATTAAAGAAAATTGATACTATTGATCATATTTTTCTTGAATGCCCTTAGCTTTTAGATGCTAGAAATGAGTTAATATTTCCTTTGATTGGAAAGAACATTGTTTCTGTACTGGCCAACGTTTTGCAGTTGCTAAATGACAAAGAACAACAAATAGTCGCAAAATATTTAATAGTAGTGATAGGTCATCAGACCGCTAAACCCCACTAGTATTTTAATTGTGTTTCCTGTTCATGATGGTTGAATGAACGGTAATGTAAGTAAGTACAGCAGTTATATGGAATACTGTCTAAAAAAAAATCAAGTGTGACAAATTCTCTTCCATAGTAGACAATGATCTGCTGAAAAGCTACACTGGTGAAAAAAATTGAAACAGACTGAAATATAGCTGACACATATCAGTCATTTACTTATTTATTGCTTGCCTTTCTTGTTGAGATTAAAAACAGGTTATAGGATTATAAAAACAGTACAATAAAGACCACCAGTGTATACAATGATTAATGCAATAAGACTGGATCATATATTTAAAGAATGATGACATATAAACAACTTAATACAGCCAATAAAACAGGATTCCGTTAGATAAAAATGAAATAAAGACAGTATAATACATCAAAAATAATGCTGTTTAAAGGAGGAAAGAGGAACAAAGTGCCTAATATTTTCATAAAATTTATGCTCCAGATCACAAAGTCTGGTTTATATCTACTTCAGGGGAGTTATGTCATCCGGTCATGGGATGTTGTAAAATAAGGAACTGGTAGCAATCTGGTAAAGCTGAAAATATGGCTCCATTAAATACTACAAGTTTCAAAAACACTTATCTAATATTACTATGTTTTCATCTTGGAAACAAATTTGTAGGGGTGGATCCCCCAAAACCTATAAGTTGTTATTTAGAATTGGTTCATATATCATTTTAAAAACTTGAGTTTGGGTTCTGTAATACTGGAAATAAAGCTAGTTGGAATAGGAAATCAATCTGACAGTCATTTCCATTGCTTCTGGTGGAAAACACATTTCAGAGTGTAACTTGGCTCCCCATAGGATTGTAATTCTCAGGAACTGTACCCCTCATTTGAAGGACCTTTGTTGCCAAGGTTGGACAAACTGGAGATAGCTTCCCTGTCCTATAGAAAATGAACACTCTAATTAGCAGAGCAGATGCAGAGGTCTATGCATACTGGTATGCAAGTGAGCCTTTTCCACCTTTCTTGGAATACTCAAGTTTTAGGTAGCTTTTTTTTTTTTAGCCCCCGGAGGGGATTTTTTATTATTTTTGCAAACTACAAAAAACTACTACAGAAAAACAGGAAGGGGGGCTAGATATACAGGATAAAGAAAAGATACCCACAACTACCTAAAAACCCAAGAGAGGAGATCTTCATTGGCTTAGTTACAGTAAATACTTCCCTTCCTTTAAGCATATAACAGAGTCAAAAATCAATACTTTTCTTTGTAAAACTCTTACAACTTCACTGTCTAAAGACACTGCCCCCAAACCATCCCTTTTCATCATCTTCCAAGGCACCATTCAGAGTCCTTCAGCCTTTACTTCTTTTCCCCCCGTCTTTCCCGTAGCTTGTAAGGACTTTTTGGGGCAGCTGCCCCCTTTTCAGATAGAGAGTCCTCTCCGGAAGAGCCAGAGTCCAACTCGCCACTAGAGTCCAACTTCTTTTTGTTCATCCTCTGATTTTCCCAGCTGAGCCTTCAAAAATTCTTTAGCTTTTATAACAGAGTCAAACTTTTCTTTTTTGTCTTTGATCTTGAAAGTGACTCCTTCTGGGAACAACCATTTGTATCCAATTGAATTTGTCTGAAGAAAAAGCACCAACTCTTTGTACTTCTTTCTCCTTTGTCTCACCTCAAATCGAATATCCTTTAGCGTTCTGATAACACTTTCTCCCACTTTCAGGGGGGCTCCAGAAACCGCTTTCAGGATTGCATCCCTCACATGCCTCTTCGAGAGTCTTATAACAATTTCCCCAGGCAGATTATTCTTTTTTATATATCCTGAATATGATCTATAGACCACATCCATTTCGTTTAGCAACAGTTCCGTTTTCATTTCTGTCACTGGGGCTAGCAGTTCACTCATAACTTCTTTAAGATTCTCTCCTGGTTTTTCCAGCATGCCCTGGAAGCAAAGAACCATGTTGGCCTTTTCCATTTGTACTTGTAGCATTTGATCTTCCAAAGAAGTTGTCTTCTCTTCCAGCTTTTGTACTTTCTTCTTTACTTTCTGTGTAGTTGCAGCCACTTCCTTCACCTTTTCAGCCTCCTGCTTCATGATTTGTATCAAATCGCCTATCTGGGCTTGTGTTGTGGTTATACTCTGTGTCACTTTTGACATTTGATCTTTGAAGTTATTCAGCTGTTCCAGCAGAGGGCGCATGTACTCTGCTACAGACTTCACTATCTCACTGGTAGCTTCCGGTTTAGGACTTTCCAGTTTCGATTTCACAAGTCTTTGTCCTTCTTCCCCGCCATCTTTTTAGTTGTTTACTTTCTCCAACTTTTCCAAAGTCTCTGAATTTGCACCTGAACGCTGAAACTTGCTCGGGTAAGTGCCTATAGGCAGTTTTCTCCGCGTTCTCTTCCGCTCCCCCCCTTTCACTTAGATTTCCGTGTGATCGGGAGGCGTCCCTCCCCCCGCTCGTTTTTCCTGGTTCAGTCTAGTAGGGTGGGGAGCTGCCTTTTAAACTTTAAAACGCCTTGGATTGACTCACGTTCATTGCTGGTCTTGTGACCACATTTAAAACTTCATTTTAAATGCTGGATCTCCTGCGCTTGCCCCAGTCAGCGTCACTGGTCCCGTTTGGTCTCTCAGCGCGAGGAACCATTGGAACGAAGAGGCGCCTCAATTCTTAGGCATTCCGCCCTCGAAGAGGCCGCCTCTTGAGAGTTCCCGTTGCCCAGGTGCCCTTCACCGGGTCCCTGGGGGGGGGTTGCGAGCCTGCGCACCCCCTCCCCCGGCCAGAGCACAGCCTCACTCCCGAGATGTACGGGAGGTTAGCGCGCCGCCATCAACTGGAAGTCTCTAGGTAGCTTTTAAAACTGAAATAGTGTGTCCTGAAAAGGGAAGCTAACCTGGACACTCTCCCATGCCTTACCTCAACCTGCTGCATCCTACCCTGCAATCTCACGGTTGCCTGTCACTCAGAGGCAAAACTGGGGCCTCTGCTTCTACCATCCAGTCTTCATACCCATTCAAAAAGACAGCAACCTCCCTATTGGGCATATATCTAAGTCACACACTCCACAGTGTTCCTCTTATGTCCTGTAGGTTGAGGAAATGAATCCCAACAATCAAGTGCTAAGATAAGTCACTCCCAAATGTTAGAAATAATTATGTTGTTTTAGAGCACTGCCTATATTTACAAGTGGGCATTGTTTGGGTTAGAGCTTAAATTATGAAAGTTCTAATTGTAGTGAAATCAAGGTCCACGGTTCAATCCATCCAAGTTTCAGAATCAGAATGCTACCCCTATTCTTGCACAGAAGGAAATAATATCAGATCCATGGACACTACATTCAGGACTGAGAACATTTGGATTAAATGCTGAAGGGAACAACAGTCCTGGCCCCTGACAGCACACTCTTATCACAACAGCTTCCATATTCCTTGTCAGGAACAAATATAAAAAGGGGGGGGGGAGGGCTGAATTGAAGAAAGGTGAAGGTCCAGAAATTAGAGCTCCGTACAATGACTATATTTCTCTATTTGTGAGGTTTACGTTCCGTTACTTTCATATAACAATGCTGCCTGGAGATATTATGCCATTTTAAAATCACAATAGTCTAATTACGGATAAAATGGTATAGTATTCCAGTTGTTGTACGACTTGTTTTTACAGCAAGACAGCACTGCTTTTATTAATATATGTTAAATTTGTGGTCCAAGAAGAGTTCCTTGATCTGGACCACAGCCATTCCTAGGGTAGGGCAATTTGGGACTACTGTTCTTGGCTCCACACTTCTCTGAAAAAGCTGCTAATCACTGGGCTGCACAAGATGACCTGGGCTGCACTGGCTGCCAATAGTGTACCAGATTCGCTTCAAAGTGCTGGTTCTGACCTTTAAAGCCCTTGATGGCCAAGGTCCAGCCTACCTGAGGGACCACCTTTCTCCATATGTTCCCCCAAGGGCACTACGGTCGGGGAGTCGTCATCTCCTGGAAATTCCAGGCCCTAGAGATGCTAAATTTGCGGTGACCAGAACCAGGGCATTCTCGGTGGCGGCTCCTACCTGGTGGAAGGAGCTCCCGGAGGAGATCCGGGCCCTGCGGGACCTTTCTCAGTTCCGCAGGGCCTGCAAGACGAAACTCTTCTGCCAGGCCTTTGAATAGGAGCCGCCGCCACTATGATCCCACCATTGCCATCTATATACCGTCGTACTTTCATCACGATTATCTGGATCCCACTGGGGGGGTGAAGCGCCCCTGGCACGAAGTGGATGAGATTTCAGGAAAGCTACCATTGGGTTTAAGATCTACCCATCTTTTGGTTAAATTTGTATTGTAAATCTGTTATTGCATTTTACTGTTTTATACCATGTGTTTTTATTGTTATAATCTTGGCACATTGTGCCCTTGGTCAGCCGCCCTGAGCCTTTGGGGTAGGGCGGGATATAAATCCAAGGATGGATAAATAAATAAATAAATGATTGGTGCTGCTGACTGGGCTGAAAACACAGGCTCTCAGCCCCAACCTATCTGTGTAGGCTTCTGCTCATGTGAACAGTACTGGTAACCTCCCAAGGTAGGAAGAATTGAAAAGAGCTTATCCCAGGCCTGACACTTTGCACCTCTAGGGATGGACCCGATTCTAAATTGCTTTAATATGTGGACACAGAAAAAAAATGTAATTTGCTAGGAAGAAGCAATAGCAACTGAGTTTCAGAAAAGATTTGTGCAGTTTATTATTGGTATCCAAGTATTTTTTGTGTGTGATGTGAACCACTAAACTTATCAACATTACAAGTTTTAAATTTGTATGTGGGGTAAATAAACTGAAGCTCAGTGTAGGTTTAGGCCAAATTCTGAAGGCTTCTGGGATGTGTTTAAATATCCATTCTGTTTTGAGATTACTTTGTTAGCTGTGGTGGAAGTTCTGAATAACATTTCCCCAATAATAGTATGTGATGGTGATCCAACTCATGACCTTACAGCTGCAACAGTTGCAGCATATGTTGAGGTATAACTGCTAGAAAACTGTGAAATTCCTTATGGAGGACCTCTAACTTTTTACTAAATAAATAAAAATAATTGTGGATTTGTTATATACATTGGTCATCTAAAAATACTCATGCATTTGTGATTTACTACATTGGAACTGAACATTTGGGGCAATGTTAACAAAAGGTAAGGTAAAGGTTTCCCTTACTCGAAAGCCAGTCAAGTCCGACTCTAGGGTTGCAGTGCTCATCTCCGTTTAAAAGCCGAAGAGCCAGCGCTGTCCGAAGACGTTTCCATGGTCATGTGGCCGGCTTTAGCTCTTTTATGTTCCACATTTGTGAATCTCAGTCTGGTGATTTGTTAACTCAAAATGATGATGTACATGAAAACAGTGTACAACAAATAACCATTAAAAGCAATTATAAATAAAATGTGGACAGTAGATAAACATCTGTGGAGATAAAATACAGATTTTAGCAACGATTTAAAGGTCTGTCCAACTCAGAATCTGACGCATACTCTTAACGTTTTAAAATGTACTCTGTTGGTTTCATAACCCAAGTCATACTTGAGATCACACAATATAAATGAAACGAAGCCATTTGGTTTGTTATTTTGTTGTTGTTTTCTTCACACATTCTCCCCCTTCCCTAATAACACATCCTACAATCGCTGATTGTTGTAAACCGTGGAAGAGGTGTAATGAAGGCAGCGTGAGTCAGTGGCAGTGCCTTGAGAAGCTGTTATGGCAGGTCGTTTCGAAGAACGGCCGTCCCTGGAGAGGACAGACAAGCAGGGATACACCCACAGGGCTCCCGCGGTGCGAATGGATGGGCTGATGCGGTGAGATTTTCTATTCACACACGCCTACATAAAAAAGCAGCAAATACCGGCCCTGCCTTAACAGGCGCAAAGTGGAAAAGGCCAGTCACTTCTCCGGGCGCTGCTTTTGTGTCACTGTCTAAGACAAAGGAGCTTCGCCGGTCTGGTCGTGTCAAAAGCCTTGAGCCGCTGGCTGTCACCCGAACCGGCTCGTGTCAAAACACCAGACGGCCAAGGCTTCCTCCTCCTCCTCAGCCAGTCTTTGAGGCCGCCGACAGGTCGCCCGCGTTTCTTCCCACGTTTCTTCAGTTGCCTGTGGGTGTCTAACGTGCTTCGGCGGTACCCACCACAGTACCAAACGCACGCCAACCACCCACCACCCCCGGGGTTAAGGAGGGAAAGGACGTCTACCCGGGAGACAGCGGGGCTAGGAAATGCAGTTCGAATGCAAGCGCTTCGATTAAAGGGAAGCGGAAAAGTGAGAGAGGTTCTGAAGAGCTGTTAAACAACGTAAAGAACTGGCCACCCGCCATTAAGCCCACTCCCTCCTCGCCTCAAAGCCGGCGTGCGCTGAAGAGAGACTGGGAAAGAAGACGCGGGAATTCCAGAACTTTCCTTTACATACCCGAGAGCTAAGCGAAGCAAAACCAACGGGGCAGGCGCGAAGGGGGAAAGGGGGGGGAGGGAGCGAGAGACACACACGCACAGAGGCGAGCCGCGGGCACGTGACAAACTGCAGGCGAGTAGGAGGAGGTGCGCGGGCTAGCCCCGCGCGTGCGCCACTCGAGCCGATTCTGACGACGTCACATGGGTGCGTGCGCACGTTCTCTTGCCATCGAGCGCTACGATTTTGTCTGTGATTCTATGGGGCTGGGGGAAGGGAAGGGGAGTTCTATCACCTCTCTGTAAAACTGCACGGTAACTGCCGGGGCGCAAGGGGGGCGGAGTGGGAAGGTAACGTCTGCACTGGCTCCGTCAACTGCGCAGCGCGCGCGCGAGTAAGTTTCCGCGTGTCTGACACACACACCTCTTGCCTCTGCTGCCAGCTGAGAAAATTAACACCCGTTGTGGCGGCCATTGGGCAGACGGCGCGAAGCCTCTGAGGGGGAGGGGCGGGTGTTGGTGAGAGTGCGCAGCTCTCCTCGCGTGTCAGGGCGGTTCCTCGTCCGGGTGGTGGGAGAGAGAGAGCCCGCTCGCTCGCTCTGCGTGGAAATCGAGGCGCCTTCGTCCGCGTGTGTGCGCGTGGGTTACGTGTTTGGTGAGGCGCTGCAGGCGGACTCGGGCGGGGCTGGCTGTAGGAGAGTGGATGGTTTACGGTCGGTCGGTCGGTCGGTCAAGCTGTGTGGTCGGAAGAGGGGGTGTAGCGCAGCCCCCAGCCTTCTTCGGGACGGGCACGTGCAGGATATAGGCTTAGGGAGGCCTGTGGGTTTTGAACGCGCGCCACCGAGTTGCGGCCATTTGACTTCGCCGTATGTGCTCCGAGCTTTCCCTCTCTTTCTTCTTCCCCCGCCCCCTGCATCCCTTCGCTGTCCCAGCAGCGTCATGGCGGTTTTGCGGCGCGTCTTGGCTGCACGCTTTCCTTAGCTGATCGCTCCGCGCTCCTCTGTGTGTCTTTGGGGTGGGGAGGAGGGGAGAGGATTTCTCCGTGGAGGACAGTTGTCGGCTTTCTGCGGGAGCACGTGACTGTGCAGGTTTTTCCAAGTCTGAAGTCAACAAACATGGCAGGATCTACATTGCGTTGAATGATATCTGAACATGCAAATCGTGTAGTTCGATCGTAACTAAATTTCTGTAATGTCGTGTTGCAGTAGTTAGGGATGCCTTGACCTTGATGGCCTAGCTTTGGGAAGCTAAGCAGGTTCAGCCCTGGTTAGTATTTGGATGGGAGATCACCAAGGAAGTCTATTGCCTCTGCAAAGAGGCAGGCAGCAGCAAACCACCTCTGAACGTTGGTTGCCTTGAAGACCTTAGGGGGTTGCCATAAGTCGGTTGCAGCTTGACAGCAGTTTCCACTACCATTGGTTAGAGTGTGAGTACTGCTAGAGGAGACGTTGGACTGTTAGTGTTTTTTGTGTCATCTTGCTTTGATTGTTTAAATTGTTGATTGTTTTTATGTTGTGAGCGGACCTGAACCCACTTGTGGGGTAGGGCAGGATATAGGTTTAATAAACAAACAAACATTAGACCTAGTATCTTGGAACCTGCATTCAAATCCCAACTGTGCCATGAACCTTGCTGGGTGACCTTGGGTATGTTCTTCTGTCTTGGCCCAACTTACCTTAATGGATAGTTGTGAGGATAAAATGGAGGAGGTTAAACTGAGGTACACCATTTTGAGCTCTGCAGGAACAGTGGGATAAAAATGTAATAAATATATATCTCAGTCTTTAATGTATTTATGAGAAAGTGACTAGCCTTTATTTGTGGGTATGCATGTTTAGGCTTGTAGTGTTCACTGTAAAATATTTGAATGGAAATTAAAATATCCACGTTATTAGTCACTTTTGAAAGGTACAATTATTTTTCATTTTGTTTCTAGACTTGATATAGTTTTGGAGGCTAGCTGTGTGGGTCTGCAGTAGCTTGCAGCATGCACACGAAAGCTTATGTCTCGAATAAAACTTAGTTGGTCTCAAAGGTGCTTCTGGACTCAAACTTTGTTCTGTTGCTTCAGACCAACACAGCTACCCACCTGAAGCCAGATTCCAGTCCAGTAGCATGTTAGAGACCAACAAGATTTTTGGGGTGTAAGCTTTTGAGAGTCAAAGCTCTCTTCATTAGATATATTGTCAGATATCGACAAAAGGAGCATTATCTCTTGGAGCGAATGCCCTGAAGATCTTGTTGGCTTGTATGGCAGTGCTGGACTCAAAACTAGATGTTGGCTTGTTATGTAATTGTAAAAAGTAAGATCAACATAAATGCAATTTTTAGCTTAACTTTTGCGGCTATACCCTGTACTCTTTAGCAGAGGTTGGCTATTTATATAAGGGATTTTTATCAGTTGTTGTGTTAACTTTAAGTTGATGTAACTATTTAATCACAGTATACTAGAATTTAAAATCAGTATTTTAATGAATTAACACCTAAACTGATTGCTCCTCCTATTTTGTGTAGAACTAAATATAATAATTTCCCCTCTGCACTGTTTATTAAAACCTCAGATGAGTCTTAAGTAGGAATATGTTTAAGATTTTAAATTGCATTCCATAGTTATCCCACTCTGCAGCTCTACCAGTGGATTTTAATATATATTCATAAATAAATATCAGTACAGGTGTTATACTGCACTAAAATGAAAACAGAGGGTATCCTGTTGTGTTTTACTGTACAGAGAACTTAACTTCAGAAGTAATTATCTGTATTACAGACTTTAACCTGATGAAAATCACCTCAAATGCTGCTTTAAGTCTAAGGCAAGTATTGATGACTTCTTGTTTCTTGATCCTAAACTTTTATGATTTCATCTTTAATATCCGCTGGTGCTACTGTTCTAAGATCCTCATACTGCCGAAATAGTTCATATCAGGTACATATCTAGTGACATTTTTGGTACACTATTTGCCACAGACAGAAACCATTGATTGTTACTCATACAGTTAATGATGTTTTTATCTCACTGTTCGTCTAGGTTGCTCATGATTCTCTTCTTTCCCCATCGGTGTAAGCTTTAGATACTTAAGAGGCCAAATTGACCAAGAATTATTGGTTTGTAGTTACTTAGTGAGCTTCTTGGCTGAGCGCATATTAACTTAAGTTTCCTTTACCCAAACCTGATACTCTGTACTGCATCTCCACATGTATTTTATTTAATTTTATTTAATTAATATATTTTTATAACATTACAATAATATATCTGACTAGCTGAAGCTGTGGAGAGGACAACTTTTCCACTGTTTTGTGATAGGTATAGCCAGAAGGATGGGTTTGATTTGTTTGTGTGATCTGATTCTAGTTACTCACAATTATAGGTTACCTCATCCTTATGTATGTTGATGTGTTGCTGAATGACAGCTCTCTTGAAATAAGAATAGTTGTTATGTTTCTGGGTACTGATACCAGTAGAAAAACTCTGCTTGATTTTGTTACCTAAGAACTAGAAGTCCTGTGGTTTTTCCAGCATGTTGGTTAATGAAACTTAATTCTGTCAGGAGTTAGTGTTAGCAATTTCCCATCTTCCTGATTTGGACAGTATATGTACCTGTCCAGTATTTAACTTTTTTGGAATTAAGTCATTGTCTTCTGGTTTTTTTTTAATGAGTTGGCAGTGTTGTTTCTGATTTTGTTTACATTGTATCCTTAAACTCGATTATGTGTGGGCAGTGTGGCTTGACCTTTTTATTTAATAAATTGTGCTATAATTTTCAACTAGTGATCTTATTTATCTTTGACTTAAATATAAGCCTTCCTTCTTTGTTTAGGAGAGTATCTTCATAATATCTTAGGTTTTTGACATGGAGTTACTCGGGCAAATGTTTAGGCTACTGTTGATTCTGGCAAGGAAAGCTCAGTACAAAGTTTGATTTAAATGTATTAAAAAGTAGAACTTTTTGTAAATTTGGGTGTGTGTATACAAATCCAAATTTTCTTTCTGATTTTCATTCACTAAAATAATAAAAAAAATCCTTTGTATGTGAAGCCACTGAGGAAGCCCTTTTGTCTACTGCACAGGCTGATTATGTGGAAGATTGCTAAACATATCTATCATATATAAGTTAGAAGTAGTTTGGAAACACACACAGGGGTGTGTTTGTATTACTTTAAGAAACTTAAAGTTTGATGGGCTGCTCATGCTTGCTGGCTCTGCATCATCAGGATGTAAAGTAATGGAATACATATTCTCATGCTCACTTAAAAGTGCCATGTAGTGTTCATATAAATCTGTTACTTGTTTTTTAACACAGTTTTCTTTTTCATCAAGGTGATTGATTCTGCCACTGAAGCTGTCTCTGTATCCCTACTGTAATTATCTGTGGAGTTTATTCTAAAATGATTTTAGAAGAAGCAGGTGACCTTGTACTGCAGATGTAAGCATAGTCATGATAGACTTCTGAGGATAGGAGTACAGGTAATTTGAATAGAAATAAAACTCAGTCATTAAAACAAACTACTTTTTAATTTTATCTTTTGGAACATAAAATTATGGTGGTTTTTAAAAAAATTAACTTGTTGGAAATTAAAGCTGAATTTAATGCTTTTATTAATGTGTAGGCTTTATCTTAAAATTGAATTGATTATTCTGCCAAACATGCTGGTTAATTTCAGACATCACAACAAATCATGGTTTTTACTAATCATGGGACTGGATGGAGTAATCTGTCAGCAGAAAACAATGGCAGATGTGGGTTTTTGCCATGTTCCCTTCCCCCAGCAGCCTCTTTCAGTCCTGAGAAAGTTGATTCCTGGGGTTGTGGGTTACATTTAGATTAACAGTATTGTAACTCAGGGTGGGGAGAAGGGGACGAAATTGCCCTTTGGAGTGATTTTGCTCCCTGCTTACTAGATCCATGTGACCCTGGGACACTACTTTGCTGAATTCAGAAAAGGCTTTGGGGATAGAGGAATACATTCAACATCTACATTTCTTGTGCTAATGAATCCCTAGGTTATACCCATTGTTTAGATTCCAAACCATTGCTGTTTGAGCTTCTGAACATTAAACCAATTGTTTACCAGCAGAAAGCTCTTGGTATCCCATGGTTTACTTCAGTTTTCTCTGCTCATAATGCTTAGTTGGCGTCTATGTTTATTGAGCAATGATGTGGATTTTCCAGGAAAATTAGAATTTGAAAAAATCCAGTTTAAATTCAAATATATAATTTAAATATTTAAATAATGTTGGCCAAATTTAAATGATGTTAGTCAAGGGAGGTAAATATACCATATACAAGCACTGGGATTTGTCCATGATTTTGTATCCCACACATGGCTCATCAAACATGATTAATTTGTGGTACGACAACCTGACAATTATAGATGGTGTAAGGGACCCACAAGGCCTTTGGGGGGTGTGCATCTCATTTTCCCCTTCTTCTCCTTCTCTGGAAACTCCCATAGCTTCTCCACTTTTCCTGCCTCCTCTCCTTCCTACCCACTATCCAGCCTACCTTTATCTGTCCCCTGTATTCAGTTTTCCCTTCTTCCATACCTTGGGCAGCCTCTCCCTGGGAAAACGCTGGCCACTGGGCTGGGCCCAGTTGTGCAGTGAGGAACCTGCAAAGACTTGTGAGGAGCACCTCATTTCCCCCAGTATCCCTGTCCCCACACTATTCTTTCCTTCCTTGTGGCAACCCCTATATCCTCACATTTCCTTGCTTCCTTCTCTCCTACCTACCCATATCTGCCAACATTTTATCTGACCCCCTGACTTCAACTGTATTATTTATTTATTTATTTCATGTATACCTCTCCTTTCTCTACAATGGGGATCCAAAGCAGCTTACATCTCCTTCATTTTATCCTCACAACAACCAGTTGAGGTAAGTTAGGTTGACAGTATGACTGGCCCCCAATCACCCTGTGAAATTCCCCAGCAAAGTGAGGATTTGAGCCTGGGTCTCCCATATCGTAGTCTGAAACTCTTACCACTACACCGCACTGGTTTTTGTGGGGTGGCTACTGTAAGACATGCAGGTCACATGGTCGCAATTAGCCTGGTAGTTGCTGTGAGGCCTGGCCCTGCTGAGTCCTCCCTTAAAGGCCAAAATATCCCTGGAAAGGGTCCTATTCCTCCCCCCCCCCCCCCCGTCTTTTCTTGACAAAAACCAAAGCTTGAAGGCTGGCCATACTGTTGTAGTTTCCTAGCAGTGGTGATTCTATTATTTTGGTAGGTCCCCCCCACCCATTCAGATTTATCTGCAAACCTGGGATATTTTCAAGGTTTGTAGAAAGATTTGTCATGGCTTCAGTCTCTGGATTTAAATATCCACAGGTTTGGCTATGCTAACAATTTGATACATTGTCACTTATATATGTTTCGAAGGGACACTTTATACAACAAAATGTTGGTTCATACTATGACGATGTTAATTGTATATTTCACTGGTGTTTTTCAGGATGATGAATAGAAAAGAAAAACTGTGAAATACTTACAAATTTCAACCAGTTTCCATAATGGAGAACCAGCCAGTAGTGTTAGGAAACCAGGATGGAGGGGCAGCAACAGGCACAGCACCTGCTTTTTATGTCCTGGTGAAACAGCCACAGACCAATGGAAAAGCTGATCAAGGAAACTTAGTTTCAGATCGAGACAGTTGTGGTATTGCTAGCAATGCAGCCGTACCAGTAAAATCTAAAGGGAAGACGTCCCTTCCTGCGGATTGTACCTCTGGAGGCATTACTGTCACCTTGGACAACAATACCATGTGGAATGAGTTCTACCATCGCAATACAGAAATGATTCTCACTAAGCAGGGAAGGCGGATGTTCCCATATTGTCGATACTGGATCACAGGCCTGGAATCCAACCTGAAGTATATCCTGGTCATGGATATTTCTCCCGTTGACAACTACCGCTATAAATGGAATGGGCATAGTTGGGAGCCCAGTGGAAAAGCAGAACCTCACGTCTTGGGGCGAGTATTTATTCATCCGGAATCACCTTCCACAGGTCATTACTGGATGCATCAGCCAGTGTCTTTCTACAAACTCAAACTTACTAACAATGCCTTGGACCAGGAAGGGCACATCATCTTGCACTCCATGCACCGCTATCTACCTCGCCTACATTTGGTGCCTGCCGACAAAGCCACAGAAGTTATCCAGCTGAACGGTCCTGATGTCTGCACCTTCACCTTCCCACAGACAGAATTCTTTGCTGTGACAGCCTATCAAAACATTCAAATTACACAACTAAAAATAGACTATAATCCATTTGCAAAAGGGTTCAGGGATGATGGACTGAGCACTAGGCCCCAACGTGATGTTAAACAAAATGGTAGCTCAGACAATGAAGGAGGTGGTGGTGTGAGTTCTCCAAGCAATTGCAGGCATTCTACTGAAGCTGATCTGTTTCCAGAGCAGAGGAGTCTAGAGCCATCCTCCAGTGCAATATGTAACACAGATCTGGAGAGAGAATTATTCAGTCCAGATCATGACTTTTTGAGCCTTACAGAGAGAGATGCACATATTTCTGATAGGCCAGCATTGAAGCAGGAAGCTTTGGAAAGGTAGGATTGGATTTACTTTGAGGGGAAACACTCATGCAGATAAATACTTGCTATTCTGATAGTATATTGTTCCGGAGCTGATTGTATAACCAAGTGAGTTTGAATTATAAATCTTTGCTGTGGTTAAGTTTATAGTAAAAGAAAACTGCAGGTTAAACATGTTTTTGAAGAATAAATACATTTGGTTTATACTAATTATTCCCCAAAGTATTTCTTAATTGGTGTTATTGCTATCCCCAGCCTGCGTATAGTAAGAGTTCTAGTATATTTGGAAACACTTTAAGTGCAATCTCTGTCGATGTTTCCATGCACATGGAATGTGATAATGGTACAGAGAACAAAGTTTCCTACTTTTTGTTATGCCTCTGAGAATCCATATGCCCAGTCATTTGCGAATCCTTTGTAGGGAAGACCTCTCATGTGTCCAGAGAAGATCTGGCTTTGAAGACTGCTTGAGAACTGTATGTAGGCTGGTCAGAGTTCTTTAGAGAAAAAGCTTGGTATTAGTACATAGTTTTTTCTTTGTGTATGTCTTTGTCATGAATATTTGACTTGGATGCATCTTTCTTGGTTTTAATCACTTGATTGAGCAAGGGCCTTTCTCCTCTGATGGTGGGATGGTATCCCTGAGTGGGTTGTACCTTTCCTTCACTCCAAGGACGATCCCATAAAAATCTGTGTTTTCCACTGCAAGGAATTCATCTCTCCTCTCCCTTTTCTGCTCTTGTTTTCTTTGCAGAAACAGGAGTGTAAAGAACTCTTGTTCTGTTTATGATTTTTTGAAATGAAACCTTTTAGTAGCAGGCATTGGACACTTTCTATCCTTACTTCCTTTAACTGAGTGTTCCATGGTGGGAAAACAACCAGGCTGTGGTCTTAACAAGGCAAGCAGCATATTCTCTGGCTCAAATCCAGAAGCAATGCAGGAAAGAAGCCTCCTTAACTGGAGTCTGGATTGGGTACTGAAAGAAGTGCCATCTTCGGGTTGGCATGAGACTGCAGCTGAGTAAAGAAACTGGTGCAGGTGTATAAAGGGATGTTGTTCAGTTGCACAGTCGAGTCCGACTCTTCGCGACCCCATGGATCAGATCACGCCAGGCCTTCCTGTCTTCCGCCGTCCTCTGAAGTTTGCTCAATTTAAGTAAATTTAGCATCACAGTGGGGGTCTCATCTGTGCAGAGGTGTGGGATTGGATGACAACTACTACAGTTTGGTAGCAGATTGGAGGTGGCAGCCAACTGAGAGCTACATGCTAGATCTGATTCACTGGCTATTTCAGGATGAAGTGGCCCAATATGGCTATAAAATGGCAAGTGTCCTGCCCACCCTTCCCAGTCACAAGATTTCCCCTACACCCACCCACCAAGGAAGTGGCTAGCCATTTGTTTGGTGGGGAGAAACAGAATGATGCTACTAATGCCAAAAGTGCCTTGGAGGAGCACATGACAGTTCCTCTAAAATTAAAGCTCCAAGCAACATTATTTTCTTTCCAGACATGTTTGACGTGTCTTCGAGGAGTGAATGGTGTAACACCCTGTTCCTGAAGGAGCGTTATGAGCATAACTAAAGACTTAAACTCTGCGTAAACCAGAATTCATAGCTTTAAAATATTTGTGGATGCTCATCTGTCTTTATTGCTGAGACTATTTTTTCAACCTCAAATTATTTAGCACCTGGAGTAAATCATGCACACTAACTGCGCTGGAATCTTCCTAACCAGGACAAAAAGAGCATCTTCTGCATCCTCAGGGTTTGTTGGCTGTATACATGGAGGCAGTTTCATTCCAGACTGCTGCAGTAGCTTTACTCGTTGAGCCAGGTGCATCCAAGTAATGTTAGATGTCAGTGGAAGACATGATCTTGGAACTGGGTCCAAGGCAGAAGGACAGTTATTCTTCTTGCCTTCCATGGTGAGAGTGGACAGTATCACTGCCAAGGCATGTCAGTAACAGAAATAGGGTTGGGGAATCAGATTATGTTCCCTTAAGAGACTGCTTCTTCAGTTGACTCATGAAGCTGTCATATACTGAGTCAGACCATGGTCTATCAAGGTAAGTGTTGTGGACTCTGATTGCCAGTGCTTTCCAGGGAGATGCAAGGTGTTAAATCTAGAATCATCTGCATACCCAACAGCTGTTCTTTCATGACCACAGTCCCTCTCCTTATCACCTCTCTGACAGCTCATCACATATAAGGAATATTCAGCACACAGGCAGATTGGCAGAGCTACCAGGGCCTTGATCTAGCATAGTGGTGCACAGCTTGAGAATTTACATGGACCGTAATGGGTCTTGATAGGTGCTAAGTAGGCTGCCACATGACATGACTTAGTCTCCTGAAAGGGCCAAGATTCCTGAAAGGGTCCAGAGCAGGTTAGAGATAAAGGCTTTGTATAAAAAAGCATTGGGTTCTAGCCTACTGTCACCCATTGTTGTTTTCTTCTCTAATAAGAGAGCAACAGAAATATCATTGGGTGTGCTGCCCTATTTCTAGCCATCAGGATGGGCAAGTCCTTCCCTGGAACATCCAAGTTCCTGGGGAGGGGAGAATGGGCTTCCTCCCAACCACCCCACTCAAGTCAAACAGGGGCAGCAAAGATTGGTGGGGGGTAGTAATGTTTGCTTCTGTCCATAATAGGTTCGCGATCCAAGTGGCCTCTTGGGACACCAGCCTCATTAGGGGTAGTGCTGTACCAGAAGGCAGGTGGCAGCAGAGGAGATACATTCTTGCTCTGCTGAGGTCCATCCAAGATCTTTTATGTGAAGTGAGGGGTTTTTTTTGGCAGTGCTTTTCCAATTTCCCCAACATTTCCCATTGGAGAAATTGCAATGGTCCTCAGGCTTTTTAATGGTATATTTTCTGAGGGTGAAAACCTTGCCCCAAAAAGCATTTTACTCATTCTATATTAAAAAAAAGACTTTCTTTTCAGTGTTTGTCCAGATTTTCCATTTTTTCTTTCAGAACACTGTCCTTGCGGGATGGGATATTCCCATTTTTTCCCGTGTGCCCTCACATGTCTAGGTGAAGCACAATGGAATCTCAAGGTGCTTATTGTGATCTAGAAGAAATTTGGCAGGCATGTGATTGACCTTTCCACATTACCTTTGCACAATAAAATGCCAGGTTCATCTCCAGGTTTCTGGAAGGGGCAGAAAGCATTGATGGTAGATTGACCTCCTGCTCTTCTTCTGTGCTCTTCCTCACCATCCTTGCTTTCTGTAGAACCCTTGTGGAAGTTTGTCGGACCAGATTCCAGTGGAGTTAAAGCTGTCTCTCATTATTCTTTAGATTTTGTTTGTGTGACCCATGCTCACAGGGGCATCAATTCTCCCTCCCCCATTCAGACTGAGCTTTGCTCCACCTATATATGATCATGTAAAGCTGCCTAGTGCCAAGTCACACTATTGGTCTTATCCAGTTCAGTATTGTTAACCTACAGAACTGTTGCTGGAAGTTTTTGGAAAAAGCAAGCCCTTTCTAAACATACGCTACCTGTCTCAGATTGTCATGTCCCCACTCTGGGAGTGAGTGGGGCGGAGTAACCCTTTCAGATATTCTCTATCCAGTAAAAAGTAGAAAAGTTAATGGGAAGTCCAATGTTCTTTTTCAGTTTGGTAGAGAAGGCTGGGATGATTTTCAGCCAGCCTATAGTATGTAGATTCCAGACTGCCCACAAGATGTGGGTGTGCTGCCATAAAATTTAGGTGGGATTTATCTTTGTCAGAATTTCTTCCTGCCCTTTTGAATGGTCTTCATTCTGGTGCTTCTGTGAATTCTTGGAGCGTAGTACTGGACATTAATTACAGATTTGGGCCTCTTGCTGTCTTTGTCCATACCTGGGTCTGTAATTTAGTGACAAATTGGTTTGAAACTTTTGAGTGGCAACAACCTGTGTTGGATGCCAAGCCTGTTTGTTCCTCATTACATTTGTGTGTGTGTTTGCCTTCTGTTCCATTTGCTGGTAGTGATGTGATCATGTGACATTTTCTTACAGTTGCAGTGTATTGCCAATAGGGGTGTGCAAAAAAAAATCAGGCAGAATCAATTTCGGCTGGCAGTAAGACTCCCACATGTCAGTTTGGTCAGTACCAGCCCTGAGTCTTTCTGCCAGCCCCATGTCAATTTCAGCCCCATTATATCCTACGGGCCATTGAAGTCAATGGCGATAACATAGGGTATATTCTGGGGGCTGGAAGGGAGGGGGTTTGAGGGAGAGGCTCCAAACTCACAGGGTAGCTTCTGGAGTTTCTCCCCAAGATACCCACCAGGTTTCAAGAACATTGGACTAGGGGGTCCAATTCTATAGGACCCCCAAACAGGTTACCCCCATTCCCTCCATTGTTTTCTATGGTGGGGAAAAAGTTATTTTTTCCCCACGGTGCTGTTAGTGGCTTTGGGGGGTGGTTTGAGGGAGAGGCTCCAAATTTTCAGGGTAGCTTCGGGAGCCTCTCCCCACATAAACCCCCATGTACCAAAGCAATTGGACTAGTGGGCTCAATTCTATGGGCACCCAAACAGGTTACCCCCATTACCTCCATTGTTTCCAATGGGGAAACCCAGCTAGCAGCACTTAAGGCAGGCAAGCAGGCAGCACCCAGCAGTCAGACTCTCCCAGAGAATCTCCGGGAAAGTGACCTGTCTTGGGAGGTGCTTGTTTGCTATGAGAACAAGTGGCACACTCAAAAAGAACAAGGGGCACTGTGGCAGTGCAAGCATGCCACAGTGCCACACGGAAACCCCAAAAGACCAACAGGAACAACATTTATACAGGCTCTGGGGGTTTCTGTTTGGGGCCCCATAGAATTGGACCCACTGGTCCAATGTTTTTGAAACTTGGTGGGTATCTTGGGGAGAGGCTCCAGCAGCCTCTCCCTCAACCCCCCTCCCCTCCAGCCCCAGAATATACCCTATGTTTTCGCCATTGCCTTCAATGGCCCATAGGATATAATGGGGCTGAATTGCTGCTGAATTTCAGCGGTAATTTGGTGGCAAGCCAATCTGAATCGTTCCACAGCAGCCCGAAAGGGGCCCGAATGGGCCATTTTCGGAGGTGCATTCGATTCAGACGAACCGAATGCACTTCCCCAATTGTCAACTTTTTCTAGCAGACTTTAATACATTATCCACTGCTGAATTATATGGCAGATTCTGTGGTACCTGGTATGCCTAAAGGATTTTTCCTTGTGCATCACAAATGCAAGAAAATATAACATTTTTAGGATTTATGTGAAGTTGAGAGTATCTTTGATTACTGCCTTTCTTGTTACTTTCTCAAATCGCTCTTATGATTATCAGCAATTAAATCTATCAGGTCATGACAGAAGGGTTACCTTCACTGTTGTCAAGTATATTTTAGCAGCCTTAAAATTTGAGTAAAATTTCCTAACAAGGAAACTTTTGGAGGCCTGATTCCTCCCCTTCTTTCTTTTAAATTATCATTGTTGCCTGTCTCTATGATTCAATGGGCCTTCTAAATGTAATTAGTTGTTTTATAAAATAAATATAGCACATTGTATTTTCCCCCCATATTAACATTTTGGTAGTTGGATGTTTTTCTGTCTCAAAGCCACTGTGCTGTATAGAATTTCCCAGTACAATGAATGAGTTTACTGCTGGATTTTCCTCTGCTGTTCCAAAATCAAACGGATAGACCTTCTGTCTCTTTCCCCAGCTTAGCAGGAATTTGATCTCTAAGGTGAGAGTGACGGAGGGAGCTGTAAGCCAAAGTTACCAATCTCTTACACTGTTGCTTTTATAATGTTCAAGCCAGAGTTCTTCATAACCAGAAGAGTCTGACCATTACAACCAATCTCTTACACTGTTGCTTTTATAATGTTCAAGCCAGAGTTCTTCATAACCAGAAGAGTCTGACCATTACAACCATAAGCCTCTCTTTCTTTGGCTAAAGTCAGTGAAGAAACCACCTGAATAAGGAGTTTGAGTTATATTCTCTGTTAAGCAATTAGCATTAAAGAGCTGCTTTAAAAAGGTGCTAAAAGCCTGCCTTTACAAAAGAAGAGTAAACAGGAGGTCTCTGAAAACACAAGAGGAAGAAAAAAATAGGTAGTTAGTAAATGTGAAGGGGAGGAAATAGACACCTAACAGTGGTGCACATAGCAAAAACCTAATCTCTGTCTATTGGATTTGGAACAAATTAAGCGTTGTCAAAAAGCAGTTTAAGGAAAAAATCTATTTCTGAAATCTTATTACCTTCAATTTATAGATCACCTTGCTGATGGAGATTAAAGTCTCCTTTAGTAGTTTTCTGCTATGCATGCAGTTATGAAAGTTGATAATAAATTATTTTTGGATATTACATATTTGTTTACTGACATCAAACAGTAGGTTGTATTAGATTTTCCATTGCCAGTTGTTTGTACTCTGCAATAGTGAGGCTTAGTATCTTTCCAAATGCAAGGTGGAACTTCCTTATCTGAATAGCAAGTTGTTTAAGATACTTTTTAATGTGTATTAGTGATGTGTATGTTCTTGAGTTTGTATTGTTAAACTTGTCAAAGATTGCCCTGGGATAAAAGAGAATGTTTAAATGAATATGCACCCCTAATGTAGGCACATCTATTGACCAAACTAAACACAGACCTCAGTGCTAGTGCTTTGCTGCAGTCTCTTAAGATAAATGGCAGTGATGACCCATCAAGGGATACTAGCTCCTGAAAGAGAGCAATCCAAGTTATGACTTGTAATATTTCAACATTTGTTAAATTTAAAATAGATCTTAAAGAAGCAATGCAGCTTTTTTAATTGTGAATTTTCTTTGCTTTGCATTTTTGTTTTCTTTCTTGTTCAGCCCAGTAGCTAGTCCTTGTCAAAACAGATGTCATCTGCCATCCCCACTGAACTCAAATGGAGGCATCAATATTGTTGTTAAAGAAGAACCAGTGGATGAATATGATTATGAGTCAAGAGCATGTACAGAGGGGATAAATGTGAAGCAGGAAGAAGGAGATGAAGAATATTCGAATAACGATGACTCTGGGGACAAGCAGTCGAAGAAACACAGTGAAACAAGCAGAGAGGAAGTGGAAATTGAATCCAACAAGCAAACACAGAATAGCCAGTTGGGTGTTGCAAAAGCAAAAATGTTAAAATTGGATAGTGGGAAGATGCCTGTAGTCTATCTAGAGCCATGTGCAGTCACCAGGAATACAGTAAAAGTCTCTGCTCTTTCACAGACTCTGTTGTCACCTTCTAAAAGTGAGAGATCACCGTCCAGTTATTCAGTGGATTCTTTATCTATTTGTTTTGAAAATAATGATCTTTCCAGCCCCTTTACAACCATGAAAAATGAGGAAATGGCAGTTGAACAAATTTCTGAAAATGATATTCCACATGGGTATTCTTCAGCAAGAGACATGCTGTGGGAACCTGAAACATATAGCAGCCTCACTGTAACAAAGAAAGCATCTACCTACAGTCTCAAGGCAGTTCAAAGTAGTGGGTTGTCTTCAGCAAAAGATAACTCCGGGAAAAAGAAGACAAGTGCATTTAAGACTCCTTTGTCCCACAAGGGTATTGTTGGTAACCAAAAAGTTGTGATACCAGGCTCACGTAAGAGAGGAAGACCACGGAAAATAAAATCGTCAGAGGCTGGACAAGCACTAAAATTCACAGAAAGGTCAATTACAGCTAGCACTTGTGCCTCTTCAGGGCCTTGCAGTACCCATATAGAAGTTAAGCCTGATCTTGAGGATGTGGATGGAGTGCTCTTTGTTTCCTTTGCATCCAAGGTAAATCTATACCTGAATTAAATTTAGAGTTGACAGAAATAGTAAATAGTACATCAAAGTTGTTCATTGTATAATTACAAACTTGAAGTTGCATTCAGTTTCCCCCTGAACTGTGGATTTCACAGTATTCTTGGTATTGGTAAGCTTGGTATTGTGGGCTTTCCGTATTAGCCGGCTTCTCTCCATCTAAATTTAATTATTTAGATATTGTGGTTTAAATGATTTAGATATTATGGGTCAGGTTGTAGCTTAAATGCTACCAAATGTATTTTGTTATGTAAGCTTTTGTGAGCCAGAGTCTTCTGTGTGTCAGAAGAATTGTGATGAAGTGGCCTCACGAAAACTTATGCCACAATAAATTTGCTAGTGTTTAAGGTGCTGTGGGGTACTTTGTTATTTTGGCCATAGCTGAGTAATACGGTTAACACCCAACTCTCCTGCCCTTGAGGTTTGTGTGCTTATATCTAGATCAGTCTGCTTTACTTGACCTTTGTACTTCCTTGAATGAGTTTAGATTATCTAGTGTAAAATGGAATTTTATTAAGATAGTTAACATTAATTTTAGCTCTTTTTAATATAGGAAGCTCTTGATATCCACACTGTTGATGGAGCTGAAGAGAAAGAAGACCTTCAGAGTATACAGACTCCTTCACTAGCTCTTTATGATACATACAGTGATCCAGGTAACAAAACAGAAATTTGGCTTGTTATCAGTAGACCATCATCTGGGGCAAGCAAGAATCTCCTCCAGGTCTAGTTGCGATCTCCCTGTGGAAACTGCATGTAAAGGCACTTTTCTTTTTGTGGACAAGGGGGGAAATGATAATGGCTTTGCTTGGTTTTGAAACATTGAAAGTGGTGTCTGGAGCTCTTTCGTGCCCTTGACTTTCATGTGCATTTCTGGAATAGAGACTATGTCTTTCATGGGGCGCCATTTGGAGGGATATGTTTTGGTTTTGTAGAGTTATCTTACCTGTCTAGTTGTGGGAGTGAGACAGAAAGAGAACAGTAGTCCACGTAGTCCTGTTGTATAGCTGGGCAAACATAACTGGCTATCTAGCTGGGTGCTTTTTCTTTTCTTTCCCTTTCCCCATGCAAGAGAGAAAGAGTGCAATGGTCAGTCTTTCCATTATGTTTTCTTTTTGTGGGTGTTTTTTAAAGGTTAATTTTTCCTATTGCTGGGGCTGCTTTTTCAAGGAGGGAGAACAGTATTCCCTCTGTTCCCTCTGTCACCTCTGAACAGCTTATTGGGAAAGGAACAGTATTGTACGTCTTCCCCAGCAAGGATAAAAAGAGCTCAGGTGATTTTTTTTATCAGGACAACTGCAAGAGAAGAAAGGGTTAAAGAGACACTTTCTCTCCATTTTATTCTCCTTGGAAAGATATTCTAGTGGATGTATTTGGGAAAGCAAGGAAAGAGATTATGTGTAGTTTGACCCTGAGATTTACAAGTTTAATTGAGTTTATCAAGCTAAACACTAATGTAAAGATGACTTGTCTACTTTTTCTTCCTCTGAGAGAGAATTCATTGTAAGCTTGTTCTCAGCATCTATAGTGATACAAAGAGGACCACATGCAGGCTGAGGTTTTTATCTTGTGTACAGAATTAAAACTTCTAAGCTCAGGAGTAAGAATGCAAATGACTTAAACTAGCACTGTATGCTAAGGAAAATAACAAAACAGTGAAACACTACAGCTACCTCTTTTTGGATACAGATGTGTGTGTGTGCAGGAACAGCTCTCTTTCTCTGTTCAAAGATATGAAGACAAAAAGTCAAGCATCCTTTTTCTCCAGTGGCCTACCAGGTGCTCTAGTGGGTTAACAGATGGCCTTTAGAAGGCATTTCTTTTATGCTACCTAGTAGCACTAGTATTCAAAGGTTTGCTGCCTCTGAATATGAAGGTTTCCTTTATTAACCAAGCCTTGTAGCCATTTGTCATGACCCCAGTGGGTTGCCACCTTCTGCCGCCACCACCCTGGACTTAAGTCCCTTGAGAAGGCCCAGGGTACCTTCCCAAGCCCCTTCAAATTACCCCTTTGTAGCTGAGACACGTAAGCATGATGACCAAGCAGAGAAACAACTGAATAAAAAGGGTTTATTATTACAGTACTGGGCAGGGAAAAAACAAGACAAGACAAGGGACTTTAAAATACATAACAGTGTTGAAAGGCCAAAAGAAACACAAAGCTAACGCAGCTACCTAATACTTCTCCTGTTACTACTGAAGCCCTACAGCTCTCTTAAGCCAGGCTTCTCTCTGTACTCACTGTCCCCAGTGAGGGATCTTTCTCTCAGACCAGTCTCCTCAGCTTAGCTCTGTGAGAGGCAAAAGCTGCAGAGAGGAAAAGAACACAGTTTAACTGACCACCCAAGTATATAACCAATCTCCTCAGATAATTCCTCAACCCCCATTGGTTACCGCTGGCGCAAAGCCTTGTGGGGATTGTAGGCTGTCTGCTTCCCACTCCCAGGCAGGTCTCTTAGGCCTCACTAGGCCCAGTCCTGCACAGATCTCCAGAGGCCTACACAGATCATGACGCCATTGATAGACCTATTCTCCACAACTTGATTAACCTTTTAAAGCAATCAGTGCTTGTGGACATCACTGTGTCCTCTAGCAGTGAATTCCACAGTTTATTTACTCATTAAGTAAACATGTATTCCCCTTTGTCCAGAATCTATTGCCCATCAACTGCATTGGGTGCCCCTGAGTTCTAGTATTATAGGAGAAGGAGAAAAAGTGCTCTGTATTCACTTTCTCCAACCCATGCACACTTTTGCAAACCTCTATTGTGTGTCTCTCCTCCTTTTCCCCCATCATTTTTTCCCTGAACTGGAAAGTCCCAGACTCTTTAGCTGTTCCTCATATGAAAGGTGCTCTAACCACTTACTCCAGGCCTTGATGTATTTTCTTTAGCTTTAGGGATTTGTAATTTAATTATCCTATTTTCACATTATTACTGTCACAAATACTAAATTTTTCATACATCCTTGTGATTTTATTCAAGTTATGACAAAAGCATATAGAATTCAATAAGGGGGTAACCTAGCTGTCATTGTAACAAAAATCTCTAACATTAACCTAACTTCTCCCTAATTTCTCATAACTTCATTATTGCTTTAAAAAGCTCCATTTAAGTGAGTGGAGCAAGTATAGGAGGCAGCTGATTAAGTAGTGAATTCATCTACCACCAACCAAATGATGTAAAGTTAACATGTACACAAACAATGACACAAACCTCATATGCATGCATTTCCCCCTACAACAGTATATTCTGATGTGAAATGATAATAAGGACACTGAGGATTGTCAAGATACATGACTACAAAGTCATTGCTGAAAATACCAGATGCCATAATGAAATTTCTAGGCCCCTTGTTGACCTGGCACCTGGGATTTGTCGAGCCCTGTCTTAATCATCTTGGTTGCCCTATTCTGCAACTTTTTCTTGTTCTGTAATATCCTTTTTGAGATACAGTGATGGGAACTATACGTGGTATTCCAAATGAGGCGCTGTAGATCTGTGCAGGGGCATTATAATATTGGGTGGTTTATTTTCCATTCTTATCCTAATAACCCCAGCATAGATTTTGCCCTTTTCACCTTTGCTGCACACTGAGTTGCCAGTTGCTGCTACAACTCCATGACTTCTTTTCAGTCTTGGCCAGTGCGGTGGGTAGAGATGTGAAGGCCTGGCGTGGGGGGGGGGGCTGAAAAATTTGGGAGGAGGGAGTTGTTTTCTGAGGCCTTTTTTCTGTTTTTCCAGTGGAAAAATGGGAAATTTTGGGAAGTGCTGGGGAAAAAAACTCCTATGAAATATTTTCTGTTTTAGAGTGAGTAAAATGCTTTGAAAGACAAAGTGGGCATGTTGTAACATATATGGCTCTTAAATACAAGATGCACCTAGAAGGATACCAAATCTTCATAAGGGACACATACAGGGCATTGCTTTTCAACTGTTGCATGCCTTCTGTTGTCCTTTTGGCTTGACTTGTGGTTGATCTTTTCACCCTTTCCTTAAACCACTGTGAAACACATACCTATAGATTGAGTGGAAAGTAGCTTATTGTCCTAACTTATTGGAGGGGGAAAATATCAGAAGGTGAGGCAGAAACTGCACCAAAGCCTCAGAGGAAAACTCTGAAAGTTTCATTGAAAACTGAGTTCCTGCTAATCAGAAAGCAAAAATTAAAGTACAAGTGCTAAGATAGCATAGGATGCATTACCTTGCAACTTTCTCTCAAATATTATATTAGATGCATAGATTTCAACATTTCTGGAAATTTTACATCTTTGCTGGTGGGTGGGAGCATTGAAGCAGAGTGAGGGGAGCACATGGGTGAGTGAGTCAGAAGCAGTCTGGTTATGGTAAAAATGCTTAGATGTTTCTTTTTTGACAGATGGTCAGAGGATACAGCAACTAGAAAAAGAACTGTTGGAAGATCTGAAGTCTTTTAAGTACAAGCAAGTGATACATCCTAGCCTTCAGGAAGGTAGATATTGTGTTATGCATGTCTGCCTGTCAAGTAATGGATACTGTTATTTACATTGATAGAAAATGCCAGGACTTCCTGTAGGTTGTCATTTTTTGTGTTTTCAGACTATATACAGTACCTGCAAAAGAGTTCTTGTTAAGTCCAGTCTTTGAGTTGTGAAATAAAATAAAATGCTAACAAGATAATGTTTCCCTGATCTTCTGGGAGTGTTCTCCCTGTCTAGTCATCACTTATACCTAACCTTGAACTGTAGACAGAATCCTTTCAAAATTCTTTTGTAGAATTTTTGTCTTCTGTTTCTTCTATTGCCTGCTATTATTTCAAGGAATCAGTGGCCAGTTTTTTTTAAAAAAGATCTCCATTGAGCCCCCTCCCCTCCATTTTTGGACAATGAGAAGCATAGATATGTAGATCACTATCTTTCTGGACTTCCTTAACCTCACTTGCTCTGTCAGTCTTCAAGTGACTAGAGTAAGTTGGGGGGGGGGGACACTAGTTTGAAAGTCATTATTTCTAAATCTGCTGTCCTGCATCCTGTTCTCCTTGTTCAAAGATTATTTCTTGTGCATTAAAATAATTAACATATTAAAACATCTCCTGAAGTTTTCATACTTTACATATGGGTTGATTTTTAAAAAAACCTTTCCCTTATGTGTCATGTGATTTTATTTAAATTCCCAAATCATCAGTGCACTGACGAAGGGTTTTTTCCTCCCAATTATGGGCTGGGTATGCTATCCTTATTATTCAATGTGAAAAAGACTTACTGTCATCCCACTTCAGGAGGCCAGTGGGAGTTTGTGTCTCTTCCCCTGTGAGCAGCTCATGGACTCGCACTTCCAAAGATTAAACATTGTATGGAGATATTCATTTGGAATGTAATTCTGTAAGGAAACTAGGAGGGCCCTAGGCAAGCCAAGTCTCTCCCTCCTGATCTTTTTACAAATAAAAATCTTTTCCAGAAAAGAGAGGGTAGAAAAGCCCATTATATTGTGGAGGGAAGCTGGAGTTGGCAGCAGGTGTGTGTGTGAAATTTCACCTCCCTCACCAATTGTCCTTTCAATGTTTACTTCTTGCCCTTGACAGCTCCTGCCCCCCCTCCCCCCCCAGGGTGTTAAGTGGAAGAGAACCTGTCTCGGGATACTATGGAAGTCTCAAAGTCTGACTTTTGTGGGAAAGCAGAGTAGCATAGGGAATGCTTTGGGAAGAGACTGTATCTGTCTCAGGGCCCAGTTTCGGAGGGAAACCAACTAATGATTTGTAGTATTGGAGGAGTTGACATTTACAGTGTAAGTCTCCTGAGGCTGAAGGAAGGCTGATCTTTACCTCAAGAATAAAAACTTGGCTGATAACTCTTTTCTGCACCCAAAGGTTGACATCTGGAATGTTACATAGTAACTGCGTTTAGAAGGCCACTTGGGTTCCTTCTGTCAGTAGAAGGCTGGAGTAGAGACCACACTGGTCAGACTACAGCATGCTACCTCTTCTACACATTTGAAACCCTGGTTGTGATAGGAAACCACTGACCACTCTTAAAAAATGTAAGGGCACTTAAAGTGTTCTTAACTGTGTGGTTAGATACAGGCCGGTAATTTTTAGTTTAATCAGTGTGCACAAAATGTTCAGATGTCAAATGTTCCTAAGCCAGTAGCTTTGTCTTTACATAGTATAATGCTGGCCCAGAGAGAGGAATTTGCTTTTTTTACCTAGCTTCATATTAAAATTGTTTTCAAAATTGTATATAATTACTGGTGGCATTTTATTTTTATAGTGGGACTAAAGTTGAATTTTGTGGACCCGACAATGAGTATTGACTTGAAATACTTAGGTGTGCAGCTGCCACTAAGTTATTCAAATGACTGTCCTTTGTGGAAAACCCTGGGAACCAATTCCTGCTCTGCTGGTAAGACCAGATCTTTTCCTGCGGATGTAGTGGTGGGGCTTGAGTTGTAGAGTAAATCTCTTAAAAATGTTTGAAACAGTTGGATTTTGGTGAAGCAAGATCGACCATCTTGAACTTTTTAATTGAACTGTAGAGCACCATTTTTAATTTGTATTTATTGAAGTTTTAATGTAACTTGTGTTTTATTTCCGGCGTTCGCCGCTTGTTTTTGCCGCCCTGGGCCGTATGGGTAGGGCGGGATATAAATCCCAGAATAAAATAAATAAATAAATAAATAAATAAATTTCTTAGAGCTGGGCACAGTTCTGAATAGGCATGCTTAGGATTGCTCTGTAACCGTTTTTGGCTTTGAATGGGATCAGGCTATGACTAATAAGGGGATTTGTTTATTTAGTGAATATATGAGCTTGATCTGATATATTTTCCAAGCTGTGTTCTCAGAAGATTAGCAACAGTGTTTTTATGACTCATTAAAAATTGCTCTATGTGCAATGGCACTCTAAACTCTAAACAGTGTAACTTGAGGACTGCATGGTTAATGTTGCATATTTTCCATAGTATTCCTAATTGCTAAACTTAGTTGCCTTCCCCCTTCTCCCTCCCAGATGCTGGGCTTCCCTTTGTTTCTAGAACTGGGAAGACAAATGACTTCACAAAGATAAAGGGATGGCGAGGGAAGTTACATACTTCTTCAAAAAATGAAGGTAAGAAACATTTAAGATGTTCCTCTTCTGGATTGGAGGAGAAGAAAGAATTCTGCAGTAATCTTCACTCACTTAATTGTTAACAGAAAGTTGAGGGACATAACTGTGATCTTAGTATTGGATTATGCACTGAAGAATGGGAAGTGAGAACTTTGAGATACTTGGATATATTACAGGAATCTAGGCTGAGGTAATGGAAGAGGGATGGAAATACGTGCAAGGTGATGCCAGAATTCTTAACTGTTGGAAATCCCAGCTGATACTCCTAGCTCGTGAGGGTTAAGTAAAATAGCCCTGTAAATGTGTGTGAAGAACTTGAAGTGTGTGTGATGATATGCATAAATGCACAAACTACAGAGATGAGAGAGCTTTAAAAAACTAGGAACTGGCTATATTTTAATGAACATAAGAAGAGCCATGCTGAATCAGACGTGTGCTCCATCTAGTCCATCATCCTCTTTAATGCAATGGCCAAGTGGTTGCTGTGGAGGGCCAACAAACAGGACACAGAGGACAAGGCGTTTCCCTGTGTTAATGTTCAACGTTAGCATAGAATTGGTAACAATTTCTTAGAATTTTTAAAATACTGCTTTTTGTGCTTTCTGCTGGAGCTTTTTGGGTATGATTTCCAGTCACATCATTGAGATCCTATAGAGAATCCTTAGCCCTCATCCCTGCTAAACATAATTGGGTATCTAGTTACTTCATCTTTACTACTAAGATTACATTCTCTAAATCAGCAGCTACCACCACCTATTGAGAAAACCTAAGAAACGTTAATTTAAAATCCTAAAATAGAACTTTGCCAGCTTTCAGTTTCTCACCTATCTCCTTACTACTCAAATTATGCCTTTTAACATAGAGAGAAATAACATAAGATTGCAGCAGAAGTAAATAAATAAAATAAAAATGAGGCAGTATGAACAGCAGTGCAGAATCAGACCAGTGGCCCAAGGGACGTTTCTCCTGAATCTTGTTGCCTATCAACTTAACAGGTTTTAGTATTATGGGGGAGAGAGAAAACTTTTTTGCTCCACTTTCTTCACCCCTTGCATAATTTTATAAGCCTGTGTCATGTCCCTCCCCTCAGTAATCTTTTCTCTAAAATTAAAAGCCTCCTTCTTATCCTCTCTGTATAGGAAAGTTGCTCCAACTCCTTAATAACTTTGCTTTCATTAAAATTATCAGAACAATATACAGTATTCTAAATGCGTCTACACTTTGTACAAAGGCGCTATGATAGGGCTGTTTAGTTTTCAGTTACTTTTCTCATAATCTCTCATATAGAATTTGCCTTTTTTGTTCATCCCTAAAGCATTGTTAGTGCTTTTTTCTAAAAAAAAAACATGACAAAGACAACTGTTTTAGGTTAGAATTCTAAGACCCTTTCTACCTCTTGGGAAGAGAAGCACAGCCAAGTTCAGCACTGTCTGGCTCCATGACCAATTACTCAGTTCAAAAACCCCTAGCTGGTGAGCTTTAGAATGAAACTTGTAGCCCAACAGAACAGTGAAATAGATTCTTGAGCACAATATGATTGAAGAAAGGAAGCAGTTGATTTGGTGATATAGATGATTCCTTTGTGTTGGATAAATTCAACTTGTCATAGCCATTGCCCACTGGGGTGTTTTGATACTGTAGGGGGATAAGAAATGAAGCCCAGAAACAAGCAGTCTTTGTGTGACTGCTGTTTTATTTAAAATGGAGGTAACTCTAGCTAATCTAGAGGATATGTGTCTAGATATATTCCTAACTTCCCCACTCACCATGTGCAGAAAGAAGCAGAAGTCCAAATCAGGAAATCTTGTAGTTTTATTAAATGTGGAATCTCTTTAAATTGAATGTCCTTTATTGAAACCTCTAGGTATGTTTAAGTTCCCAAGATCAGAGGATAGTGTACCATTCATTAAATGCTATTTCTGTAGTAAGCAGAGCAGAAAATAAAATGCATAAGTCCAACTGATCTCACTGTGTGGAAGGGGTATGAGGAGTAAAGTTCGAAGGGACCTGTAGTCTTTAGTGCGGGCGGCTATAAAGCCTGCAATTCCAGAATGTGATTCTCTGTCTTTGCAGTTTTATTCTCGAAGAAAGATCTTGAATGCCTGTATCAGATAGTAATGTGATCATGTAGTTAAGACATTTGACCCACATGCTGAATGATCATATAGTGTATTCATTCAATTAACCAGGATCATTATGCTACTACTAAGTTGACTGTGTTCTGCTAACTAGGTAGCTTTTTGCTCATGCATGGCACCCCCCTTAGCAAAATAGAATTGTAGAGTCTACTTTATTTATATTTATTTTGTATTTTTGCTTTTTGTGTGTGCGTGTGCCTGTGCCTGGAAGTCCTGGTGACCTCTGACAAGGGGCATGGAGGACTTTTAGAGAAGTGGCTTGATAGCCTGCCTCTGCCTCCAGACAGTGGTAGTCTTTGGAGGTTTCCCATCCACATACTTGCCAGGGTGGCCTGGCTTAGCTTCCGAGGCCTGATGAGATTGGGCTTGCCTGGGTTATCCAGGTCAGGGCGGATCTAGTTTATTTTGTAACACATGGTCTAAAATCAGTTAAATTCAGTTAAAATAAGTTTAATTAAGCCCTTTTTTTACAAATAGGAATAAGGGTCAAGTACTAATGCGTAATATAGAGGTTTAGAATCAAGAATATGAGGGTTTTCAATGAATAACTGTAATTTAGTTCAATTTTTGCATCATTCAATCCCTTTTTCCTCACACACTTTACAGGTGATGATAGTTCCTGCTGAGGGTTACCTGCTGAGGCTTATTTCACTGTTCCAACACTTTGTCTTGTGAACTGAACCACCAACCACAAGATACTGTTCTGTTTCTTTTGATACCGTGGTATTTTTAGCTGTCTAGACACTCTTAAGTTACCCAAAGTTACCACATTTATTGTTATACCAAAAGAGAAATCTAATCTTGGATTTATTTGCAGCCCTTGAAAGTTAGAAGCCTTTCATAATTGCCCTCTCAGAGTAAGTTTAGTTAGTATCTTTCCTGAGCTCTGTGATAGTGGGGAAATGTTTGATACTTAAGTGGCTATTGTGTAACAGTTCCTAAAGTTTTTATAGTTAAGAGTACATATTCTGAATGCTTCAGCAATATACAATAAACAGAATTTACCCAGCAGTTTCTCATAGTGATGTGGGCAGTATTCTTTATCTGAAGTTGATTTATGTGATTATTCAGGTAGCATTTTAGAAGGCTCCTTGAAGAATCGATCTGCCTTCTGCAGTGACAAGCTTGATGAATACTTGGAAAATGAAGGGAAGCTGATGGAAACGAACATGGGATTCTCTCCTAGCACATCCAGTGGTCCTGTGGTTTACCAGCTTCCAACTAAAAGCACCAGCTATGTACGGACACTAGATAGTGTTCTAAAAAAGCAATCCACCACTACTCCATCTGGCCGTTATACTTTCAAGCCTCTTTCTGTGCCTTCTGTCTCTGGAAAGAAAAGAAAGAAAATTAAGAGTAAAAAACAAGCACACTCTAGAGGCAAAGGAAAGCCATCTTTTGTAACAAAGCAGAAATGCAGCTTATCTGTTTCAGAAGACAAAGTCAGTAAATCTCAGCCAAGTAGTCACACAACTGAGGTAGATGCTCTCATAGCACTGAGCACAGATGAAGCAGTGCAAGGAAAACAAATTCCTGTGCGTCAGGCACAGCCGCAACATCAAAATAGTCGCCCACCAAGTTTATCTAAGACACAGTTGAAGTTGATGTTCTTGGAGGATTGTGCATTGTGGGATGGTAAGCCACGTACCTATATTACTGAAGAACGAGCAGACTTATCTCTCTCAACTCTACTTACAGCTCAGGTAAGCTGCTGAAATTGTTGTTTGCTTTCATCTTACTTTTTTAGACTTCAGAAATGTGGCAAAGAGAATTTGTAGCAAGGTTAATTGTCTTAATTTATATCTGAAATGTCTTGTTTTGTGCTGTAGATTTTCAGTTGAGGCAAGAAATTAACGGAAGTGCCAGTAAGTCTAGATAGTCTGTCTATTTTATGTCATATCAGTGTAGGTCAGGGGAGGGCAGACTTTATTTCATTTCTGTGAGCTACTTGCTTTGTCAAGAGTCCTGGGAACTACCAGTCAGAAACAGGTGGCCTGGTGGGGGAGGCAGTCAGAAAATGGCAGCCTGTACAAAAGTTACAATATTCTAGAGTAGGTCTGCAGTGCTTCAGTATGGAATTCTTTTCTCTGCTGGACTCTGCTGCAAATCAATTTCTGACTTTCCCTGCAGGGGTAAAATAGTACTGCTACCTATGTGTTTTCTCTGGAAGAGGCAAACAGCAGCTTCGATGCAGGGAGAACGAGTCAGTAGCAGTGTTCTTTCCCATCCAGAGCAACAGTGTATGTGTGCACGTGTGGTGGAAGAGGAGAGCAGTAGTTGGGAAGGGATGCTGTCATTTTATCTTCACAAAGCAGAGAGATGTTTTTAATTGCTTAGAGAGGGATTGGTCACGCCAAGTGACCTTCGTGCCTACCCACTGAGCTAGATTATGCAGTAGATTTACTTTGACCAGCAAAATGTGTTGTGATACATAATAATCATTGGCACATAACACTAGTTTGGAAACCAAATTTGGAAAAAAGGTCTTCCTTCTCTTATGCAGCCTGATCCGTAGAATTAGAATTATTTATATTGATACCTGGTATAGAGAAAGTGTTTAGAATGTTCTTCTATTGCATGTTCTAGGAACATACAAACAAAAAGTGCAACCCATTTATTATAGAATTTATTATCCCAAGATGTTGTGATGCTTCTACTTCAGATGATTTCACACAAGGCATTCGTGGAGGATAGGTCCATCAATGGCTATTAGGCATGATGGGTAAATGGAAACTTGATATAGTTTTCCAAAATAGTGTACAAGTTACAGCTGGCAACAACTGGAGAACATTTTGGCTTTTGTGCTTTATTGCACACCTCATGGGCATCTGGTTGACCATTGTAAGAAACGCAGTGCTGGAGTAGATGGACTATTGGTCTGATCCAGAATCCCTCAATGAAGTAATTCCTCATCACTGAAAGCAAACTAAATACTTAATTTCAGGACCCTGTATTATAGGTATTTCTTTTCACTTGATATGTGTATACAATTATTTTTCTGAATATTTGCAAATAACGCCTATATTCTTTCAGGCATCACTCAAAAACAAACCAATCCACAAAATCATCAAAAAGCAGGCGCCACCATGCAACAATGATTTCTGCCGACTTGGCTGTGTCTGTTCTAGCCTAGCTCTTGAGAAACGCCAGCCTACACACTGCCGAAAGCCAGATTGCATGTTTGGCTGCACGTGTTTAAAGAGAAGAGTGGTCCTAGTGAAAGGAGGTTCCAAGAACAAGAAGATCCTGGAGAAGTCTCTGCCTGGAAAGCGTTGGTTGTATCATGGGAAAGAACAAGAGCAATGGGAGGAGGAGACAGAAAAAGGAGAGGTGCAAGAGAAACTGAAAGATAAGAAAAGAAAAAAGAAGATGGAATATAGTAAGTAGTGGTCAGCAATTTCAAAGTCAGTCACTTCCTTTGTGCAGTGGGATTTCTCCTGGTACATATCTGTCCGCATGTGCCCTTCTAAGCCCAGGAAAGTTGATTCTTAGAGTCTTGAGGCCTGCTTTGATGAATTGCCATTGAGGCTGGAAGACTCCATGGAAAAAGAGAACAAAACCACCCATTCCTGCCTCTTCCACAAGTACTAGCCTTGCTTACTGTAGAAGCAGAAAGGTGATTTTACCTCCTGACCCATGGAGCTATTAGTCATCTTTCCTAGGGTTGGAAGGGGCTGCTGGCAAGAGAGGGATATAGAAAGGATCTTTCACTGTCAGCATCTTCTGACAAGTAGCAAGATCTGTCATAATAATTATCAATAATTATGACCATAAAATATCAGCATAATATGGACTACAGTTCATCTAAAGTTAGTTGTGACTAAATCTCACTGAAATGAGTGCAACAAATTAGTGGCAACTCTTCTATTGTTTTTACTGAGACTTTTAAGGTGCCATTCTGTGGATACTGTGGATTAACACTATTTAACATACTAGGACTTGCTTCCAGATTTTAAAAATTGTGCTGTTCAGTGGCCATGTGGGTTTGTTAAATGTAGTTTAGAAATACAGTCAAAGTACCATCTTTTTCTAACTGTATCAAATGACATTTTTTTTCTGATTGATGGCCATATAAGATATACTACAGATCATGCATCCATTTAAGACAGAGTGGTTTGAGCACTCAACTGCTATTAGGGAAACTCGGATTCAGATCTGTTTTTGTCATCACAATTATAGGATGACCTGGGACCAGTTATTCATTTGGCTTAACCTACATTGGAGAGTTTTTGTAAAGATAAAAATGGAGAACATTAATACCATGTATACCAACAAGGCTCCTTGGACATGACAAAATATGAGACGGTTTTAGATATCAAGTAGTAGTCTGTGGCTTCATTTGACAAGCTTAGGGCCAAGGCATGTAGCTCTGGGGAACTTAGCTGTTGAGAAGTCCTTTTATATTATCAGTTTAAGTGTTAGTGCAACAGATTATTGCTAGTGATGTTGTAATTTTGTCTTGTGCAGTTAACAGAGGCTGGAATTGTTCCTGCTGGTCCAGATCACTGGGTTACAGGATGAGAGCCCAAGGCCTAGAGCCTTAGTTTGTGTACCTCACTTAAACTCTGTTTTTTAAAGCAGCACCTGAAAAAGTGAAGGACATATTCAGCCAGATTATTTAGCTCGGGGTGTCAAACATACGGTTCGTGGGCCGAATCCAGCCTGAGAGCAACTGGCTGTGTGCTGTTTCCTGTTCCTTATATAACAGCTCCTTCTGGCCAGTCTCTCCTAGTTCCTGCTTCAGAGGAGAGAAAGAAAGCCTTCGATTGGCTTAGGGCTCCTCTTCCCTCCTCATCTGGGGAGGGTGGGGGAGGAAAAGAGCCAGAGAGTGAAGAAGAGATTGGATTTATACCCTGCCCTTCACTCAGAGTCTCAGAGTGGCTTACAAACTTCTTTCCCTTCCCCTCCCCACAACAAACACCCTGTGAGGTAGGTGGGGCTGAGAGAGCTCTTTCCAGAACTGTCCTTGAGAGAACAGCTCTGACAGAACTATGGCTTGCCCAAGGTCATCCAGCAGCTGCAAGTGGAGGTGTGGGGAATCAAACCCGGTTCTCCCAGATTAAAGTCCACGCACTTAACCACTACACCAAATTGGCTGGGGGAATGGCGTTACATTTTATGGCACACATGGCCTGCCCGACCAAGTGACATTTATGTCAGATCCAGCCCTTGTAAGAAATGAGTTCGACACCTCTGATTTAGCTGATTCCAGGTGCCCCTGTTCAGTTCTCTTGAACAAAAGGCCATCATAGGTAAACAACACTGAAGGGTAAGCCTGACTAATACCTAGTCTGTAAAGTCTCCTGAATTTATGAATTTACAGGCTGATGCTATTGTGTTGCTTTATGATGTAGAGCAGTTTAAGGAGGTGCTTTCAATTATGCAGCATACAATTTCAGAGATTAATGCAGTATACAACCCAAATGGATATTCTGGCTCAAATTCTTGGTTTAACAGTGAATGTTCTGTTCTCAAGAAGCAAGTACATGGCATGTATCGCTACTATAGGAAAAATAATCTCAGAGTTCTGCCATCTCAATACTTATGACTGAACGAGTATAGGAAGTTATTAATGAAGTAGTCCCATCTCTTTGCAAATGCATCACTATCTAACAATTCTAAATTATTTTGGCCTATAATGACCAGTGCCGTAATACAAATCCCTTGTATGTCTGTATTCAGATTTCTATATGGGAAAAACACTACCAACATACATTTAATAATTATAGAAATTTCGAGACCAGGGCTGTTATGCCATCATTGGAAATTGCCCCAGAATGACCTCCAGTTAATATTGGAGAAGTTGAAGAACTTACAGCTCACGAAATAAGAGAAGGCTGGTCCAGATGGTATTCTCCCTGAGCTGATTAAATCCAATATAAAATGCTGTCTTGCTGCTATCATCCTTATTTATGAGTATGCCTAGTATATGAATTAAAGCAATAATTATCCCAGTTGACAAAAAAGGAGACAAAAGGGATTCTGCCCTGTAATTGGAAAGATGGGCACCAGCTCTCTTTGCGAGAAGCTGACAGTCTGGCTAGGTAACACCAGTATTCTTCATAAAGAGCAACTGGTTTTAACCCAGGTCACTTTACTCTAGAATGCTCTGTGGTGTTAGCACATTCAGTAAAGAAATATAGGCAATAAGTAGGAGGGGAAATGGTTTGCAGCTATGTCAGGCCCAGTCCTGACCTATTCCTTTTTATAGGAGAAAATGCCCCAGTTCTGATGGAAACAAATGGCAAAGAGAAAGGGGTTTTATAGCTTACCGGAAGGGGCAAAATCTCCCTCAGTGGAGGGAGGTGTCCTTGTATTGGTTGTGCAGGGCATATGCAGGATTATTATTTTTTTTGCAAAGGAGGCATTCGGCTCTCCCAGTCTGTGCCCTACCTGCTCAGTGGATGGACAAGCTTCCACAGCTCTCTTGCTTTGCTTAGGAAAAATGCTTAAACATCTTAAATCAGCAGCAGCTGTCTCCTCCACCGCCTGTTCACTAATGGTGACAGCAGGGATGAAGAAGATGATGTCTCAAACAGAACACTGCATGGCAGTGGCTGGTGCTGAGCCACTGTGAGAGGACAACTTGGCTGTTTCATCCTCTGAGGACAGGCTCCTGCAGTGACAGCCACCAGTGCTTCCTCTTCAGCTGCCACTTCCCTGCTGAAGCACCGACATGGACAGGAAGTGGACAGCTGGACCTCTCACGCTCTGAAGCACTGGTGGCCGAGGGGCCTGTTGTCAGAGCTGCCGACACCTCATCTGAGCTGGCACCTCACATCGTGTCACACCCTGTCAGTGATACAAAACTAGGAAGACCCAGCAAGCACCATGCTGAATGGACACTCCCCTCCCAGCCATGTTCCTCAGCCATAGGAATGGATTCCAAAGGCAACAAGCGGGGGTGCACAGGAACTCAATTGCTGTTGGAGGGGGCTCTTCCTTTCCCTCTCCTCCAGTCATCCTTGATGGGGCTTCAGTCAGCCCAGATGTTTGTGCCTATATTACTCAAAGTGTTTAAGGACATTCCACAGGATCTGAAGGAAATGAAGTGTAAAAAAAGTTGCCATAGACAGAGGGACGAGGATTTGTCCTCTCTCCTCTGTCTTCTCCTTCAGTGGGGGAAGTCATCTGAACTGGTTAGGTTACACCTCTTCTCGCTCCAGGCAGGGCTGTGCAAATTTTGTGTGTCTCTCCCGGTACAGAGTGAGGCTTTCCTTCCAGTTTGGATAGCCCTGCCACTCCAGCAGGTCGCTAGCTCCTAGCTCCATTCTGAAGGCTGACTTACAGCAAGGTCTTACCTTTTCTGTTCAGTACAAAGTAACAGAAGTCCTAAACATGGATGAAGAGCAAATCAAAAAGATCCCGGACTCTGGATCTACAAAAAAGAAAGATTGCATCAAGGACAAACCTTACGTTATTAGTACTAGAAGGTCATGACCTACACATGGGCTGGCATGCCTATGGGTGGTACAAAAAAGACAAAATACAAAAAAGCTTTAATAAACACATAATTAGAGAAGCATTAATAAAAACTTGGAGAAATATAAAGGAGATGTTTTATGATAAAATACCAATGTGGGTATCCCCATTAGAAGCATTCGTATTACCAAATCTAATGATGGAAAGTAAAAAGGTCAGCTATGAAATATTATTAACGCAAAATAACGAACTGAAACCCTTTGAAACGTTACAAACACTGAACATTAATCTCACAAGTTGGGAAAAAATACAACTGAAATCAATATTTGCAAAGGATAAAACAAGAAGCTTTATAAAAACAAAATCAGAACTGGATAAAATATGGCTGTCATCAGCAGACAAAATGATACAGAAGTTATATAACTTCTTATTAAGTAAAGAGATGCAAGAGGAAATAATAAAACCATGTATGAAAGCCTGGATGAAAGTCTTGGGGCATAATATAAGTTTAGACAAATGGTTAAAAATGTGGAAATCAACAAAATTATTAAGAGCCACAGCATATAAAGAAAATATCTTTAAAATGTGCTATAGGTGGCATTGGACTCCTGAAAAGATCGCTAAGTGCTATAAAAGCAGTTCAGGGAATTGTTGGAGATGTAAAAAAAACATTGGGTCATATTATCACATATGGTGGAGATGTGAAAAGATAAATAAATTTTGGAAAACTATAAAACAAATAATATTAGAAATAACTGAAATAGATCTAAAGTTAGAACCAGAAGTATATCTACTCAATATGATACCAGATGGGATAAATTATAACGATTCATGTTTGATACTATGTCTAGAATACTTATAGCGAAATGTTGGAAATCAGAATACCAAACAGAGAAGAATTAACTATGAAAATTTTGGAAATAAAAGAAATGGATAAGATAAATATGATACTAGCAGGAAAAGAAGAAAAAATATTCAAAAAAAGATGGCAAAAATTAGATAGATGGATAAAGCAAAATATATAAGGAAAACTGCAAAAAAATGTGTTGTAAAGATTGTATATTTTGTTTACTTTTTTGTAATGGAAAACGATAAATTATTTTTTTTAAAAAGGACAAACCTTACCAGCTGACACTTTGGTCATGGGGGGAGGATTTCCTCAGGTGGAAGAAGCAGCGAAAGCTGTGATCATCAGGGCAGGAAGGTCGAAGGTTTTGGAGCCTTCCTCTGGCCCCCTACTACTGACTGCACTCAACTCTTTCCTGGGGCTCAGTCAAGCCTCTTCAGAGCACACTGCCTTGTCAATTTCAGATCCTCGCTATGCAGGCTCAGAGGCTGCCGAATCTTGCAGTGGGTTGCTTGAAGATGTTGCTGGTGAGCCCTCCCCCTCCCAGATCACCCGGTCGAACAGCCAGGTGGGAGCAGAATTTAAGTCAGCATTTTTTTCTCTCTGGGAACCCTGTCATGCTGCAGGCCTCTCCAGCTTTCCCTAGCTCCCTGATGACTATGGGAACCTCCAGCATGGTGTTTTCCCTGCCCTAATTTGCTGAGTAGGAATTGTAGCGGGATGCTATATCAGTTGGGAAACTGTATAAGGGTTTTTTTCCTCATCTATTCTGCGGCTTTTCAGTATCTCCAGTATAGGACTTTGGTGGTAATGGTGAGTTGATTTTCATTGATGATTGTTAGGTTAGCGGTGGATCAGTTTTCATTCAGAAGCTTGGTGAGACATGAGCTGGGGGAGAGTGTGTCCTTAGGATAGTGGAATCCATGGGGGGGGGGGAATGCATATGCCTTGCCCATGAAGCAAGGCGGAGGCGCAGCCCATACAAGGTTACCTTCCAGTCCACTGATGAGAAGAAACCCTCACAGTAAGTCCAGTGTTTCAGTCTCCCTCCTTTCATTTTTTATAGATCGAATTTAGGGGTGTGTGTGTGTAATTTCCACCTGTTAACACTGGCTACCATGAAAGTATGGCCTGTAAATATTAGCTTGGTTCCCATTACAACTCCAAGCCACCCAAGTCCAACCATATAACTAAGTGGTCAGGGAAACCCTTTTTGTAATAATGTGAAATGCTGTCCAGATCATGAAAATGATAGTGGCCATGAGAGTATAGCTGTGTTGTGAGTCATGTATTTTCTCCTTATTTGGGTGACCTGTTAATCAGATACCTGTTGGAGGCAAGGGAACTCAGGGACTTGAACCTTGGTCTATCCTAGCTTAAGCACTATGGCTTCATAAGAGAGGCAAAGGCTCTCTTCATCAAAATGCAGCACTTCCAGCGTCTGGGAGAACAGCTTCAAATAGACTCTTTCTGTCTTCCGACAGACGACACAAGATGTGTCCATCACGCAAGAAATTGTAGTACTACAGTTATTCAAATCTGCATCTGACCCACTTGCAGGATGTCATGAACTGTATCAGCTCAGTTTCCTGGGCAAAATCATGTCACTCCAGGCTATGACAGTGGCTACTACTATTCGGTCAACAGTGAGTTTCTTTTAGGCAGCTGATCCAGCTGAACATATCCCCAGACATCAGATGTGCTCTCCTGTGGTGCCTGAATCCCATTTACTGGTTCAGGAAATGCTACTGGCAGACCCCTTTTGTAAGCATCTTCTTTTCTACCTTTTTGTCCTTTCTTTTGCTGCCCAAGACTTAACACCTTTCCGAATACTGATTAGCAAGAACTGATACAACTTTCTCAGTTCTTATAATCTTATTTATTTGAAAAATTTCTGAGCTGCCTTTCCAGGGAACCTGCCTGAGATGACTTACAATATAAAACCAGACAATAATATCATCATACAAGTTATTAAAACACAGCATTCAGGAATACAGCTGGAGCATAAAACCACCCAAAACATGGAGCAGCTTAAAAGGACTCTTAAATATTTCTTAGGCTGACTATAAAACAGTGTCTTTCAAAATCAAAATGCTTTATAGAAACATTGAGTAAATAGAAAAGTTTGGCCTGGTACCTAAAAGAAAGTAGTGTAGATGCTAGACAAGCCTTGAGTAGAAGGGCATCCTGCATGCAGAGTGCCACCACTGAAAAAGCCCTGTCTCTGGTTGTCACCCATCTCAGTTCTGAAGGTGGTGGCTCACAGAGCAGGCTTGTGAGGAGGATCTTAGCTGGCAGACATTACAATATGGGACGGGACTATCCTTCAGGTACCCTGGTCCCAAGCCATTTAGGGCCTTAAAAATAACATTTTTAATAGCTTATGGTTTATAGGGCAGTTTTTAATTCCCTGCTGTCTTGAGCAGGACTCTGAAGAGGTGGTATAGAAATATTTATAACAATTACTTTGGATTGTGCCTGAAAACAGATGGGTAGCCTATGCAGATCTTTCAGCACTGGGGTTATATGATTCCTGTATCCCACCCCTGACAGTAGCTTGGCTGCTGCATTTTCAATCAACTAAAGTTTCTGAACCATTTTTGGAGGCAGCCCCATGTAGAGTGCATTACAGTAATCTAACTTGGATATGCCCAATCTTGGAAGCTAAGCAGGGTCAGCCCTGGTTAGTGTTTGGGTGGGTGACAACCAAGGAAGTCCAGGATCGCTACACAGAGACAGGTAATGGCAAACCACCTCCGAATATCTCGTGCCTTGAAAATCCTACAGGGTCACTGTAAATCAGTTGCGATTTGATGGGACTTTCCACCAACAACAACTTGAATGTAATCACAGCATGGATCACTGTGGTCAGATTGTGCTTTTCAAGGAAGTGCTGTAAACTAGCATATCAGCCAAAACTGATGTAAAGTGCTGTGTGCCATGGGGGAGATCTGAGCCTCCAGACACAGGCCAGGATCTCCAGTAGCATCCCTAAGCGACGAACCTGCTTCTTCAGGGGAGATGGAACTCCCTCCAGATCAGGCTGACCCCTAAATCCTTAAGCATTGACCCAACAGCATCTCAGTCTTGTCTGGATTGAGCTTCAGTACATCCAACCCATTGCCTTCTCCAAGTTGTTGTTGTTCAGTCGCACAGTCGAGTCCGACTCTTTGCGACCCCATGGACCAGATCCCGCCAGGCCTTCCTGTCTTCCGCCATCCGTTCTACCTGTCCAGGATTTATTTATAGTAAATCTTTCTGTAATATGTATTATAGCAGAGATCATTCATGGGAAAATAACCCTCTAATAAACTTCTGTACCTTTGTTTTAGCAATCTGTGACACAGAGCCAGAAAAACCTGTGAAGAACTTTCCATTGTGGGTAAAAGTAGATGGAGAGGTGGATCCAGAACCAGTTTACATTCCAACACCATCAACTATCGAATCCGCAAAACTGGCAGTACCTCCTACCATAGATGTTTTATCTGACAAGCCTGTGCTCAGCGGAGATAAGCCTGCACCTAGCATTGTCAAGCCAAGAATATATACACCCAGACCTAATCCAGTGGTAAGGAAACAAATTATTTTTAAAGATTAATCCAACAGTTTTGTATCTCTTTGTCTTAAAAGCACCCTGAATACAAGTTGGTGGAGATAAGAAGAAACTCCATGTAGGCATTTTTCTTGTAATTTTAAGACTGGTATGGTAGCCACATGCCTTTTGGGAAGCATTTCTTTATGAAGAGGTCTTGAGGCAATATAGAAATCTATATTGGAGTGGGAAATTTTAGAACATAAAAGAAGATAAGGAGCAGATATAATAGAAATGCCTTATTCCTTTATGAGGAGTGGTCTGTGACAGGTCAATGCTGAATAAAAAGAACTGGGGTTAGCTAGCAAATATATTGAACAATGTTTTTAGGGTGTTTGAAGTAGCTAGTGTTATTTGAATAATTCTTGGGAGAAGAGGGAAGGTTTAAGGTAGGAACAGAAAAGTGTCATAATCACAGGAGGGAATATAGTATAGTGGTTGCAGTGTTCAACTAGAACTGGGGAGGCTCTCATTCTTCAGCTCTCAGCCTAACTTGAAGGTATGGTGAAGGAAGGGAAAACTGTTCACATTACCCTGAGCCCCTCATGGGCAGCATAAAAGGCACGAATCATGAGTAACTAGTTGGTTGAAGGTTGAATTTTAACAATATCTTAAAAGGTACTCAAAGCAAACTTTAGCAACAAATTCAGTAAGAGTAACAAAGAAATTTTATTGTCTACTTATATTATTTGTAGTCTGCCTTTTTCACTTGAATTCGAGGTGGATTACACATAGTGAGTCAATATAATCGATAGGATAGGACATTCAGCAAACAGTACAATAAGAAGTAACTTTAGGAATCAGTTAGTGCAGTGTAGCTTTGTTGCATGTGTAGAAAAGCACTCTTGAATTATTTAGTTTTGCATAGTTTGCAGAAAGCCAGGAGAGTGGAAGCCTTCCTATCGCCCTCAGACAAACAGCAAATTGGATAGTGGGTGTGCCTAAGCATCTTTTAAAGCGACAGGCACAGATCTGGCAGTCAGTAATGCATTAATGATTTGTGTTGTCCTTGGTGATGATTTGTATAATCCTCTGCTGATTGTGAAGCACTGGCTTATTCTTCCTACCCTTGGGGAAAGTGAAAGGGTGTTCACCCTTTCCAAGCTGCTAGCTTTAGTTTCTGTTTGCCTTCCCAGGGGTCCCACAAGGTCTCAGAACAGAGAGGTAAGGGGATTGCTTCACCTTTGTTCTCACTCCTCTCTGCAGGCACCTCCTCTGCAACATGGAGGCATCCTTTGGCTTGTGTTTCCAGTCTCCTTTTAAACCCATGCAGGCTCCAGTTGTGGTCCCAGCCTCTCATGAGGTAAAGGGACCTCCTGAAGAGTTATTACTGCCAACTGCCTGCCTTGTTGCTAGGCAGCAGGCAAGGCCAGAGGGGTACAAGGGACTGGTACATCTGTCTATATCAAGGTCCAGTACAATCGGAAGACTCCAAATTTGATGAGTAAATTAAATAGTTTTTATTAAAATATTTCCCTAATTACAAGCACACTAAACACTCAAAAAAGAGCAAGCAATATGGAACTAAGAAAACAGAGGTGATTGATAGTGAATAGAGGGGTCAGTTACAGGGTGATACAATTTGTCTAGATGTGTAGGGGTCCATGGAGATGAGATTATGGCCCAAACCAAAGTTCAGGGGTGAACTGCCACTTGGCATCAGGGGCAGACACACAAAATCTGAGGCCATGTGCTCTGATGGATATAGACATTGGAGAACAATGCTGACCAATGGGAGATCTTGAGGGGCTTGCCCCAGGTGAAGATTACCTGGGCCAATCAGGTGTCCCAGGGGGTGCAGTTGTCAAGAGGGGCGCATCCTAGAAGTGACCAGTGAGGTCCCAGAGGAGCAGAACAATAGCTATGATGGGCCTAGCCAGGTGCTAGATGGTTGGCCTGGGAGTGTCCATTGTGGAACAATATGGTAGTCTGGTGTTTCTCTGGTGCCAGACAGAAGAGTTTCTTAATATGCAGCAGGATGAACTTGAATTGGTGACCATTCACTGTTTGTGGAAAATTAATGTTTACCTTTGATAGGTCTGGCATAGGTATAAGAATGCAGGTATTTTAGACAAATAGATGGAGACAGGAATGAGAGGATTATTCCATAGGTATTTCCTGACATATAGGTGAACAGAAGGTGGGGCTGGAAACATGTCACATACTTCATTCATGACAGTAGCACAGACCAGAGGCTCTTTGTCTCTGCCTGTCTGTACATTTGACAGACAAAAGACTAGCCATTTGGTCAGTAGGAGATGCCTGAGGCAAGGACAGAGATTTGCCCATTCTTAGTACTTTTGGACTGAGCTGACAGGACAGAAGGCGGGGGTGGTGGTGGTTGCTTGCATGGAGGATGTTTTGGCAGTGCCTGAGTTTTCTCAGCCAAGATTTGGTTCTCCTAGCCTCCCAGTAAAAGCCACTGTTTAAGCCAAGCCTGGCTTTATGAGGGTGTTTTAAGAAAAATGATGTGTCCCCACACTCCCCCTCTGGTTCGTGTGTCCCCTGAGTGTTGCCTCCTCACCAAAGGCGAAAGGTGCAAGTTGGAAACCACTACACGCTGGCAGAGACACTCAAGCAAGGGTCTTTTCTTCCAATAAAACTTATTTTTATTAAAAGATCAACATTCAACGTTTACCTGGCAAGGTGACCAGCAAGACGCTATGCCAGTTTGCCAACACAGTAGAATCCTATTTCCTAAATATTGATAGTAAATACACAGAAAAATAATCATGCAAGCAAAGTTCTATCCCACCCAAAGCATGCAGAGATGAAAGGCCCTTTCAGGCTGACTCCAAAAGGCTTGTCAGAGGGCAAAGGCCTCTCTTGTTCCTTCAAGAGCCAGCGAAAGTCTGTTGGATTTGACCTGTATTTATACCAAAATGATCAAAGAGGTCCCTCAATAATTACAGTTGTAAATTAACATTTAGAAGTTGAAATTGTCTTGCAGGAAATGTGCTTTCTTGGTCTCACACAACAAAAATTTATACTCTTATTTACTGGATCAATATAGTGTTATTGTTTTTCTGGTGTTCCCACCATTGGGATAAACTGTTCTTTGAAGTTATCAGAGAGAGAACTTTGAAGTTACCTCTGAGGTGGAAATGGGGTCTGTGTGAATCTCTGAATCTCAGGAATTAGTTTGCATTTTGGATTGAAGTATGTCATTCTTCAAATGGCCCTCCAGCTGCATTTTATTTGCCTAGGAAATTGTGAGTTTCACACCTAGGGAAACATTCATTGATTCAAATCCTGGGATTGGAATGTTGTGAACTTTTGCCGGGGTGACTGATAAAGAGATTTGTCTAGAACAAAGGACTTGAAACAGACCAGGCCTCCTTGCTGTTTTGCTAGCAAAAAAACCAGAGACAGATATATGAATTTTAGAAGCTATTGGGGTCATTTTAAAACCCAAACTTTCTATATTTCTAAAATTTCTCGTCACAATCCTCCATTTTTGGGTTTAAAAGGAACCCAAACAGAATTGGCTACAGGAAGCTATTAGGCCCACCCATCTATTTTACGTTGTTGTGGCGATATAGCTGCTGTGGAGTTAGAGACTATTTTGATTCCGGAAGAAAATACAGAAGGAATACATTTGCTGCACAGGAAATAGCAAGAAAACACACCAAGATTACAAAACCACCTAGCACCAAAAAGTGTAACAAGGTTTTGACCCAACCACTTAGGTTTGGGAGCCAGTCCCATAAATCCAGGGTAGCTTCCTGGGCTACCTGATGAAATACTTGTACTGCATTCTTTAAATCTTGTAAATATGGTTTCAGGGGTAGGTGCTCCTGGGAGGCTACCAGTGGTTAAGCTGCTGGTCGCGAGCCAGATTAATGGCTCAAGGCCGGGGTTGGTGACTTGCCCACATATTAGACAAGGAGGACACCTGCCTTGTCTGTTCCGCTACTTAGGAAATGCTCCCTTGCCATTTTTGTGGTTTATAAACTGTATATAGTTAATAAAGTGGCCTTTGTTTGATCCAAACTGTTGTCCGTCTCGTTACTCTGACTGCGGGGGCAAAACATCTACTGAGATCACCGTGAGAAGAAACTTGGCTATGGTGAGGTGGAGATAAGGAGGTGGGCTGTCTGCAGAGCACATCCTGTTATTTGAGTTCACAGTATGCTTGTAGCTTTCGATATACATGGCAGGGGGGAGGGAAAAGGGGGAAATCTAATAAAACACTGCTGAGCCAGTCCGGGTCAGACAGATTCTGCAGATCTGTGTCTCGTGTTGTTTTTGAACCCTTCAAGCCTACAACCATATTTCATGTAATGGTAGGTGATGGCAATAGTTATGCCACCTTAGTAGGAGGCTCCAGAAGGGGGCTACGGCTCCAGGACTATCCAAGCCTAGCAGGATCCTCCCCGGCCCAGATGGTCAGAGATGACAAAAGTTGTTTTAAAACCCTCAAACTCACTCCAAGGATGTCCAATGACAAACAGGGGCACCCAAGAATGTCCAGGGGAGCAGGGACTCAGATGAAACAGGCCAGGTCCACCCTTTTCCTCAGTCCTTCCTCATCGCTCCTCCACCAGGCCACACAATCTGTGGAGCAGCTGGTTGGCAGCAAAGATGAAGCCAACCACAGGACCGACTCACCCAAGTCCAGTCTGGAAACATCAGATGCCCAGGACTTCTCAAAGTCAGAGCCCAACCAGGACCAGCCCAGGTCTGCTCAAGGCTGCCCACCAGTTGCCCCAACCAGGGTTCCAGCATCAGCATCCTCACGGCAAGCACTGTGGCAAAACCAGAAAATGCCACTGTGGCAAAAGCAGGAAATGCCACTAAAACAGACCATTGATACATCTAACTCAGCATTGTTTTTATGGATTAGCAGCAGCTTTTAGAGAGAGAAAGGTATTCCCAGCGTCTTCTAGCTGGACTTCGTAGGAACAGATATTAAGCTCCACCACAAGCCACAGCCCCTCCTATCATCAGCTCACAAAAACTGATGACTCTGATCTGAGTTCTAATACCCAGATCTATCCTGGTGGGAGACAAAGACTGCCACCCATCCTATTAAAGCTGGGAATGAATATGCATAAACAAGTATAGGGTTGGTTCCCAATAAGTAGCTTGGTACTGCATTGTAAAAGTAGGTCAGAGATTTGTTTTTCCTTTTATTCATAGATTTCATCTCACTTTAATCTCTACTTTTTCAGCATCATGGCACCTCATTGTAAAAGAAATTTACAGCACTTAGCTTTCTATTAGTTGTTTATGGCATTCTGGATATAGAAATGTAAACGTGCTGCAGATATCTTAGTGTAGCAAATCCTAAATAATGAGATTTGGGACACTTAAATCATTGTATAATGTTCTCTGCCATTTTGATTAATACTGTGAATTCTAAAATACCTCTAGGCTATTAAAATGAATGCAGGTCATTATTCAGATGAGTGGAATAAAGTTTTATAAAATCCATTTATATACAGTTTAGAATGCCTTAATTAGTTTTTTACATCAACATTAAAAATGTTAGTATTTTGATTACTTTGTGGATTTCTTGATGAGTTTGCAGTGGATTGCACTGAATGTGTGAACATTTAAAACTTTTCCTCCATAAAATAACTACATGCCAAAGGAAGCCTAAAATTTAAACCCATAATATAAAGAACAAGAGGCTTAGACTGGTTTCTACTACAAATATTGCCTTTGAGGCCTCGTTGCAAAGTAATGCAGTTACTGACTGATAAACTGCTTATTGAGAGGTTTCTTTGGAAATGCCACAAATGCCTACTGAAAATCATGCACTGCAGATTTTGAGGAAATGATATTAACATTTCCTGTGCCATCATTTATGGTGATCTTGTCCTTAAAAACTCATAAACACTTTATTTGGTAATTCAGTTTATGCCTGACTGTGTCACTTGGATTGATGCTTGACAGCAACGATGCCATAAATTATGCATGTCAATTTAGCAAATGCCATTAAACCAAGCAGGTCAGGGTAATTTCAGTAATTATACATATAAATAGTATTATTAGCTCTGTCAACGTCTGTACCTGTGTTATATGTCAACATAGCCCATCAACTATGTGGGTGAAAGATTCTGGGTTTTGCACAACATTGATTGACTGGACTGGTTCCAATTTTAATCTGTTGGGAAACTGATGGAGGTATTTATTCCATTTGGCTGGTGACTATAATCATGCATTACTGCACAAATTTAGAACACTGTCTCATGTTTTGCTTTGCTTGATTTAATTTTAGAGGCTATGAATGAAGGAATAATTGCTTCTACAAAAATATGGGAAGAAGCCAACACTGTTTTCAGTGTTATATTATGATGGTACAACTATGTTCTGAGGGCCTTTCAAGTTCTGTGTACTGGTGTTTAAAATATATAATATCCTTTAGTGTTTAGCTAAGTGATTCATTGTTATTCATAACTTTTAAACAATTAAATACAAATTACTTTAGTTCAAAGTGACAGTTTGACTGTTCAGTTTTCATTCTTATTTGTGGTAGCTAAGTCTGTTAAATGTAAGCAAATCAAACACAAGCAACCTGAAGGAAATCAACTGGTCTGGCTTGAAAAGGCCATCACATAGCTGGGAATTTGGAGGTGAACAATACAGGCCATGTTTCCACATATATGTATTTCTGCCTGCTCCACCCCACTCCCATTTCTACCTGTTTGCTGTGTGTCATGTGAAAGCCCTTCTACTGGAAGCCCTTCTGCTGTCTGGAAGGCTAGACTGGGCCCTCTTCCCAGATACCCAGGACTGTGGCAAGAGAGCTGAGGATGCCTTACAGGCTGGTGAGTCAGAGGTTGCAGCTGAAGCCAGACACTAATTTGATAAGCTGTGGCGAATGAGGTTCCAGAGGGCAGGTGGCAAGCCTCAAATATCTAAATAAGTTGTGCACATCACAGTGCTAACTGAAAAGTATCCACACGAACACAATATACAGAAACCTCAGGAACAGTCTGTATCTTTTAAGTCAGAACACGTGAGCAATTTTTATCAACAAAATGCTGTTCAAATTGGTTAGTGTTCTACTCACATTGGCAGTTTCTTCCTTTGAGACAAAATAGAATACGCCTCTTACCATGTTGTATTGATGCACTGTACTGAAAAAATTGTTACTACAGAAAAGTTCAGCACATTTCGCCCCCACTGCCTCTATAACAGTCATTTCTGCTTCTTCATTCTCCTGGGTCTGCAGAGAACAAGGGAGCCCGTGTGTGGAAGAGAGTTTTTAGGAGCAGTAACTTATGTGAGCTCCACCCCTATTCCAAAATCCTACCAAATCATCTATATGACTGCCAGCCATATTAGTGAGAAAATTCCCCAAAGGTGTCAAGAAACCATCTGAATCTCTTTTCCACTAGGAAAGATTATTCTATTACCTTTCCCACTCCCGGAAGGCACTTTGAATCCCTTTTAGTCTTAACCATATCAGCTAGTGATAGATGATGATTTGGGACTGAAGAAACATGTTAGGTCTTCCTGTCTTCCGCAGAACATCCAACTGTATTTGTAGGGCCCAGTGCTAAATCTCCTTCAGATGGTACAGCCTCAGCCTGGATAGTGAAGTCCCCCAGAACCATAAAGTTGGGAAATTCCAACATTAAGACTTGCTTAGGAAAGGAGATTTGTTAGGCAATGGGATGGGTTGTGCACCATCAGAATCTCTGGTCTGTTTTATTAATCCCACAGTAGGACCAAGCACTCAGAATTCAGTGACTGTTCGATGGGGGGTACCATGCAAGGGAGAGAGACTCTTAATTTATTTAAAATGTTTGCATCCAGTGGGACTTAAAGGTTCCTTGCATTAAATTTGAAAACAAATATGGTATCGCATAGGAATATAAAATACAGGAAGCAAGCCACAACCTTCACTCATTGGCTTATAAAGGCATAGGATACAAAAAGAAAGATATTGCTGTGTATGTAACTTCTTATAAAGGCATAGAACATCCAAAACCTGTGCAAAGTCAGGGCCTTCCTTACATCCTTGGAAAGCCAGTTCCATAGCACAGGTGCATTCATAAGGAAAGTGCAACAACAGTTCTTACTAACCTATGTTGTGGAACTAACCATCCATGGTCTAATGAATGGAGCTGTTGGAAAGGTCTAGGACTCAGCCACCTTCTCCCACATGGGCAGGTTGAGATCATCCTCCAGAGGTGTCTATCAGAGACAGGTCTTTTCCTTTGCACCCTTCTCTCAAGAGATGTTCACTTGATATAAACTGTTGTCTTTAGAAGCTGAGCAAAGTTTGTCTAACTACCAAAACCTATTGCTTTTATTTATTTTAGGTATTATTGCTAGATTCATTGCTGCTTTTTAATATAGTTTTATTAGTTTTGCTTTTAAGTATTGTTAACCACTTTGAAAGCCCCATTAGAGCAGAAAGGTGGCATGTTATTAAAACAGCAACAATTTGATCATTACTGAAAGAAGAATGATACACAATGAGGTTTTCCCATAGGTGGTTAGTTAATCTGAAACTTCTTTATTTTGTTTTATAGATTCGAGAGGAGGATAAGGACCCTGTGTACTTATATTTTGAAAGTATGATGACCTGTGCCCGTGTTCGAATATATGAACGCAAGATGCAGGAGAAAAAACAACAGAAGTGTCTTCAGAATTCTGAAAAACACATCGAAAAGGTGAGATTGTATTCTCTATTAATATATGCAGCTCTGGTAAGAACAACCTGAGTTGTAGAACACTGCCACTGCACAATTGCTGAACTGTCTAGCAGTTAAATAACTATTTACCTATTCTTAAGATACGAAATTTTGTGCCACAGTTTTATTTTTCATTCTTCCCAATTTGAATGCTAGAGTTTGTGTTGTTTGCTTTTAGATATGTATTATTCATGGAGATGTATTTTTTTTAAGTCTCAGGGTTATCTTTTTATATTTCTTGCTCTTTCTTTTTTCTTTCCCAGGAGCATTCTGAGCTTCAGCCCCTTAAAATGGAAGATGGTAAAGAGCCTGGAGGTAAGATTAAAATCTTGAATTCTCAAGTTATAAAACTGGGGTGTTCATACAGGATCCCTGAAAATTCTGGGCACTGGGAGTGTGCTATGGGATTGTGCTCTCATTCATTCCATCCCTTCCTGTGTAGTGTAAATTCCCTTTTCTGGATCCAACCACAGCTAGCTGTGACTGCCAGCACTAACAGGAGGTCTTGTAGAATTATGTGTGCATCTGCACAGAGAATCAGTAGAGTAGTGTTTTATTGGTGTTAGAGGGTAGAGGAAAAAAAACAATATTTCGGATATGAAATCTAAAGAGCAAGAAGCTCTTTAGCATTAAATAGTTTAAGTGATGAAAGGATTTAAGTGATGGAGTAGAGATTGAGGTGGTATTTTCCATTCTTGTCCAAGGATATCTTTGGGGGAAAATAAGAAATGTTATACCCTCATACTTATGTGGGATGTGAAAGTAGATGTGCTTTTATTTGTATATAATGCCTTCATGGCAACTGTCAGCTCCCAGTTTGAATCAAATTTGAAAATTTTGAAGGCATGATGAGTACATTTGGTTTTCATTTTTTATAATGTATTTTGGTCATTGTAGCCAAAGTTGGTTTTTATTCAGTGGAAGGTAAATTTTGTTTGGGAAGGTTATTCCTGTAGATGCGGAGCCCCCTGTGGACAAAAAGCCATGTGAGGGGGGGTGAGGAGGTGGGCTGCAGTTAAGGAAGAGAAGGGCAGGATAAAATTGCCCTTCTTCCACAAGTGCAGCTCTGCTGATGAAAGAGGAAGGATGGAGCGACTTCATTCCCTTCCTTCTCTCTGCAGGCCTCTCCACTGACATGACCCAGATAGTTGTTTATTCATATGGGTTCCACCACTCCAGGAATTATTTTCTCTTGGAATTAAAAAAAACGACTGCAGGTGGTGGTGGGGAGAACTCAGAAAATATCAACATTCTTTCTTTGGCAATTTGTTTAATGCAAGCTTTAGCTTCAAAACAATTCTTGTCCACTAGGGTATAATTCTGGCAAATACAGATTTCTGTTTAGAGACTTTTAAAAGTTTCTATCCTGTTCCGATACATGGGGTCTAAGTGGATATTAAGGAACAAGATTGTTTGTCTGGAAACATGTGGGTATTGTAGCAATGGTTTTTCAGATGGCTATGCTCTGTGTCTTTAGTATACTTAGCTTCTGCTGCTGCTAGTACAAGGTAGGCTGTATAGATAATAAAACAGCCTGGGTTATATAAAGCTGCAATCTTGCAGAAACCTATTTCCATTCTTTCCCAGAGAAAAGTTGGTGGTTTTCCTGTAGTACAGGAGATCCATCCACTTCCTATGTACATCACACCACACCAAATGGGACAACCAAACTAATCGAGATTGTTTCTGATTGCAACTGGGAGGAGGATCGCAATGAGATCTTGAATATCCTATCACAGCACATCAAGAACAAGATGCCAAAGTCCCTCAAAGTGGGAAACTTTGCTATTGATCTAGTATCTGAAAGCAAAACCTGGGATGAGAAGAACACTCCCATCTATTCTTCCCGAGTGAAAATCTCCGTGCCTTCTTGCCAAAACAAGGATGAAAAGGTTCACATACCTGTTTTGGAGCCACCTAATAATAGATTGTCACCAAGCAAAAGGACAGAAAAAATAACATTCTTAATCCCTGGCTCCTTGGGCAAATTAGAAGAACAAAGGAAGAAGGGCCTGCCTTTTTATGCTGGACTTTTTCCTGCAGGAAAACTGGCTGCCTATACATGCAAATCTAATTTGAATCCTTCATGCCTGATTCAGGTAGGTTTTTCTGTTGAGATCAAACTTCTTTCTCTGTTTTTGAACTTCAGCTGCAGTATCTCAAATAGTATAGTCTAGGCACTAAGGTTTGCCACCATATCTGCCATTCATGAGAACTAAGCTGCACCAATAGGTTGAGCAAAGTTTGGAAAATAATGCTTATGTATTAGCTTAACTAAATTCATTGCAGCTGCTAAGAGTCTTGGTGAAGACTAATGTTTTGATGAGAGCTGTTAAACCCCCCCCCCCTGTTAAATCTCCAGATGAAACAGCCCAGATGCCTTTGCAATAAATTTATTTGTCTGTATTCATCATTTTGGTCTTACGTATTGCATTTCGTATGTGGTTTGAGGTCATTGCTCCTTGTAATTTAAATGTCTATCATAGTCTCTTATGGTAATTCACTATGAGGTTCTCAGTATTTTATCGTTTGGCTTAAAACAGTTTTATAGTGTTTGTGAACGTGCTCTGATCCAAAACCACATTAGATTAGTGTAACGTGCTTTATGTGGGGGTTGCCTTGGGAAACTGTCTAGGAACTCCAGTTAAAGTTAAAGTCCAGTGGCCTGCCTGGCAGTGGCCTGGCTGTTGTCAAGGACAAGATCCTCCTACCAAATCTTGCTTTTTATGCCCTCCCCATCTGCAGCAGTGAGATGGGTGGTGATCAAGGTCACAAGTGTTTTTTGTTTTTTTTAGTGGTGATGCCTCAGCTTTGGAAAGTCTTTCCCTGACTTTACTGTCCTTTAGGCACCACGTTAAAACATTTCTATTTACCCAGGCTTTTAACCGAAGAGTTCCATTTTTTTAATCTGTTTTTATGATCTGCTTCTAGCTCGAGGACTGGTTTATTAGTATTGCTTTAGGCTGATGAATTTTGCTGTATGCTGTTTTATGCTCCTAGCTTTTTTATGGCTTGTTTTTTTATTATAATTCATTTGTTTTTTAAATGTTATTGGGTTGACTCCAGTGACCTCTTAGTGGAAGATGCTAACAGGACCTTTCCTACAGTCTCTTCCCACCAACCATCCTTACTGACCCCTGGAAAGTTTATTCCTGGGATTGCAGGATCCGTGTGAATTATAATAGCCATGTGGCTTGGGTGGCTGCAGTGAAAAGGGTGAATGCTTTAAGAACATAAGGAACCCCCTGCTGGATCAGACCAGTGTTCCATCTAGTCCAGCATCCTGTCTCACACAGTGGCCAACAAGCGACTCTGGAGGTCCAACAAAAGGGCATAGAGACCAAAGGTTTTCCCCTGGCAACTTTACCTCTCTAGCCCACTAGTGGAATCCAATTATACCCAAAAAGGTTTCTCTTTCAGGAATTTTGTGAGGACCACAGAGCTAAGATATAGCACCCAAATAGCAGGGGGGTGGGCTTGGGTCAGTGGAATAGCTTCTGCCTTGCATGCTGAAGGTCTCAGGTTCAATCCCCAGCATCTCCACTTAAAAGGAACAGGTGGGAGGCAGTGAGAAAGACCTCTGCCTGAGACCATGGAGAGCCACTGCCATTCTTAGTGGACAACACTGATCATGGACCAAGGATCTGATTCAGTATAAGGCAGCTTCATGTGTACAAGTGCTGCTGCAATTAAACCATGCAAAGGCATGGGCCAAGAGGGTAGCCAACCTACTTTCTGAACCCTTTCTGCTTCTTCCATCAGCTCAGCTCTGCAAGGCAGGAAGGGAAGTCTATTTTTGCCCCCTTCCCATTGCAGCCTCCCAACCCATGTTGCTATTAAAGTATGTGGGTCCATCTATCCCAGGAACAAACTTGCACTGTGTTGGAAAGGACTGGGGGGAGGGGGAATCTGTGAGTCTTGTAACCACGGATTGCTGGATCCAACCCATTGTATTGTTTTTTGTGAGCCACTTTGAGCAGGTCTCTGTGGAGATGATGTATAAGGTTTCTTAATAAATATGTTTTGTGATTTTCCAGAAATTTAAAGTTAATGAAAGAGAATTTACCTTTTGGCAAGCAGATATGTGACCTAATCTGTTATTTTCTTTAGGCCAGATGTTATTGATATGTTGCCACAATATCAGAGAATTATAAAGAAAATAGGAATGGTTAGAAAACCAACTTTTATCCTGTTTTGTACACATATTCAGGGAGTCTAGGAATACATCAGGCTAACAAAAATTGTCTGGCATCTACTTAAATACTTACTGTGTAACTACATGAAAAGGTAGCCATTTGCAGTCTCTAAATATATAGTAAGCCTAGCATTATCAGGATCTTGCTTCTACATCTGCTTAATTATTTGATAAAGTAGGCAAGGTTATTGATCTCACCTTTCCACACATGCTACAGGATAAAAGGGCCAAAATAGACGATGGCAGCTATGGGACCAACCCATGACCACTGACACAACAAAGGAAAATTTACCCATTTTAAGATTGGCATACAGTCCTGACTGGCCTGTAGTGTGATGGCAACAGGCAATCCCACGGTGTCTTTCAAAGGGCAGAAACGGGGGCCCCTCGGCTGCTTTGGCACTTTAAAAGGAGAACAAGATCACCTGTTGCCGCACCACCACAGGCCCCATCCCCTTGTGGCAATTTTAAAATGGCTACATTTTCCTCTAAAATGGCATTGGTGGTCATGTCTAGACCTGGTGGCTGTTATCATGTCTAGTTTGGCCCTAAGCAGCTGCTGTTAAGGTAACACTGATGTGGAAGAGAGAGCACTTTTTTTTCTGCCTTTGAACAGTATGTTTACCTAAAACTATTCAGATGAACAGTGTGGAAAGAAAAAACACATCGCAACTTCGGTCACTCTTCTGTTTCCCCTCCAGATTTTGGGATTCTTTAAAGTCTAAAATGAAAAATAAAGACAATAGCTGTGATATTTCCCAGGCTAAATGTTTTTACTATGCTAGATTCCTTTTGGAAGTGCTAGTTGTGTTAGCCCAAGAAACTTTAGACAAGGGGTCACCATCCTTTTTAATGAGAGCTACTTTTCAGTCATGAAAAATATCCCAGGCCACTCCCATCCACCCCCAACATATTACCAAGTTTTGTTCTGTCCTAGAAATGCAATATAGACTATGAAGAGCACCAGAAATGAGACTACCAGCAAAGCAGCACAGAAAAAAAAATCTACGAAAAAGCCTAGAACAGATTTTTTTGCAGTCTTTTCTGGGGGATACACAAGCTTTTCTATAGTAGCTGGTGAGACCCCTGCATTAAACTTTTCCCCTAACTCTATGCTACATGGTGAATTGCTTTTAAAATCGAGAGGTTTCAACATATATAGTTGGGAGGGGAGAGGGGTCAGTTGTTTAAGGAAAACAGGCAGAATTAAGGTAACATAAGCCCTCTGAATAGCTTAAGCTGTTCTTTTAATCTTTGCCATTGTCTAAAAGGGCAGAGTTAACCACTGTTGGCATTTTCTCTCTCTCTTTGCAGGTTAATGGTAAAAATTATCCTCAGGCCAAGCTGCTTTTGGGACAGATGGGAGCATTACATCCAGCCAATCGACTTGCTGCTTATATCACAGGCAGGTTGCAACCCACAGGTCTTGACCTCTCAACTCTCAGTACTGTGGTCTCCAAGGTTGCTGGTTCTGAGCCGCAGTCAAATACTGCCAAAACACAAGTTTTCACCAGGACATCCTCTGGAGCACGCCGATATGTTCGTGCACCAGCACGGAGACACATAGGTAGGTTAGACCATTATAGTCTTTGTTTTTAAAAGCAGCATTCACGTTTTCTTCTGTCCACTACACTACTAGTACTTAAGAACACAGACATCAGCTTCAAGGATGTACATTTCATGCATCTGATGAAGTGAGCTATGACTCATTAAATCTTATGCTGGAATGTATTCTGTTAGCCGGTTTGGTGTAGTGGTTAAGAGTGACGGGCTCTAATCTGGAGAACTGGCTTTGATTCTCTTCTCCTCCACATGCAGCTGCTGGGTGACCTTGGGTCAGTCACAGTTCTCAGAGCTGTTCCCTCAAGAGCAGTTCTCTCAGAGCTCTCTTAGCTCCACCTACCTCACAGGGTGTCTGTTGTGGGGCGATGAAGGGAAGGGATTGTAAGCCACTCTGAGTGAAGGGCGGGGTATAAATCCCATATTTTCTTCTTCCTAGTGTCTGTGGTACCACTGCACTTCTGTTTTGTTTAGGCAGACTGAAGTTCCTTTAACTTGCCTTTGCAGTATCCACTGGGAGTGACTTATTTTGTATTTGGGTTATCTTTGCAATTGTGGATGTTGCTCATGTAAATATTAACATGGCCATACCTTAATTGTAATTTTCATACAGCATTGCTGTGTGGTAGAAGAGATGAGCTGTGTTTCACTAAATGAAATATGCTGATTAAATTTTTGTATTACACATATGACAAAGTACTAAATCATTCTCTATTGATAATACAGGAAGGTAACACTGTTGGGAAGCTTCAGCTAGTGAACAGTGTGGGCTTGCCCCTCTTTTTGATGACTCTGAGATGGTTGTAAACCTATTCAGCCTGTGTTACAGCATTTGCACTCATTTCCAATGTTCTCTGGAGCCCAGTTCAACTGGTTGGAACATCTAAATGCCTTCATGGCCTGGAACCCACATATTTTGGAGATTGCCTCTCCCTATACCAATCCCCATGCCACCTGTGTTGTTCAATTGAGATTCTACATTGTATCAAGGTGGGAAGCTTAACTGTAGTTGCTAGAAGCATTGGTTTTAGATTAGTGATTTGAGATTGTGGAATGTTACCCCCCAGGGATGTCTTTAGAAAGGACTTCGTAGCATACCTTTTCCAACTGGCATTTGATTTAGGTGGTTAGGAAATATTTCAGCCTGGTCTGTGTACGGTGATCTTTGATGTTGTTTATATTCCTTTTTTGTATTTCATTTTGAGCTTTTGGAAAGGTGGTCTAAAACTGTTTTAAACAAACAAGGAGTTAGTAGAGTACACAGGACAAATCTGCTCTGCATTGTTCTTAGCCCTTTTCTTACTCAAACAAATCAACCTAAGCCTCCTGAATTAGTCAGAAGAATGAGTACACCTTAGAGAAAGCATGCCCTCATGGCACCCATCCTCTGAATCTCTACCATTGTTTTAGAGCTTCTTTTTACTGTCCAAATGATGGCTAAGTATGGAGCAGCTTGAATTCAGTGGAAGAGCCTAGACTGCCACAATCTTTCCTTGAGCTCAAGACAAGCTCTTTCAGTCATATGGAGGTGGGGGTTCCTGCTGACCTGGTGGCAGATGCAGATAGCATACTTTGATGGATGAGTTATTCTTTTTTCTATTGTTAAAGTGGTGAGGGGGGAGAGTTGAGCACCTCATCCATCTCACTTGTACCTCTTTGCACCTACAGTTATTGCATGGAATTATCTTCAATTAAAGAAAGAACAGGTGGTCTTTCCTAGAGCCCAAAATGTTCCAACCTATGCTATAGTTTGGGCAGTGAAGTGGGCTACACAAATTCAGACTCTCCCATCTTTTGAATTCATTAGGGAGAGAAGGATTGGGCTCAAGGGAAGTCTCTTTTGAGGTGAGCTTCCTCAGACCCAACTGACCAGGACTGGTTTGGGGGCCAACACAGTCTCTGTCCCAAATCCACATCTGAAGCTACACTTGAAAAGTGTCAGATTCAAAGGAAGAAATTACCATTCTAGATTGCTTATACTTGCTCTGTTGTTTTATGTTCAGTTACGTTGCCCAAGGCAGACATTTAACATGGGTCTGAAAATAGCCATGTTGTCCTCACCTAGTGATGGGTTTTTTAAACCTAAGACTTAACTAGCTTTTTAATCTACTATTTTGAACCGGTTTCTAGAAGAGCTAAGGGGCTGATAAGTCCACTGAGAAATTTGGTTTTTCAGCTAGCTTTTCAAGAATTCTTGAATAATGTGATTGGGCTATGTGATTGGAAAATGTGATTTTAGGTTTGTGCTTCAATATGTAGTGTCTTCGATATGTGATGATTACCTTATTAAACACTGTCTCTTTAGATGACAATATTTTGAGAACTACTTTGAGTTTTGGAAAGGTTGGGAACACATCTTTTAAATCTCTTATCTTGTCCACCTCCTAGTTGGTCACTTTGTACATCTGTATGCAGCAACAAAATATAGATGATAAAATGTAATGGCAAAAGTACAAAAACGGATATGTCTTGTAAGGGCAGTTCTAAATGGTTCAGATAAAGAGCCTAATATCACTCAGAACTAGGGATGGGCACAAACTGGGAAAACATCCTGAACCCAGCTACTCTTCTAAATCAAACTGGTTCGGGAAGTTCAGGACACGGGGGATGCCCCTGGGTGTTCTAGAGGCTCCAAAATTGCAGGGTATCTCCAACTGACTCTCCTTACCTGCCCACCAAGTTTGGTGAAGATTGAACTTGGAGGAGTTCATTGGACCCCAAAGAAGATGCTCCCAGGAAAGTACTTTTTGGGAAGATGTCTGGCACAGGTTCTGGAGTGTATCGAGTGGATCCTGTGCAAGCTAGAGGCATCAAATTTGCGGTGCACCTCCCCAGGATGCCCCCCCAATATGCCCTACAAGTTAAGCGCAGATTGGACTTGCGGGTGGGTCTGAGTTACAGACACCCAAACAAGGTGCACCCAGGAAAGTGCTTTTCAGGGAGATGTCAGGCACAGATTCAGTAGTGTATAGAACAGGCCCTGACTTGGGGGGTCCGAGTTATAGCCTGACAAAGAATGGGCCCCCAGAAAAGTGTTTTCTGGGGAAATGTTGTCAAGCGTCAGTTCTGGGCCATAGAATGGACATAACGGACCCTGTGCAACCTAGTAGAGGGGAAGCATCAAACTTGCAGTGGACGTCTCTGGGATGGACACCCCTCTCACCCCGGAAGCATGCGGGAGAGAACTGTTACTGGCACTATTGTGGATGGTTGTGTCCATGGCTGGGCCCACCTGTCCTCTGCAGACAGACAATGTAATTATGGGGCAGAGCCACCCTCCCGCCCTGCCCAGGGCCTGGGGGCTACCCGCACAAAAGCCAGTGCAGCTGGCAGAGCAGTGGATGAATATTTGCCCTACATGGTGTTCTGCTGAAAACATGTGCCACTGCATTCTGGACTAGCTGAAGCTTCTGGGTCAATCTCAAGGATAGCCCTGCGTAAAGGGTAGCTGGGCCCACCCTCCGTCTACAGACAACATACTCACAGGGCAGGGCCAGGGGGCCTGGCTTGGGAACCACCAGCACAGTTGATGGTGGCAGTGTCTCCCTGGGCCTACTCCCCCCTGTGGGCAGCGTGATAACAGGTTAGGGTCAGTCTGCCCACCCAGCCCAAGATGCTTGCACAGAGGTGTGAACTGAAGTTCAATTCTCAGTTTATCTTTGGTCTTGCCCAATCCAATTGCTGCGGCCACCTTTGACAGAACAGATTGCAACCAGAAGGAGTGGTTCCAGTGCGAACCAGCAGCATCCAATTCCTGGGAAGGGTTGGCCCAGCCCTGTAACCACCACTAATCTACTGTAGTCACCTTGGGTTGGGAAGCCCATGTCCTTAAACACCTTGCCAGCTTTGTGAGTGGAAGGGGATGGCCCTGGGCTCGGAGCCAAATAGCTAAGGGATGGCCCTCATTTCCCTCTGTACCATGTGTAATTTACCCAGCCAGGCTCCAGCTTGTGGCTGCTATAAGAGGGACATGATAGTTGGCAACTCTCAGCAAAAGGATCTACCTGGCAGTCCCCTTGCCAGCGAGCAGAGGGAGAGACTGGAACCCCGCACCAGCCTGAATGACAGGACATGCTCCTTGGCAAGCCCCAGCGAGTGAGCACCCGGGAACATCCATACCCTGCAGGCACCTTGCCCGTGGGGTGAGTGAGAGGGGATGGCTCTGGACTGGAAGAAATAACCACCCTCCTTGATGATTGGGAGTCTCGGACACAGTCATGGACCTGGACTTATGTGCTCTCTGATGAGCTCCCCCCCCCATGCAGGACCTTGGTTTGCTGATTGAGGCACCATGACATCTACTGAACAAAATGACAAAGCCGTGGGAGGGTGAGAGGAGGGGAAGGATGGCTCAATGTGGCCCGACCCCATAACAGGTGGAGTTGGCCTTGCTGTGTGATCACCTTGCCAGCAGATGGAGCAAGGTGACATGGTGGCTCTGAACAGGAGCCCGTGACCTTCCTGAGTGGCAAGGAGGTTGCATTAGAATGGGGGGAGGCCCCATGATGCAGCCCAACACCCTATGGCATCACAGGCAGAGCTGGCCTTGCCCTGTGATAACCTTGCCAGCAGACAGATCGAGACGACATGGTGTCTCTGGATGGGAGTCCCCCAGTGATGTTGACTCAACACTGTTGCCAGCCAGCTCCAAAACAAGGCCCTTGCACCCACCATGTCATGACCAGAAACCACATAGCAGAGTGAGGGCCGGGATGGCTGCAGTCAGCTACATGGCAGTGTGAGAGGAGTTGGCCAGAGCGCACAGAAAGAAGGGAAGGCCTATTCGGACGATGAGAAGAGCCACACAACATGAAAGCAAGCCTCAAACAAGGCAGAATGGCTCAAAGGATTATGCCCACCCAGTCGAATACACACCCCAACCCAAACCACCACTGCCGTGGCCACCTTTCAGAGGACAGAACAGAACCGGAAGGGGTCACTCAAGTCTGCTTTGGAGAGCTCAGACTTGACCAGCTCCACCGCGGAGAGGTGCATGGAGTGCACTATCCTGGAGGGGATAGTGTATCAGGCAGACATGTGATGCATCAGCCAGCGAAAGGCCATGTCCTCCACATTGCTCCTTTCTGAGCCCTCTCCCTTGCCCTTTTTCCCAGCACTGGTGGCATCCCTGTGAGCATGACTCTTTGGAGAGTGGCTTGCCTTGTACTCCTGACCACAGCGCCCGGAGCTCCTCTTTGAGTGGCCTGCTCTTCCCCCGTGCCTCCCCCTGCTGAGTGGAAGTGGGCCTCTTCCACTTTCCACTAGTGGCCAACACCCTTTTCTCCAATGGCGAGAATGCAGATGTGCCCCTTGCAGGTGCCTCCAGAGAATGATGGCGGCCAAGTCCCAGCCCCTCCGGACACAGGCGCGCAGCACACCTGGCACTCCATCTCCAGCCCCATAGCCAGTGGTGGGGTGCTGAGGGCAGCATCCCCTATCGAATTTGCAGCACCCCCACACAGTCTTCCCCATCTGAGGCACTTACATGTCTCTTGCTGCACCCCTGCCTTCTCCCGAGTCCCGGCCTCCCAGGCAAGGGTCTGAGGCCCCACCCAGCTCCTGTAAGGAGGGGCGCAGAAGCTACGGGGGCTTAACGCCCCTCGCCAGCCTTGCCCAGTAATCCATCAGAGCTATGATTGAAGGGGGGGAGAGAAGTTGCGGCAGCAGAGGAGCCCCCAAATCCCTCAGCCCTTAAAGGAAGAGATGGGGGGGGCAAGATGGGTCTTTGGTGATTGGTGAAGACAATGGCAGCTGCTACTGTTACCAACAGTTTGCAAGAGCCAAGCCCTGCGCCAACTTCCTGGCTCTCACTTGGTCCCTCAGTGGACACATCCCACTCCTCTTTTTCAAGGCAGCCATCCATTGTTCATTGCCATGGGCTCCGGCGCAAACCTTGCCGGCTTCGTTTGGTAACTGTGGAAGGGGGACTAAAAAGAGACCCACCACGGAGATCCAGGACTGATCCTGCCTGCCTCCCCTTATTCCTGCATTACAGGGATTAGGAGTGAGGAAATCCACCCCAGGTTTCCCTCCCTCATCTTGCCCATCCGGACTTCTGAAGCACGGCTGATTGGAGCTGGCAGCTAAGGTCGGTGGATTGAGAATAGGCTTCCCAGGGTGAAATGAGGTCATTTTCACCGCTAGAATCTCCCTTGTTTTCTGTAGCAGCTCAGGCTGGCAGGCAGGCAACTGAATTGGGGATGGGATCAGCTTGGTTGGGGAGCTCATTTTGACCCAGCAGTCACACTGGTGATGGTTGGCTGGTTTATGCTGGAGATAACATGTTGCAAATGGTGCCCTTGGCTTGGAGCAGGAAGTGAAGCAAGTCCTCCCTGGAAGGAAGGGAGGGGGCTAGAAGCAGGCACTTGGAGCAGGAAGTGAAGCAAATCCTCCGGAAGGAAGGGAGGGGGCTAGAAGCAGGCATTTAACTGCAGGGGCTTTGGCAGTAGGATTCAAAAATCATAAAAGTGGGGATTTAATTGGCACACACACCCCCCGGCGTCCTGGCAACCCCCTTCCAAATTCCTGGCTACAGGGCTGTCCACTATGCATGGGTCACTCCCAAGGGTGCAGAAGTATTTCCATGTGGTGAACTGTGTTCCCAAGCCCATGGTTGGAGCAGGTGGGAGGCACAGCTGCTTCCTGGTGTTGGGCCAGGGAGTGCTAGATGGGAGTGTACCAATGGAAGCAGGAGCAGCAGGAAGTTGGGAATCTTGGGAGGTGGAAGGGGAGGATGCATCATCACCACCACCACCACCACCACCCCTCCAAGTAAATTTAATCAGTCTTCTCCCTTCCAAACAGAGTTTTGTGCTGCAATTTAGGTGGCAGCACTGAAAACTCTTGAGCAGCAGAGAGCTCGGTGGACAGAGCAGGGGAAGTGGACACCAAGATCCTGAATGATCTGCTGGGGGCATCTTCTGCTGTGGAGGAGGCTGTGCTTGTCGCCAATGACCATGTGGCACCGGAAAGCGATGGCATCCTCCCATGGCCACAAGCGTGACCCACCCACTCTCATGGTGTCGGAACACCTGACCAAGCAAGCACTGAACCCAACCACAGCCTAGTAGGTCAGTTGCCAGACAGGCAGACAGGGCAGCAGGCAGACAGGCACAGATCAATGGCTCCTGAGGAGAAGCAGGTCAGTGGGGGTGTGTGTTTCAAAGGGAAAGAATGCACCCCAGGCAGTAACTGGAACAAGGTAGGCACACAAAGATTGCCCACCAAAGAGAAGCACGTCAATTGGGGGTGTTTCAAATGGAGAGCTGGGAGTAAAGGGAATGCACCCCAGTAACTGTGGAACAAGCCTACCAAAGCAGGTTGGGTGCAGGGAGGCCAGCTGACAAGCACAGATCTCCCCCCCACCCCCCGAGAAGTCGGTCAGTAGAGGGGGGTTTAGTTGGAGCGCAGTAAAGTCAGTGGGCACAAGCACAGTTCACCCCAAAACAAAAAGCAGCCCAGTGTGTGTGTGGGGGGGGGAATAAAATGGCAGATAACTAAGTTTGAAGCCCCCTCGAAAAAGCAGCCTGAAAAAAAACCCCAAAGAGCAATCCCTTGTTGTCTTACTGCAACCCAAAGGGTGTGTGTGTGTGAAATAAAATGAAAAGAAAAAGGAAGGGAAAGCACCAAGGAAGCAGACAGCATGCAGGAAAATCTCGCTGAACAAAAATGCTATAATGTGAAAGAGGAACTGAATCCCAATTTTCCCACCCTTTGCAGCAAATGGAAACTGAATTGCAAAACAGAGGAATCCAGGGCAAAGTAAAGCCCCCTAACTGAGTAAGCTAGCTAAGCAATCCCCACCACCACACCCAGCAGTGAAGCTCCTTTGCCATCGTGAGTACACTCTCTCCATCCAAAGCCACAATGCCAACAAAGGGAATGCGCGCTTGTCCTACATTTATGTAGATCTGAGTCCCATTGCGACAAATATAAACTCTTGTTAATGGCAGGCAGCAGTGCCTCTCAAGCTTTGGAAGGTCCCTGTTTGTGTTTCCAGTGTTGGAAAACACCAGCCTCACCATTGTCTAGCATTTTTGCACCAGAGTTCCTGGGTGAGTTTCATTGTCCAAGTCACACCCAAAAGCTTGGAGATTTCTTTGAAGACCACAAGCGTGCCGAACGTCACCTCCTGAGTTTTAGTTCGTGCCCATCCCTATTCAGAACTTGACATTTACAAATCAGTGTTGAAGTAAAATGCCCAGTTTTGAACTACTTTATTCAGTAAAGTTAAAAAATTACACAAAAGAGTTCTTTTGTTTCTTACAAAGACTAGTATTAACTGTGCTGTCTCAGAGAATGTCTTGGTTTATGCTGGGATATGGAGAGGGAAAGAAACTTAGATTTTGACCTTGTAAGTTTTTATTTTCAGCTGCCCGGCCGTCAGTGGATAGTTTGCCCTCTCAGTTGGTAATGAATGCTGTTGGAGCTCTGCAGCAGAAGATCCTTGCAGTTAAAACACCCCAACCTCTAACAGGACCACAGAAATTTAATATTAAGTTTGCACCACTATCTCCCAGGACAAGTTCCATTCCTGCTGCTGCTACTAGTATTACTGTGACGCCATTTCCTGTAACCATTTCTAGTCATTCAGAATATAAGGAAGCTACCTGCTCTTCTGGTACTGCTTTAGTGAATACTAGTGAAAAATCTGAAAATAGTTCCCATACCACAGTCTCACCCACAACTACTATGGCTACTGTTACAATAACAAAATCTACTGGAATAGCTACACCAATTGCAACCATTGCTTTTGCGAAGTCTGTAGTAGCCACATCAACTGTTCCAGTTTCTGCAGCACCTCTGTCCACTGTCTTAACTGCATCACCTGCCACAGTGACTACACCAGTTTCAACAGTTGACTGTGTTCGTACTGTACCATCAGGAATTCAGACAAGTCCTTTATCAAACCAAAAACAAGGTATGATTCCTGTTGATGACCAATTGTTGCTACAAGCTGGTTCACTAGATAGATTGGCACTCTACTAGCTTCACCAGCCTGCTGTAATAGGGGACTGGGATGGCTAATGTGTATGAATGTGTTATCAGGTGGCTTTCCTATGTGACCTGATAGATTAGTGAGCAGGCCTTGGTTTACATATGAGGAAGGAGAAGGTGATAGGTTTTGCTTAATTACCTGACTCCCTGGACAGAAATTTCTGCCAGGTGTTTTGAAGAACTTGCAGCTCCCCTCTTTGACCCAGTACCTTGGCAGCATAGTAATGAGGGAGCTGGTGCCTGACCCCCAGAACCTGGTTCCAAGACTGGCAACACCTGATTAAAAAACTTATCTGATAACTACATGTGACCCTTGAACTTCCTTAAGTCATTATCATGTCTTCATGCCATTAATTAATTGTACTCTCTGTCCATGGAGGATGGTATCCTTACTGTGAGTTATGCCTCCTACTTGCTCTGAGGCAGGGCATATGCAAATTAATTGGATAACTTCCAGGTCCATCTGAACACATATCCCCAGTCCATGTCTTGACTTGCTTTGTGATAGGACAAGCTTCCAACAGTGAGCTCTCTTCACTAGGACTTTCTCCTTATTTCCCCTAGTTGGCATAAATATCTTAAAAAATCCTCTGCCCCATCTGTGGCTTTGCAGCTTGTCTCAGATGCAGAGAAAAATTTTGCTTCATTACAATAGCAGCCTTCTTCCTTCAGTCACTGGCAGCTACCATTGTGCCTGAGCCAGACTTCCTAGGGTTCAGGAGTAGTTGTACCATCTCTTGAAACTGGCACACCTTCCCTTCATTCTGAGATCACGGTGGGGCAGGGGTGGCAATGGAGATTACTTACAAACTGAGGCTTCAGCAGGGGCTGGCCATGTGGATGGGGCTTGGCTTTAATGACACTAGGTCTCTTCTGAGGGTTCAGAATCCAAATCTCCAGGATCCAAATCTCTAGAGGTAGAGACTCCAGGAGCTTCTTAAGGTGCTAGTCTTGGCACTCTCAGCCCTCAGCTGGAGCGTCCATTTCGGCCTTGGCATGCATAGTGTATGCTAGCTAGATGCCATGCAGTTCTTGGTGATCCATTTTCCAGTTCTCTAGGCAAAAGTTATGGTGGTCCTCAGAGAAACTAAACTTTCTTCTTTCCCTTTGGAAAGTCTCTTTGGAGAACTCAACAGAGAACTCTTGGGACATTCACTGTGGCGGGGGGGGAACAGTTCTACTTCTGGTGCCATCATAGGCAGCCAGCTTTGCTCTGGTTCCTGATCAGCCGTTTAAAGTGTACTGTGAAGTCCATCATTTACCTTGGCACTACAGTCTCCCTCTGCATGCTGTTCCTTCCAGAAGATGTCTATCCAGCCTCAAGAGATCTGTTGTTCTCTTCTCAAGCCACATGGGTGGATCAGTTGTTCCTAGCCTGTATTTTGTCTTGCTGGTTTCTAGCATGAACATTGTCTCTTGGGCTACATAGAACACAGCACATCTGTTATGGTGATTCGTGCTTTCACACCAGGACAGAATCAGCAACAGCACAAGCAGATTTCTCTACTGTGAGAAGTTTGCCGATCCCTCCTGTTGTGGCTCCAAGACTCCAGTCTACAAAAAATATGTTCCCTTTCCAGAGCCTTTCCAGATGCAGATAACTTCAGATGCAAGTCTCCTTGGCTGGGGATCCTACAGCAGCCACCAGGTAATCCGGGATAAATGGAGTGACTCCGTTGCCAAACACAGAGTAAACTGGGTAGAGCTAAGAGCAATTTGTCTCACCCTCCACAAATTTCAGCAAGACCAGACAAGACATTCTAATCCTCACCAACAGAATGGTGTCAAAGGCACATGTGAAATGCCAAGGCATGACAAGTTCCTGCTTCCTTCAACAAAGGCACACCAGCTTCTTCTTTGAGCAAGAATGCACACAGCATCTCAACATCTCCAGCATATCCCAGTCAGAAGGAGCTGACAGTTTGGACACCCTTACCACTGTGTTGTCCCTTTGCCTACTTATACGCATTCCTTCTGATTCCACTCATTACCAGAACTCTCATCAGGATCAGCCAGGAGGTAGCAGAGGTCATCTTCATAGCTCCCTACTGGCCAAGAAGACCATAGTTGTATCTGGTAGCAATGGGAATGTCACTTACATGGATCATCCCACTTGCACATTACATCCCTCTTCAGTGTCCTTAGTTGCAGCCAATCCAGACTGCCTCCACCCTTCTGCTTGGGTATTGAAAAGAAGTCTCTAGAACACTGTGGTTACCCAGCTGAGATAGTGAACATCATTTTGGCTTCTGGACATTCCTGTTATATGAAACCCATTGGAACACTTTAACCAGATGGTAGTGCATGGACAGTAACAAAAGGCTAAAAGATATGATGCCGGAAGATGAGCCCCTCAAGTCAGAAGGTGTCCAATATGCTACTGAGGAAGAGCAGAAGGCAAGTAAAAGTAACCCTAGAAAGAGTGAAGCGGCTGGGCCAAAGCCGAAAGGACGTTCAGTTGTGGATGTGTCTGATGGTGAAAGGAAGGTTCTATGAAGACCTACAACACCTTATAGAACTAACACCAAAAAATGATGTCCTCATCATCATAGGGGACTGGAATGCTAAAGTAGGAAGTCAAAAGGTAACCGGAATAACAGACAAGTTTGGCCTTGGAAAGCAAAATGAAGCAGGGCAAAGGTTAACAGAGTTTTGTCAAGAGAACACACTGGTCATAGCGAACACCCTTTTCCAACAACCTAAGAGGCGACTCTACACATGGACATCACCAGATGGGCAACACCGAAATCAGATTGACTATATAATTTGCAGTCAAAGATGGAGAAGCTCTATCCAGTCAGTAAAAACAAGACCTGGAGCTGACTGTGGCTCAGATCATGAGCTACTCATTGCAAAATTCAGACTTAAACTGAAGAAAATCGGGAAAACCACGAGGCCATTCAGGTTTGACCTAGATCGCATCCCTGATGAATATACAGTAGAGGTGAAGAATAGATTCAAGGGTCTGGATTTGATAGATAGAGTGCCTGAAGAACTATGGACAGAGGTTCGTGACATCGTACAGGAGGCAGCAATCACCACCATACCAAAGAAAAAGAAATGCAAGAAAGCAAAATGGCTTTCTGATGAGGCTTTACAAATAGCAGAGGAAAGAAGGAAAGCGAAAGGCAAAGGCGAAAAGGAAAGATTTACCCAACTGAACGCAGATTTCCAGAGAACAGCAAGGAGAGATAAGGAGGCCTTCCTGAATGAACAGTGCAAAGTAATAGAAGAAAACAATAGAATGGGAAGGACTAGAGATCTCTTCAAGAAAATTGGAGAAATCAAGGGAGCGTTCCATGCAAAGCTGGCCATGATAAAGGACAAAAACGGTAGGGACCTAACAGAAGCAGAAGAGATTAGGAAAAGATGGCAAGAATACACAGAAGAACTATACAAGAAAGACCTCAATGTCCTTGACAAACACGACGGTATAATCACTGACCTTGAGCCAGACATCCTGGAATGTGAAGTTAAATGGGCCTTAGAAAGCATTACTAACAACAAAGCTAGTGGAGGTGATGGTATTCCAGCTGAGCTATTCAAAGTCTTAGAAGATGATGCTGTTAAAGTGCTGCACTCCATTTGCCAGCAAATTTGGAAAACGCAACAGTGGCCACAGGATTGGAAAAGATCAGTATACATTCCAATCCCAAAGAAGGGCAATGCCAAGGAATGTTCAAACTATCGCACAATTGCACTCATATCACACGCTAGCAAGGTCATGCTCAAGATCCTACAAGCTAGGCTTCAACAGTACGTGGATAGAGAACTACCAGAAGTACAAGCTGGGTTTCGAAGAGGTAGAGGAACGAGAGATCATATTGCCAACATTCGCTGGATTATGGAGAAAGCAAGAGAGTACCAGAAAAATATCTACTTCTGCTTCATTGACTATGCTAAAGCCTTTGACTGTGTGGATCACAACAAACTATGGCAGGTCCTTAAAGAGATGGGAGTACCAGACCACCTCACATGTCTCTTGAGAAACCTGTATAAGGGCCAAGAAGCGACAGTTAGAACCGGATACGGAACAACTGATTGGTTCAGCATAGGAAAAGGAGTACGACAAGGATGTATACTGTCACCTTGCTTATTTAATATATATGCAGAGTACATCATGCGAAATGCTGGCCTGGATGAATCACAAGCGGGAATTAAGATTGCTGGGGAAAAGATCAACAACCTCAGATATGCAGATGATACCACTCTAATGGCTGAAAGTGAAAAGGATCTAAAGAGCCTCTTGCTCAGAGTAAAAGAGGAGAGCGCAAAAGTGGGCTTGAAGCTCAACATCAAAAAAACTAAGATCATGGCATCCGGCCCCATCACTCCTTGGCAAATAGAAGGGGAAGCTGTGGAAGTAGTGACAGACTTCACGTTCCTGGGATCCCAGATCACCGCAGACTGTGACTGCAGCCATGAAATTAAAAGACGCCTGCTCCTTGGGAGGAAAGCGATGGCGAACCTAAACAGCATGATAAAAAGTAGAGACATCACCCTGCCAACAAAAGTCCGCATGGTCAAAGCAATGGTATTCCCAGTAGTCATGTATGGCTGCGAGAGCTGGACTATAAGGAAGGCCGAGCGCCGAAGAATAGATTCTTTTGAACTATGGTGCTGGAGAAGACTCTTGAGAGTCCCTTGGACTGCAAGAAGAACAAATCAGTCAATCCTCAAAGAAATCAACCCTGACTGTTCCCTGGAAGGCCAGATAATGAAACTGAAGCTCAAATACTTTGGCCACCAAATGAGAAGGGAGCACTCACTGGAGAAGACCCTGATGCTGGGAAAGATTGAAGGTCAAAGAAGACGGGGACGGCAAAGGATGAGATGGTTAGACAGTGTCA
>NW_015161956.1:1344608-1387583 GCF_001447785.1 Gekko japonicus
TTCAATATTTAAAAGATGGTCCGCGATGGTGAACCTAAACAGCATGATAAAAAGTAGAGACATCACCCTGCCAACAAAAGTCTGCATGGTCAAAGCAATGGTATTCCCAGTAGTAATGTATGGCTGCAAGAGTTGGACCATAAGGAAGACTGACGCCGAATAATAGATTCTTTTGAATTATGGTGCTGCTGGAGAAGATAGTCCCTTGGACTGCAAGGAGATCAAATCAGTCAATCCTCAAAGAAATCAACCCTGACTGTTCCCTGGAAGGCCAGATAATGAAACTGAAGCTCAAATACTTTGGCCACCAAATGAGAAGGGAGCACTCACTGGAGAAGACCCTGATGCTGGGAAAGATTGAAGGTCAAAGAAGACGGGGACGGCAAAGGATGAGATGGTTGGACAGTGTCAGCGACGCAGTGAACATGAAATTGAGCCAACTTCAGAAGACAGCGGAAGACAGGAGGGCCTGGCGGGATCTGGTCCATGGGGTTGCGAAGAGTCGGACTCGACTGTGCGACTGAACAACAAAAAAGTGCAGGAGGGCTATTCACCCTCAATTAGTAGGGATTTCTGAAGTTTTTTGGGTTCTCCATGTTGATCTGAAGAAAGACCTCTGATTCAATCTGCTCAAGTGCATAGCCACTCTGTCCTCCATTCTCAACTTGGCAGGAGGCATCTTCACGCTGTGTTCTCTCATATCAAGCAGGTTCTCAATTGAGTGTGCCTCTCCAGTAGTCCTACACAACACTGATTCCTTTCTTGGGACCTCCATGAGAATCTCTGAATGTTACATAAACCTCCTTTCAAACCTCTTAAAATTATTCCACCAACGATTCTTTCCTTCTAAGTGGGTTTACCAGTGTCCATTACCTCAGCTAGAAGAATCTGACCTCTTTGTCCAGTCAACCTGATGAGAGCTTTGTTCCTTCCAAGAGGACTCCATCATTTTGAAAATAGATCCTTCCTTAATCCTGAAACTGAACCCAGCTTTCTACAGGAATCAGCAGATCCTGGATGTTGTTGGCTCTCCGATCATACATCAAGTGCAACTCTTCCTTCCATTGGTTGGATTTCTTTTTCATCTCAGGGCACAGGGAAGAGAGGTACTGAATCCACAATAGCCTTTTATCTTCTTGGTCTATGAGGTCCAGCATCTCCTAATTCCCTAAAGGAACAGCTCCATCTTCAGTCTTCTGCCCAGTGTGCCCACTGGAGAGGTCTGTAGGGTGGGTACAATGTAGGGTGGGTACAAGGGCATTCATTTCCTCTACAAACTAGATCTGTGTGCCTCAGCTGACATGGCCTTTGGTAGCAATGCTCCCTCTAAGCTGTGGAGTCTTGTGAGCAAAACTTCTACTTTGTGAGCTACTGGCATTAAAGTTGTGAGCGAGCAATTTGACTACTGCATAAATTAGTTTGCTCTGGAGCCATCCTTCCTGAGCTAAGACAAAAATGTGTGAGCCGGAGGCTAAAGAACTGTGAACTAGCTCACACTAACTCAGCTTAGAGAGAACACTGTTTGGTAGATGTCTTCAACAAATTGTTTGTCAGTAGTTCCTCCTCATCTCCTAACGGGGATGATACAGCTTCTCAATATTCTGCAATAACGATGCTTTTCTCCACGTACAGAGGACAAAATATTGAACTTATAGCAAGCATATCTTCTTATCAGTGGATTGAAAGCTGTCCTTCCCTGCTGTTGTTGTTTGTTTGTTTGTTTGTTGTCAAATTTATACCTCGCCCTCCCCGCAAAGCAGGCTCAGGGCGGCTTCCAACAACAAACACAACTACAGAATAAAAACATAAATAATACACGGAACACTCTCCTGAAGCCTAGCTCTCGTAACATAAATTTATCCTGTATGAACTGTCCTGTATTCTGGCAGCTTTATTTCTATAGGCTTTTCAGTTGTTGCTGTGAGCAACTTCTTTGAGGTTTCCCTTGTGTCTAGCTAGTAATTTGTCCAAGTAATTTGCATATACCCTGCTTCAGAGCAAGTAGGAGGCATAATTCACATTAAGGATACAGTCTAATTCACTATGAAAATAAATTCTCTTGATAGTCCGATGTTTTGTTTCGGGGCCATCCAGATGCCTTTTGGTAGCGTTTCATGGTTTCTCAAAGAATATCAGTAAAGAAAGATTGCATATCTCTCATCCCTGTCTCATGAAATGTGCAGCCACAGTGAAGTGTTAAGAATTTTGTAAGGGCCCCCCCCCATTTATGCTGAAGCTAAAGAGATCATGCCAACTGTTCAGTCAGAAAATGTATAGCCTGTGGTAAACTTAAAAGTGCAGTCACCAACTACATATCTGCTATACTTACCTTCAGAGGCCTAACTCAAAAGATGAGTGAGGCCCTTGATCTCAGAAACTACAGAAAGAATTAGCTTCACAGAAAATTCTCATTCAGTAATAGCTACCCATCTAATATAAGGTAGAACTACTAACAGAGTCTCAATGCCATACTTTAATGGATGGCAGGGTATCTGTGGAAAAAGGCACTATGTCTCTGGAAATGTGAAGACCTGGGGGGGGAATTAAGAGGGGGTATCATGTGTTCCCCCCCTTCTAAATGAACTCAAGATTTTTGATGTAAAAATAGGGAAATTGGGGAGCACTAAAAACCCATATGAAATATGGTATAATGTATAGTGTGACTTTTTTTTCCAGTAGAAAATGAGGAAATTTTCAGGGAGCACTAGGGAAAATATGATTTTTTTCCCCTTTAGAAATGAGTGAAATCAAAGACAGGGTTTTATTTAAAATCTGTAGTATAATTTTTTTTAAACCAAGGCTATCTACAGGATTAGATAATTCTTTTTGTATACTGAAGATGTTCATTTTAAAGAATTTCTAAAAAATGTTTTGGCAAAAATTAGTTTGTTTGACAACACACCATTAGTGTTTTCAGTGTTACAAAGCATGGTGCTCATGGGCGCCATGCGCATGCCAGTAATTTCCCTGGTGCCCACCGAGTTTTTCAGAAGTGGGGTGCACTGGAAGGCAGGAGTTGTTATTGGCTGCTCTCATACAAATGATAGGCTTTACCACAGTTGCACTAGCAGCTGTAGCCTCTGGAGGAGCAGGAGGATTGGTCTGCATTGTGGTTCCATTTCCCCTTCAGGCTTTCTTTTTATTCCCCAATATTTTTCTCCTTCCCTCTTCTCCACCGCTTTTCCTTCATTCCTTTTTTCTCATTCAGCAGTCCTTTTTGTTAAGTGAGGAGGGAGGTATTATGTTTTGGCTCTGCATCTTGTGGAAGCAATTTTGGGATGGTGCTCACCACTCCCTCTCAAAACTCCAAAGGTGCCTGCAGGCTCCAAAAGGTTGGGGATCCCTGTCATGAAGTTTAATTTACTATCTAAATATGCTAATAGTCCTACTAGATATTGTGAATGTAAAAGAATATTTCTGTCTAAATAATACTTTCTTTGTTTACTTCTCTTACCTCTCAGACAGCAAAAACTAAGATATGTGTCCTGTGGTAGCATAAGGTGTAGCTGTTTACAAGGGGAGTCCAACCCCATCCGGAATGGGTGACACCTTAAATCCCAAGTCAGACCTTCTCCCTAGTAGCACTTCTGTCCTGTTGGGATTAAGCCTCAGTGTTATACCCTTGGATACTGGGTATAACTGGGGAACAAATGGGGAAAGTTAGTTTATTTTATGACATACTTGGAAGCTTCCTAGAAATTCCTGGCTAGCCGCTGATGGGCACTTTATATTGGAGTAGATTCACATTTGATCAGATTAATCCTGCTGTTATCTGGTTAGACAGTTTTATAAAATTGCAAACTGAGTATAGCTATATGTATAAATACTAAGTTTGTTGTTTCCTAATATTGCAGGTGCTGCACCTTTATCTCCAGTTACAAGTCCCCCAAGATTATCTCCTGGAGCAGAGAAGCGTATGGGACCACGACTGCTTTTAATTCCTGTACATCAAGGGTCTCCTGCATTGCGACCTCCACAAAATACACAACTTGCTCAAGGGAAAAGAATGATTTTGCAGCCTTTAAGGAATCCTGGAGGTGTGAATCTCTACCGACATCCCAATGGGCAGATTATCCAGCTTGTTCCTTTGCATCAGCTCCAACCTGCGGGACCCCAACCCAACATGCCACCTGTTACGTTCCGTAATCCAGGTAAAGGATTAAAAGATTGTTATGCTTTCTGAAGTTGAAAAGAAACTACTTCAATAAATACAGTCTCTTAGAATTGTCCATCTGTTTTTCCTGGTGCGGGGTGCATAGGAATACAGTGCAATGGAGAGAAGAATAGTGTGTCTTCTTTCTTTACACTGGGGTAATAGCTGTGCTCTAGGTGCCCTTGCACCAATACAGTAGAAGAATGGGGCTGACATGGCTTTTATCACCTATTAGAAGCCAGTTTTTCTCACATGATAAGAATAATCTGTTTAGGGCATAAATACTTCCTATTTTAATATTTTTCTGATGGTACATGTATACTACTGTGCATTACAGTTCAGTTTTCATTATGACTCACTAACTGTTAGTGTTTTTGAGGGAGCGAACAAACATGTGGACAAGGGGGACCCAATAGATGTTGTTTACCTTGACTTTCAGAAAGCCTTTGATAAAGTTTCTCATCAAAGGCTCCTAAGTAAGCTCAATAGTCACGGGATAAAAAAATTTTTGTGAATCAAAAACTGGCTAATTAATAGTAAACCGAGACTGAGTATAAATGGGCAATTTTCTCAGTGGACGGTGGTAAGCAGTGGGGTACCACAGGGATCAATACTGGGTCCAATGCTTTATTAATGATCTGGAGTTGGGAGTAAGCAGTGAAGTGGCTAAATTTGCAGATGACGCAAAGTTGTTCAGGGTGGTGAGAACCAAGGAGGATTGTGAGGCCCTTCAAAGGGATGTGTCAAGGATGGGCAAGTGGGCATCAGTGTGGCAATTGGGGTTCAGTGTGGCCAAGTGCAAAGTACTGCACATTAAAGTCAAAAATCCTAACTAAATACATGTTGATGGGGTCCAAACTGGCAGAGACTGACCAAGAGACAGATCTTGGAGTTGTAGCAGATAACTCAATGAAAATGTCTAGACAGTGTGCACCTGCAATAAAAAAGGCCAACGCTATGCTGGGGATTATTAGGAAGAGAATTAAAAACAAATCAGCCAGTATCATAATGCCCCTGTACAAATCAATGGTGTGACCTCATTTGGAGTACAGTGTACAGTTCTGGTCACCACACCTCAAAAAGGATATTATAGCATTGGGAAAAGTGCAGAAAAGGGCAACTAGAATGATAAAAGGGTTGGAACACTTTCCCTATGCTTGAGATGGCTTACATTCATTGCTTTTCTGCAGTGTATGTAGGTAGGTAAAATATATGATATTGTATAACCAAAGCCTGTTAGAGTATAACAAAAACCAGTGCCCGATCAGTGATAAATTAAACAATAAAACCATACTACAACCAGGAGTGATGTTAAAATGTCCAAGGCCAAAACATAACATAAATTGCAGTGCTGTAAATGTTAACAAAAATTTCACATGGATTTTCTTAGCAACTAATGCATACAGAGACATCATATAAATAACATGCAGGGTGTCATCAGAAAGATTATTTATCTACCACTGAGCACAAAGCTAGCCTGGCGAAAATGGCTCCAAGAAACTTGGACCTGGGAGCCAAATAAAGATGGCAAACCAGAACATAGTAGGGGAGGTCCTACAGTTCCGAAGTTCTTCAGATACACACTTGATAAGAGGCTAGTTTTTGCAAATGGTGGCTGGTTAATATGGCAGTTGACATTGTTTGAAATTGGATGGCAATAAAGGCTTCTCTTAAGTTTACGGAAGGTGATGCTATAGTAGACAATAAAGAGCTCTGGTGTGGTTCTGTTCCGTTTAAACCAAGTAGAAAACCTGGAGCTGTAATATTGGGCACTGCAGATTGTTAAATCTGTGTCTTCATCATATTAAAAACAGTGGCAAGGACTAATGCATTCTCTCTTTCTCATTCTGTTGTTACAGGATCAGTTGTAGGAATCCAGTTGCCTGGACCTTCTAAATTTCCAGATGCATCTGTTTGCCAGTCCACTTCAGTTTCATCTGTGACTGTGACCACCGTGACTACTTCAGTTTTGTCCATGAATCCTTCTTCTTCCCTGGCACCTCTGACCACAGAGACCACCTCAGCGTTGTCTGTCACCCCAACCACCATAGCCACTCCAGTGTTGCCTGCACCACCTTCCTCTTTGTCTGCATCCCCTACCACTGAGGCCACTTCAGTTTTGTCTGTGCTCCCTGTTACTGAGGCTTCTTTAGTGTCACCTGAATCCTCTAGTACTGAGGCCACTTCCATGTTGTTAGCACCCCCTACCATTGTAGATCCCTTGATGTCGCCTACACCCCGTTCTACTGAGGCCACTTCTGCTTTGCTCCAATCTTCTCCTGTAAGCCAGACATTGCAGACTCTTAAATCTGTGCCTGCACCTCCTGTTTCAGCTACTCAAGGAGCACCAGTATTCGTTCCTCTGTCACAAGCTGGCACTCTGACTCTGAGAATTTCTCCCTCAGGTCTAAAAAGCACTGCATCTGAGACAGGTGCAGATTTGAAGATTGTTGGACAACCAAGTAGTACACCTAATGTAATTCCTCTTCAGACTGGCAGTTTTGCATTGCTTCAGTTTCCAGGGCAAAAAAGTACCTCAGATTCCATTGTAAAAGAAGATGAGTCTCTTGAGGTAAAAAATACCAGTGACAAAGACAAGTTCCATGCTGTTCATATAGAAGAAAAGACATCATATACACAAGAAGTTGAGGCTATTGAGTCAGATACCACAGTGTCGAATATCAAGATAGAAGAAAATACATTCCAAGCAAAAGGAACAGATTCCCACTCTGAAGGGATCATATGTGACAGAAATGCTGTTACTCCGGAGATGATTGAAAAGGATGCAGACATGGTAGAAAAAATATCAGATGGGGCTTCTGGCTCCCAGCCTGATGCTGTACCATCAGACCCCTCTTACCTTGGCGAGAAAATAAAATGTGATGAAATCAAGTTGAAGGTTAAGAAGAAAAAGAATGTCAAACGTTCTGAAGATACTCTTGATGAAGTACCATATAGTTCAGAAAATGTTTCTGAGGAATGCAGTCAAACTACATTTCTTGCACACAATTCATTACAAAAGCCAATGGATGCTACACGTTTAGAAAGCTCAAATGAGGAGCAAACACAGTCTGTCAAAACACAAAGTTTTGCTACTAATTCAAGAGGAGCTAAGCAGACACATTTGGAAATGGAAGAGATGTTTGTTAATGTACAGTCCCAGAAACAATGGGAGAAGTATAAAGTACACGTGGATTCAAGAGAGAAGCTGCAGAAAAAGACTAAATCACCTCTGAGTCAATGTGAGAACAAAGATCTGAAAGTGCTATTGAGAAACAGGAAGCCAAATGGTGACTCTGTTACTGATGTAGAGAGAGGCAGGGAAGAAGAGAAAGGGAAACCCAAAGTCAGCAGTGCCAAAACACAAAATAATACATCGAGGAAAAAATATGTGGATAGCGCTCAAGAGTCTTTAGCTAAAAAAGATGCAGATTTTCAGGTGAACTATAACACATCTGCTCATGAAACAATCACTGCTGGTTTTCAGGAAGATGATCAGACTGTTAAGGACAGCCTTTCTCAAATCAGCAGGCCTTGCAGCAAAACATCTACACGGCCAGTTCCTTTGGAAAATCAAAATATGGGTACTGATGAGCACATTGAGAAATTTGTTAGATGCACAAAACAGAATACTGTGAAAACAAACCACTGCAGAAAGGATTATGTCGATATTATTGATATTACCGTGGATGACATGGAGAAAGATGAAAAGACTGATGATTCTGCAGATGAGACAGTTGATGAAATATCTGATTATCGAAGTGAAGATGTAGTGAACATTGAAACACTGGTGAGTATATCCAGTTATTCGAAATGGAAGGAGCAATTCTGATTAAATTATTCTGATTAAAGAGGATAGTGATGCATAGTGATGAAAGTATCCCAGTGGTATGGTATGACGGCCTTGTCCACTTCCCTCCCTCAGAGGCAAGATTTTCCGTCCATTTTTCTTTCCTTGTCAGACTGAGCTGCCCTGATAATGTGTTTTCTTCTTTACTCTGGCTGTCCCACCCTGTCACAGTGTTTGCTCAGCCCAGAAACCTTGGGGAAGGGTTGGGAGCCCCCTTTATCTTAAATGTCACTCAAGACTTTTTATATTCCAAATTAACAAAATATTTTATTCAACATAGAGGTGAGAGGTCAGGTGAAATCCGGGGTAAAATTTCTGAAGTAACTCAATATAGATAACTGTGACGTAAAATCAGACTGTAGTTTCAGGCTAATGAGAGTTTCTTAAGCTTTTCTCAGTGATTTAAATCTTGATGTTGAAAGGCTTTGTTCCAGTGTTTCCCCCAAACACTTCAGTATACTTTCTTTTGAGTATTCTTTAACACTTTTGGTTTCCAGAAGGCTGGTACACTTTTCCAGTACCCAAACCCCTTCTCTTGAAGCGCCAGTAGTTGTCTTGAGTTTTTAACTGACTCTTAAGATCTCTAAAGGCAGTTTCTAACCACACCAGACTAGGGATTTCTGCACTGTTCAGAGCTATAATCCTGTTTAGACTGGGCAGGGAAATTAATTCTCTCTCTAGAAGATCTATCCCCTTTCCTTGGCCCGAATGAGTCTCCATCTAACTACCCACTCCTCCTTGCCAAGTTCCCCCAGTTCTCCATCTTTATTAAACTGCTCTCAGTCAGGGCTGAATTCCAAAACTGTCACTACTGGACTCTTCTCAGCTAGGGCTGAAATCAGACTGAATTCTCTTCACCATCCAGTTCTCAGTTCTTTCTCTGCTCAGCTGATGCTAACCAATCAGATTGCTTGGAGCAGCCTGTCACTCAAGGCTCTCTGTTTCTGTGAAGAATTAACCCTTCATTCTATTTATACAACACTTCTAAGCTTTTAAAAAGTGCAGTCCATCACGTATAATTACCAGAGTTTTCAGAAATATAGTACTAGGCTTTTGAAAATGTTATGAAGCCCTCTACAGGGCCAGCATCCAGAATTCAATTACTGTTTCCGAAGAATAGGAGTCTGACACTGAGGAATTTCAAATATTTTCCCAACCACATATTTATTCAAGTACTAGGAGTAAGGCCCGTTGTGGGAAGAAATACAACGAGCTCTAGAAGGAAGCTCCAGGTGAGTGTCCCGACTGTGGCTGGTGGGGCGGCAGAGGGAAGGGGGAAATAGAGGGAGGCAAACCATGTTTATTTCCTTCTGCTTAGCTATAAGACGGTTCTGTCTCAAGTCATTTTGCTGCCCCAAGTTGCTAGTATGGGAGGAAAGCCTCATAGTAACAGGTATGGTTCCCTCCACCCCTGACTTATGTTGATTTGGGGTTATGCAGTGGCACCTAAGGTAGAAAAGCACCTCCTCCTATGTCATGTCTTCTGGGTTCCAAGGGTCTGGAAAGCAGTTCCATAGCCAGTTACAGGGTTGCCAACTCTGGGTTGGGAAATACCTGTAGATATGAGGGGTAGAACCTGGGGAGGGCAGGGTTTGGAGTGCGGAGGGACCTCAGCAGGGTATAATGCCATAGAGTCCATTGCCCAAAGCAGCCATTTTCTCCAGGAGAACTGATCTTGGAGATCTCCAGGTGCTGCCTGGAGGCTGGCAATACTAAGGGGAGGGCCAGACCTGTAGATATGAGGAGTAGAGCCTGGGGAGGCCAGGGTTTGGGGTGTGGAGGGACTTCAGCAGTATATAATGCCATAGAGTCCACTGCCCAAAGCAGCCATTGTAATAGCTGGAAAATTTTCTGTAGGGGAAATGATGTGCTATTGCTGGGGAACATGGTGGTTTCTGGGAGATCTCCAGGCCCCACAGGGAGATTGGCAACTCCAGTGATGGTTTAAAGGAAGATTGGAATATGTATTTTGGCAACTCCATTGACCATTTAAGGGAAGATTGGGATATGTATTTTGCCTCAACACATATTCAGTGACTCGCAACAGCAAACTGTTTAGAATATTGGAGGCGAGACTCAGGCAATGCAGCCACTGGTTAGGGACAGCTTCTGAGTGACAGATCAGGGATCCAACTGATCTTCGTTGTGGTCTCTGTGCAATCCCACACATGGGTTGAGCGCCTGTGCACAACCTCGATCGAAGCATATTCCAGAGCTTGCCTCAGGAGTCTTTTTGGTGGGCTCGCTTCCCGCCCTGGGGAGCAGGCATGGACTGCGCATGCCTGGAGCGGGGGAGAGAGCCGCATCCTACTCAGTTCTTCTTCAACCGCCTTCATGTTCACACCTCGCAGCGATCATTCTTCAAATCGCCTCAGCTGAGGTTTTTCTTTCTTTGTTAACTTCTTCTCCCCTTTGATCCTTTCCTTTGTTTTTCTTCTAAAGTAAACCAAAAAGAGAGAGAGAGAAGTTCGCTTTACTATTTTTCTTCACTTTCGTTCTTTTGCTCCCCCCTCCCCTTCCCCTTCCTTTGGTCGGGATGGTGTTTGCACGGGTTGCACCCTATTTTTTTAAGTCGTGTCGCCGTTGTCCTGCTAAACTCCCATCTAACGACGGCCATGACCTTTGTTTAATTTGTTTGGGGGAGTTTCACCAGGTTGACTTGTGTTCTCATTGTGTCAAGTTCACTAGATAGGCTCGTAGGAATAGGGCGGCCCGCCTTCGCACAGTTCTTTCAGAAGCTACATTGCACCCTACAATGTCTTCAACAGCATCTCGTGCTTATTCTGCCCTTCAGAAGCCGCCTTCTCTCTCCAAGAATGCTAAATCTTCGAAACAGAAACCTAAAAGGCGGGATGATAAACTTTCTTCGTCGCCGATATTGAATTCATCGAAATCGACTTCAGCTCCAAAACTCCATCCCGTGATAATCTGTGGTCTCTCAACATTGACTCCTAAGGTGGCCTCTACAGCAATCTCTGCTCAGAAGTCTAAACACCAGCCTTCGACTTCGCCGCCAGCTTTATCCTCTCTGACAGATTGCATTCCGCTTGGTCAAACCTCTAAGTCACTGCCATGGAAGTCTTCTTCTCGCCATCGTTCTCTGAGGGCTGTTGCCTATCGCTCTACATCTCGTGACTCCCAGCTGCCTATCCACGTTTTGGATGACAGGGAGCACTTTATGAGAAGTCGATCCCGATCTACTCGATCACGTTATGATTGCAGAGCATATGACTACCACAGATTGTTTTCCCAATCACAGTCTTGGTCTGATTACAGATCCCGGTCCCCGGATATCAGGCATCGTAGACCGTATCGCCCGTGCTCCTACTCCAGGTCCTCCACTCCTCACCGGGACTGCTATATGCCATCGCAGGACACTGACCTCCATCGTCACCACCCCATCTTGTCTCACACTCGAAGCTCGCGCTCTGTCGCCTCAATCCATTCCCTGGAGCCTGACCAGCCTCCGGATGCGTCGACGTCAGGTCATGCCCTGAAGCGTTCTCCATCAGAACCTCAGTACCATCTGCCCACTGAAACCCAGACAACTCTGGATGTGTCTCATCATATCCGATCACCATCTCCGGACTCGGTGTCTGACCGCTCCGTTTCGGGTGATCTCGACCCCAACGGTCGCCGTTCTGGTTCCCTTTCACCAACTGAAGGGTCCAAGGCTTATTTGGAGCTTGTCACTAGGATGGCTACAGTACTCCCAAGTGCAGGGTTCTACCGATACCCCCGAGGTTACCGATGTCGTCCATAAGCTGGTCCAGGCAGACTTGCCGCTGTCAACAATTCTACCTTTGCTGCCAGTACACCTTTCGGTGCTCAAAGAGCCCTGGGACCATCCCGCTTCTATACCTCCGATATCGAAGAGATATGACGCTATTTATAAAATTCAAGAGTCCTCAGGGAAGTTCCTTTTCAATCATCTTTCACCGAATTCCATGATGATTCATTCTTCCTCAAAGTCTAAACAGCCAAGACAATCCGTTCCTCCTGATCGTGAGGGCCGTAAGATTGATTCCATTGCGAAGAAAATCTACTCCATGGCTGCCATGAACATTGGGATTGATACTTACCTGTCCTACCTTTCCGCTTACTCTTTCAATGTTGCTACAGCTGTTCATCCAGTTCTTGATTCCGTCCCAGATGAGTATAGGCCCACTCTATCTGCTGCTCTTTCGGAGATTTGCTCGATTTCAAAATAACAAATCAACTCGGTACAGCACGCCATTACTTGTTCTTCCAAGGTCCTTACATCTTCCATTGCTCTTCGGCGCCATGTCTGGCTTAGAAATACATCTCTTCAAACTGATGTCAAGGTTAAGATCAAAGACTTGCCCCTTGATGGCGAGGGTCTCTTTCACTCCACAACGGATGAGACCCTGAAGGCTGTTGATGATAGTAGAAATAATGGTAGGAATTTAGGAGTCTCTACTTCCACACTGCGCTCTCGATACCGACAATGGAATCCCTACTATGATAAACGTCAGCCTTTTCCTGCTGCCGCCACGCAATGGAGGCGACGACCCTATGATTCTTGTCCACCTCCTCAAAAGCCAAGGTCCCAAGTGCCCAAGAAGTCGCAACAACCCAAGCAGTCCATTTGACCACCTGGATCGCCTGCCACCGCCGCTTTTTTTCACCTCTCCCGTCGGGACCAATGCTCCCTCTAAGCTGTGGAGTCTTGTGAGCAAAAGTTCTGCTTTGTGAGCTACTGGCATTAAAGTTCTGAGCGAGCGATTTTGCTACTGCATACATTTGTTTGCTCTGGAGCCATCCTTCCTGAGCTAAGACAAAAATGTGTGAGCCAGAGGCTAAAAAATTGTGAGCTAGCTCACACTAACTCAGCTTAGAGGGAACACTGGTCGGGACCTGACTCTTCCCCTTCCTTCCAACCTGGGAAGACATTACTACCGACACCTGGGTCCTTACTGTCGTATGGTTTGGGTACTCCATAGAGTTCATTTGACCCCCAACCCTCCCTTACTTCATCATCACGCCCCCGAATCCATCACTTCGTCTAGAGGTCCTTACATTCCTCGACAAGGGGGCCATCGAGGTCGTTCCAGAGGCGCAACAAACTCTCAGCTTCTACTCCATGTATTTCCTAGTCCCCAAAAGAGACGGCGGTTTTCGGGCTATCATGGACCTTCGGGATCTCAACCTCTTTGTCCTCTGCAAGAAGTTTTGGATAGTCACTTTGCAATCTATCCTTCCTCTCCTCCCCAAGTCCGGATGGCTAGCGTCGATAGATCTCTAAGACACCTATTTCCATGTCACCATCCAACCTCAACATCGCAAATTTCTCTCCTTTGCCATCGGGGCCACCCACTGTATTGTGACAGGGTCCTTCCTTTTGGCCTCTGCATGGCCCCCAGGGTCTTTAAGAAGATTATGGCTGTAGTTGTGGCAGCATTGCACCAAAGGGGGATTGCCGTTTACCCGTACATCGACGACTGGCTTCTTGTTGCCTCCACACGATCTCAACTACTTGTGGATGTTCATTCCACACTGGTCCTTCTACGCTCCTTGGGACTCTCCATCAATCCCATGAAGTCCGCCCTTCAACCTGCTCAAACCTTACAGTTTCCCGGAGCCTGTCTCAATACCACGACCGAGATGGCCTTCCTCCCGGAATTGAGGGCCAAGGACATTGTGTCTCTAGTGTCGACCTTTCGGCGTTGCCCCCGACAGTTGGCTCGCTCAATCATGAGGCTCCTGGGTTACTTTGCATCCACAGTGTTTGTGGTCCCTAATGCCAGATTATGGATGCGCCCGCTCCAGCTCTGGTTCTTCTGAAACTTCGGTCCTCAAGTGGGTAACTGGACCACAATCCTTTTGATTCCACCACAGGTGCTCAGCAGTCTGACCTGGTGATCTCTTCTGCAGAATCTCCTCTCCGGCATGCCTTTTCAACATCAACCTCCGGAGATCTGCCTATTGACAGACACCTCTCTTTGGGGTTGGGGAGCCCAGTGCGGGACTCTGCCACAGGAACTTGGACTCCTTGAGAGAGGACTCTCCATATCAACACCTTGGAGCTCCGCGCTGTTCATCTAGCCTTGGTTTTGTTCCTTCCTCTGCAGACGGGCAAGGTGGTTCAAGTTGTCTCAGACAACATTTCCACTGTAGACTTCTACATAAACAAGCAGAGCGGCACCACCTCTGCTCGCCTTTGTCGCACAACTCTGCACCTCTGGAATTGGTGTATTCAACATTCAATCTTCATATTGGCTATACGCATTCCCGGTGTTCAGAATATCGACGGCGGTTGTCTGAGTCGTTTGGCTTCTCACGACAACGAGTGGTCTCTCCACTCTCGATATCTTCGTCATGTTTTCCTCGAGTTCGGTCGCCCGACCATAAATGGCTTTGTGACTCCAGAGAACTCTCAATGCCCTTTTTTTCACTCGAGGTCCCCCATCCGCCAGATCCCTCGGAGATGCCTTCCTCCACAGATGGCCCGGGATCCTATTCTATTTTTTCCCCTCCATTTCTTCTCATCTCCAGGGTTCTCCAGAATATTGTAGCGGATGCCACCATCTGTATCCCCATGACTCCTTGGTGGCCACGCCAGCTATGGTTCCCTCACCTCCTGTGGTTGTCCAGCAGACGGTTTCTTCACCTCCATCGTGTGTTGGATCTCCTCTCTCGAGATCGGGGCCAGATCCTCCACCCCGATCCAGGTTTTTTCAAACTCACTGCTTGGAAGATCTCCCAGTAGACTTCCCACCGGCGGTTCGGGAAGTGTTGCTTAATGCCCGGAAACCATCCACCCGCAACACTTACCTATTGAAGTGGAAGTGTTTTCAAACCTACACCTTACATCACTCCTTTGATCCGACCTGAGCCTCCTTGCCAGATATTTTCTCTTACATCGTATCCTTGAAGGAATCTGGTCTTGCATACTCGTCTCTGAAGGTGCACCTTGCGGCTATCTCGGCATATCACTCTTTGATTCAGGGATCTACAGGGATCTTATAAGGCCTTTCTCAAAAGTCTCCTCCACCTCTGTCCGCCTCAGATGCCGCTGGTGCCATCCTGTAGCCCGTCTCTAGTCCTCACCCACCTGATGTCTAATCTGTCTGTGCCCATGGCTTCAATAGACCTTCGACTTCTATCCCGGAAAGCAGCATTCCTGATTGCTGTCACGACGGCTCGCCGGGTCAGAGAACTTGCAGATCCTCCATACACTATTTTTCATGAGAAAGTTGTTCTCAAACCAGACCCATCCTTTCTCCCTAAAATGGTTTCTGCTTTTCACCTTTCTCAGTCTTCTGTCCTACCCACTTTCTTTCCGAACCCAGCTGACGCTCCACAAAGAGCCTTACACTGCCTTGACATCTGGAGAGTTCTCTCCTTTTATCTCCACCACACGCAACCCTTTAGAAAGTCTCAAAGGCTTTTCATTGTGTATGCCTCCCCATGCAAGTGTGAGGCCATCTCTTCTCAATGATTATCGAAATGGGTGATCTCAACCATAGCCCTTTGCTATGAGTTAGCACATCAACCCATACCTATCTCTGTCACCACTCACTCCATGAGGGCAGTCTCGACTTTGGCTGCTTTCCTGGCTGGTGTCCCGTTAGAAGACGTCTGTGCGGCTGCCATGTGGTCCTCCACCTCGACCTTCGTGACCCGCTATGCATTGGACATTCGAGCTCGACGGGATGCTGCTTTTGGCCAAGTGGTGCTAAAGTCTCTCTTCAACTGATTCTTCTACTTCTACAGGTAGAACCTGTACATTGAAACGATAATGCTATGTCCTAACCTATTTCTTATGTTTTTCAGCTGCCAGTTCCCGCTTCCATCTGGTTCAGCTTGTTAATCACCCATGTGTGGGACTGCACAGAGACCACAACGAAGATAAACAGGTTGCTTACCTGTAACTGATGATCTTCGAGTGGTCATCTGTGCAGTACCACAATCCCACCCAGCCTTCCTCACGGCTGGGATCTCCAGATTACTTACCTTTGTTGATGGGACTTACCGGTAGCGGTCGAAGAAACTGAGTGGGAGGCGGCTCTCTCCTCTGCTCCAGGCATGCACAGTCCATGCCTGCTCCCCAGGGTGGGAAGAGAGCCCGCCAAAAAGACTCCTGAGGCAAGCTCTGGAATATTCTTTGATCGAGGTCATGTGCAGGCGCTCAACCCATATGTGGTACTGCACAGATGACCACTCGAAGATCATCAGTTACAGGTAAGCAACCTGTTTATTTGGGTGCTTGTGGAATGTTCAGGAGAATCCATGACAAAATCAGAATTATTATATAGAGAGATGTCTGCCCTGGTTTTCTTCCCAGTTGGGACCCAAGGTGTTTATAAAATACAATTTAAATACACATAATATTCACATCTTACCCCATATTATTCAGGGCCTCAGCCAGAAAGCCAAGGATTAAGAGTCTTTTGGCTCCTGCCCTTCAACTGCTGCCGAAGGCTAGTAACTCGAGTCACAGTTGGTCTTAAATACCTCATAACAGAATGGGAAATCTTGATCTTGGGCAGTTAACAAAGATGTTCCAAAGAGTCCTTCCCCTTTAAATTAAATTATTCACTACAGTGAATATTCTTCTGCTGTTATTATAGTTGATGTCGATGGTCAAAAGCAAAATACAACCTGAAAACCCTGGGGGAGAGGGACAGAATCCCAGTCAAGCCAAGGCTCTTTTGTGGTAATAGGCTGAAATCTACTTAGTTGACCGTGATGAAGGCAGGGGGAGAGTTTATAACCAGTTCCCCAGTGCCTTATTCCACCTCCACTGCTGTGAAGAGGACTCCATAGTTCCTCGTTAGAGTACCTACCTTCCTGAACTAGCTGCTCTAGCAAGAGAGCAGGGAACTTTCAGTATTCAGCTACCAATATAGCCGAGCCCCCCAAAAGCTGATTTTATTTGAATTTTATTTAGGTTTATGCAGCTATAACCCAGCTGCCAGCCATTTAAACATAACAGCTGGCAGGTGGAGCCACCAGTCAGCTTTTGGGTTTAAATGCCTGCCTGGTGGCCATTTCAGTGCTTTGTTTCACTCCCCCCACTCTGGAGCAAGGCTGAGTGAAAGAGAAGGCTGAAATGGCTTTCTCCCATGTACAGTTTACATGGGAGGAATGCCTTCCCTCCCCTCCCTAAGCTGGCTCGGGGAGAGAAAGAAAGGCATTTAAACATGTCTTTGCTCTCTGCCTTGGGAAGGCAGACCAAAGGGGGCATGTTTACATGCCTTCCCTTCCCATGGTGGTGCACCTGGGGAAGGGAAGGCAGAGAGAGAAAACATGTTTGTATGCCTTCTGTTCCCTTCCCCAGCTGCTCCGGAGAGAGGAGGAGACATATTTAAATGCCTCTTCCCTTCCCTCCCTGAGTGGTGCTTAGACAATGGCAGCAGTCATTAATTTCCCTAGTAGTTCTAGAAGTTCTTTGCTTCCTTGTTATGAGAGAAAAGGTCCAGATCTTCCTCAAGTCAGTTACTAAATTCAGCAGAGCAGATTTTGTGTAGTCAGGGAATCTTACAGGGCAGGTGGTTGTACAGATAGGTGCTGTCTCATAGGCCTGATTTTAATACCAGGCTTCTACATTTACTATCCCACATAGGAAGTGACTGCAAAGTATTTATATCAGGTAGACCATCGTCTAAATCCTCCTCTGAGCCACACTGGCAAAGGTCCCTGAGTCGTCCGCCCCGTTCCTACGGTAGAGAACCCAAGTTTTCGTCTACCTCTTTATCTAGACCCAAAACTGTTAAGAACACTAAACAGAGTCTTTGACTCGCACCTCCTCTCCCAACTCCCTACACACTTGTCTCCTTACCTGTTGATCTGGGAGTCTATTACGTCGGACCAGTGGGTCCTCTCAGTAATAAAAATGGGATACTTAATAGAGTTTTCCCAAATCCCTTCCACCTCCCACGTCGTTGTCACACCACCTTCCGCAGTCCTCCTGGTAGAGGTTCAAAGTCTCCTAAGCAAGGATGCTATAGAGCCGGTACCATCAGCACAGCACGTAATGGGCTTCTACTCCCGTTACTTTACGGTACCAAAACGGGATGGAGGCCTCCGACCCATTCTGGACTTCAGGAACCTGAACTCTTTCATCATATACAAGAAGTTCAGGATGACAACGCTACGGGCCGTCCTTCCGCTCCTCGATTCAGGGATGTGGATGGTTATGTTGGACCTCAAGGATGCTTACTTCCACGTTTCCATCCACCCTACCCACCGTCGTTTCCTTCGATTTGCGGTAGGCAACTGGCATTTTCAATTCAAAGCCCTTCCATTCGGATTATCCACGGTCCCTTGGGTTTTCACGAAGTTTATGGTGGCAGTGGTGGTACACTTCTGTCTAAGGGGCATGCAGATTTTTCCCTATATAGACGATTGGTTGTTGGTAGCAGATTCAGAAGCATCCCTGCTCACCAATGTAAACCTAACATTGACAGTCCTGACGTCCTTAGGCATCCAGGTAAATCTAAAAAAGTCAATGCTACTTCCCACCAAAAGGGTGCAGTTTATAGGAGCTATCCTAGACTCTATCGTTTGCAAGGCTTTTCTCCCTCCACAGAGAGCAAGGGACATTGTCAATCTAGTGACTCTATTCCACAAGTCTGGACATGCTACGGCAAAGCGAATCCAGCAGCTGCTGGGTCTGATGGCTGCCACCATCAACGTCATTGTTTTTGCCAGATTGCACATGAGACCTCTGCAGCTGTGGTTCGTACGCAGGTTTCGCCCACAGTCATCCTCAATCCCTTCGTCTTGTCTTCCCACCACCTGTTTTGGGCTCTTGGCTTTGGTGGACAGATCCTGTGAATCTCCTAGCAGGAGCCCCGTTCCATCCATCCACGTCTACACTCACGCTGACTACAGATGTGTCCCTCTGGGGATGGGGCGTGCATCTCAAGGGTCTTTGTGTGGGGGTTCATTGGGAGTCCCATGTAGCACACAATCATATAAATTTCCTGGAACTCCTGGCAGTGCTGTATGCACTCAGGTCTTTCTGACACCTGGTGACCGAGCAAGTGGTTACAGTTCTGACAGACAACACCACAGCCCTGTGTTATATCAACAGACGGGGAGGTACGATCTCCCGGGGGCTATGTCGCCTAGCCATAGAACTATGGGTCGAGTGTCAATCATGGAACACATTTCTATGGGCCGCTCATCTGCCAGGAACACTGAATGTCCAAGCAGACTTCTTGAACAGAGGAGGGGCAACGGAGCATGAGTGGGAGCTCAATTGGATTTATCTTCACCCAATCTTTCGCCTTTGGGGCCATCCGGAAGTGGATGTCTTTGCAACACCAGCAACAGAAAATGTCATCTGTTCTGCTCCAGAGCGGAGATAGATATTTCTGGGTGGTCACGTCTTCAAGTGTTCCTTTTTCCTCCGATTCCTCTAATACCCAGGGTACTGGTCAAGTTGATGCAGGAAAAACCACGCTGTCTCTTAGTGACACCGTGGTGGCCCCAACACCATTGGTTCTCCACTCTGCTCCACCTATCCAAGGGCTCCTTCATTCACCTTCCTCCAGCCGCAGATCTCCTTCTCACAGAGAAGGGTCGGATTCTGCATCGCGATGTGAAGCGTCTCAAGCGCACGATCTGGAGGATCCTTTTCGATTTGTCAGAGACAGGATAGATCACGTCCTATTGAACTGTTGCAGACTGTCAACCGAGTTTCTTACGCTGGGAAGTGGAAGAAATTCTTGTCTTACCTTATCTCGTTAGGATTAGAAATTCTTGTCTTACCTTACCTCGTTAGGATTGCCACCACCACCATCTGACCTGATGGCAATCTTTGGGTTCTTATTGTCTCGTGTAGACCTAGGGCTCAGTTGTACCTCGCTGAAGGTCTATTTAGCCGCAATTTCAGCCAATCACCCTATGATTGAGAGTCACTCCATCTTCTCTCACCCCCCAGACCAAGAAGTTTCTTAAAGGTCTGACCCACCTCTTTCCCCCGTCACGTGGACCCATGCCAGCGTGGGATCTACCCATGGTGCTTGCAAAGCTCATGGACAAACCATTTGAACCAATGACTACTTGTAGTCTACAGCTTTTGTCGTTGAAGACAGCCTTTTTAGTCGCGGTCACCTCCACCAGGAGGATGGGCAAGTTATCGGCACTCCGCTGTGACCCATCTTATTTGAGTTTTTGTCATAATGGGTTCACGTTGGCTCCAGATGTTTCTTTCCTGCCGAAAGTTGTTTCTGAGTTTCACCTGCAAGCAGACATTGTTCTTCCAGTGTTCTTTCCGTCTCCCTCAACGGAGGAAGAACGCTGTTTTCATTCGTTTGGATGTCAAAAGAGCTTTACTCTTTTACCTAAATCGAACACGGCCTTTTCGGAAATCTCCAGCCTTGTTAGTCTATTATGCTCTACACTCTCAAGGGAAGAAGCTCTTGTCCCAACATCTATCCAAGCAGATTGTGGAGACTATTAAGTTGTTCTATATGCTAGCCAAGGGCACACTCTACCCGGGCAGTGGCAGCATCCACAGCCTTCCTGCGAGGTGCGTCATTGGAAGATATCTGCAACGCAGGTACTTGCGCCACGTTTGTGAGGCATTATGCCCTTGATGTTCGTCTTCATCAGCGTTCAATTGTGGGACGAGCGGTGTTGCAGGCAGCGCAGATTTAGGACCTCGGCTCTCTCCTCCAGGTAGGTGGCCATTGCTTTTCAGTCTCCCAATGGTGTGATGCACAGAGACCACGAAGAAGATAAACAGGCTGGTTACCTGTAACTGAGGATCTTCGAGTGTTCATCTGTGCATTCACACCACCCGCCCTCCTTCCCCTCTGCTTTCGGTCCTTCCTTGCTTTCTTTGGAGACTGAGGGCAGTGGTCAGAAGGAACTGGCGGCATTGTCATGCCCCTCCCTTGGTCATGTGCAGTGGAGCCCGGCGCGTGACCAGGGAGCAGGCGCAAAAATTCCTTTTGCTTTCCATTGTACCGATCAGGGTCAGCGCAGGCGCACTATATCCCAGAGGTGTGAATGCACAGATGACCACTCGAAGATCCTCAGTTACAGGTAAGCAACCTGTTTTAATGTAGCGAACACAAATGTACTCTGTGGCAGTGTGACAGTGATGTGTGTGTTTGTGTATGTGCACACAAGAGGAAGGCTGAAGATACAATACATCATCCAATATTTGTTTTTATTTGCTATAATAGGAGAGAAATTGCTGACAATTGTATCACCATTTCTTGATTCTGTAGGTTTTTGTGGTGCTTTCTTACCAGTTGCATATGGAACCTGCTGTATTCTGGTGGTGTGCAGGTCCCAGGTTCATGTTTTAAAAGCAGACTAACACTGTTTGCCCAAAGCCAGAGCACTCTCCAAGAGCCTCTTTCTAGATCCCGTTGTATTTATTTCCACAACGGGCATTATTTCTAGTTTGCTATAATAGAAGAGAAATTGCTGACAATTGTATCACCATTTCTTGATTCTGTAGGTTTTTGTGGTGCTTTCTTACTCTTTACTAATTTAAATTTGATATTAACAAATTGGATTGGAGTTTCTCTGCAACATCTTCAATGTGTTTGTTACTCTGTTACAGAATGAAAGTGAATCCAGTGAAGGTGAGGAGAATGTGGACATTGAGACTGTGGAAGAACTTTCAGAGAAAATTAATATTGCTCGCTTAAAAGCTTCTGCTGCACATGCCCTATTGTCCAAGCAACTGTAAGCATATATGCATTTAGTAGCATGAGGATTTATATCATACTATGGTTTTGTTTGTTCAGAAAATGTATATCTGCCCCTCAAACAAGATGGTTTTTGGAGCAGTTATTTTTACCATTATTTTGGCAGTTTGGTAAAAGAAAATAGTGCAAAGCTCTAATTGTACAGAAGGTTATTTTGATGCATAGAGGTATTACAATAACTTGGGAATCAAGCTGAATGGCTTTCATGTAGATCTGAAGTTTGCTGGTTATTTTTCTAGTGTAGTAATTTCAAGAGCCTTATTTTGTTTATTTTAACACATTTTTACTACACATTTTCACTAAAAAGTTATTGAGGTAGCTTATATAACAGTAAAAATAAAACTGTTGGAAAAATCATAGCCTGGATTCTAGCCATTCACCTCATGTTAGAATACTGGGGGAACACAGAAGAATCTTTCTCAAGACGATGTTAACTATGTCTTGTTAGTGTTGGGGGTGCAGGGAGATGACAGTTTAATATGATCAGATTAGGTCGGATCAGTTGAGATCAGAAAGATCCCCTAATAAGTCATTTAAAATAACTCCAATTGTTGTAACCGTTGTATTAATAATAATGATTTATGTTTGAGTTAGTGAGATGATAGGTTTACTGCTGTGCTGTAAAGTAGGGGTCTAGCTCAGTGGTAGAGCATCTCCTTGGCCTGCAGAAGGTCCCAGGTTCAATTTCCAGCATCTCCAGTTAAAAGGATCAGGTCATAGGTGATGTGAAAGAGCTCTATTGGAGGCTCTGGAGAATTGCTGCCAATATTGCATCCCTCCTGTCTACCTCCCCCTGAAAGGGGCCCAAGGCAACTTGCACAACAAATATACTATAAGATGTGTATACACAATATAAAACTATAATATAAGACAGAACACCTACCTACAAGTAGTAAATATTACTGTCCAGGTACAAATAAAAACAGCCAGAATAACAGAACAAAGTTTGAATCCAGAGGCACCTTTAAGAGCAACAAAATTTAATTCCAGGTATAAGCTTTCGTATGCATGCACACTTCTTCAGATACATTGAAACACATTTTCTGAAGCCTTACATATAGGCAGTGTTCCCTCTAAGATGAGTTAGTGTGAGTTAGCTCACAGTTTTTTCGCCTCCGGCTCACAGATTTTTGTCTCAGCTCAGGGAGGATGGCTCCAGAGCAAACTAATTCATGCAGCAGCCAAATCGCTTGCTCACAACTTGTATTCCAGTAGCTCACAAAGCAGAATTTTTGCTCACAAGACTCCACAGCTTAGAGGGAACATTGCATATAGGTAGAAAGAGGGTGTGGGAAAGATTAGTTGCCCAGAAGGGCTAGCCAGAGTCAAGAATATTAGTCCATGATTAGATACTCTTGAAACAGATGGCAGAAAATCACACCTTGAAAGAGAGAGCTTTGACTTATTTGAGAGATGTGAGGCTTACAGAAAACTGAATTTGAGTGTTGAATGCATGGGTTAAAATCTTTTTTTCCCTTTCAGTGACTAGTGATTGGTGTTTGTAACATTTTAAATCTTCGTTTTTAATTGCATATTTTATTAACTCTTTGGTTGTCAGGGTAGAAATCCATATAATTAAGATAAAACTTAATTTTTTTTTCTCCAGGCATATTGTCCATGACCATTCAAACAAGGCAATGACAAAGACTCCTAAGGTAGATACTTCTTTATTCCCCCTTTTTTATGGTGATTGTTGCCAATCCAAAGACGTACTAATTTGTTGTTAGGTTTCTCTTAGTGGAGAAGTAGATGCCGTAATGGGCACCACCAAAAACCACTGGCTTTGTATTAAGATCTCCTTGTAATTTTAAGTGAGACAGGATGATACTGCTTCCTGGTAGCCAGTAATGTGGAACACAGATGGGCAGGTGTAGAGAACAAAAGTAAATCTGACTAAATGATCCTCTTTGTGGTCTCTGTTGGGATATAGTGTGCCTGCGCTATATCAGTAACATAGAAAGCTGAAAGGAATTTTTCGCGCCCTTACCCTGTGTCATGCACGGGACTCCACTGCACATGCCTACAGGGGAAGGGCATGATGATCCCACCATTTTTCTTCTGCCGCCACACTGTTTGGATCTCTCTCCTTGCTTTGGTCAGTAACTTTATCTGTTTCTCTACAAACCTTTTCTTGGACATTTCACTTTGGACTAAACAGCGACAACATTTTTTCATTAAGGTTGGTGACTTACTCAGCAGAGCAGGGCTCTGGCCCACTCCTCACCACCCCACTCCCTCCCCTAGCATGCGACAAAAACCAAATCCTCTCCTTCAGTACTGATGCTACTGGCACAGAGAGGCCCAGCACATCCTTCAGACCAGTCTGACTCCAGAGAGTCATCCAATGACAATGAGTCAGCTCACGTATCAAGAGATGAAGAATCGGATCACGACTTCAACACTTATCCATCACTGACACCTAAAGTAATGGACGACCTTCCTGTCTCTCCATCAGAAGACCTGAAGTTCTATGGTGACTTCATCAAACGTATGGCTCATGCACTAAACCTATCCACAGTGCAAACCGCCCCCTCATTATGGACACAGTTTTCAGTATAGTACAAATAGACTGTCATGGACCAGCCTCAGCCTGAGGTGCAGCCAGACTCTGACTTTCTGCCTGAGCCCAGCCTGGGTGAGGACCAGTCTGACTTGCAGCCTGACCAGTCGCATTGGCAACTGGAGCCTAGTGTGAGTAAGGACTCCTCAGAAGTCGAGCCTGGGTCCAGTGTGGCGAAAGATGACTTCAGAGTAGAGGACACTCAGGAATTCCAGTCAGATAATACTGAGCCGACTGAAGTCAGAGAGCAAGTTCCTCTGGAGGCACTCATGACTCCCCCAGATTCTCCCCCGCTCATAGAAAAAAGATCAGAAAGGAATTGCAAGAATGCAGAGTAAAAGATTAATGGCCCACCGACAGCTACAAGATGAGTCATTACAGGAGCCCTGCTAATTTGCCAGCTGCAGATAAGACTAATTAGGGGAAAACTACATAAAGCTGGGTGTGAGCTGTTGCCAACTTGTAGAAGCAACACGTCACCTCACAGTGAATCCTGAGACCACAACTCCTGACTGCTCTACTCCTGTGACTTTTGGACCGGCTTGACTCTGCTTTTGGACTCTCTCTGACTGTAACAACTGACCTTGGACTGTTTGGACTATGCTGTGAACATTCCTTTGACCTGCTCCTGCCTACGAGACCTGGACTTGGAGCCTGCGAGACCAGCTGGGCTACGACATGGACACATCAGCAGCTATTGCCCTACCAATGACGTCAGTCCTCCTCCAGGCTGCCCAAAACCCCTGGTCTTACCCAGCCTCTACTCCTATGTCACCTCGGAGAATAGACCATATGTACAAAATAGAAGAAGGGGGGGGGGTTCCTTTTCACGCACCACAAGCCTAAATCAGTTGTGGTCACATCCTCCTCTAAGGGCAGACGTACCCATTTATAACACCCAACGACCTCTCCCAAACCATTGGGGCGACTGAGCTGTGGGGTCACTGCCTGTATAGGCGTATATTTGTACTGGATTTAAAGTATTTTTACTTATGATGTGACTGATCAGTTCTCACTATACTGTATCTGACCAGGTCACTATAAACATTAGTCTCTTCGGGGGGTTTGGTATATAACTTATGGATGTATGGAGGACAACTGCCCAGTATAATTCTTTCACCAGTAAGTCAGGCACCAGTATTTGTAAAAGTTAAACTGTAAGCTTCTTTATTTCTCAGAAAGCCCAATGGGGGGATGGGATCTATTTACATAGGATATTTTGTTTCCTTGTAGAATATAACTTTTTACTTTGCCTTCACATAGACTGTAGGGTTATCACTCTCTGTTTTACACATGTGTTCTTCAGTACACTAAACACACTTATGATCCCATTCTCCAGTAACTGTTTTGTGGCTGCCCTTTGGACTTTATCTGTCTGGACCCTTTGAGTCTAACTGGGCACCTTTCCAGCTTTCCAGACTCCTCCAGACCCTTAGCCCTTTCTTTAGCCACCTCTACAAGTTCCTTTGGAGCAATGTATCTGGTGTTTGTGACCACTGAGGTCTTATACTGATCACTCTCTGTTCACTCTCCCGCTCTCTGCTAACTTCTCTTCCAACTCACTTTCCGAACTGTCAGCTCCCAACTGTCAGTTGTTGTTTATATATATATAGATCGCTCAATCCATGCAGAGCTGCCGGCTCTGAGCGATTTACAGTTACTCCTGAATTTCACATGGGACTAACAATGCTGGGGGTAAGGGAGGACAACATATATCATTAAATCACACACATTTTGTAGTCAACGGAGTTTGGTCGGCTGTAAGGTCCAGACGTGTTCCCGGCAGCATTCCTTTTTTCAGCGTCGCTTGATGTCATCAGCATTGTCTCAGTCGCAGCGCATCACTGCCACCGTCTGGCCGTATGGCCTATTGCAGGCTTTTCTTCGACGCTGCGTAGATCTTTCTCGGCTTTCGGATCTTACGCGCAGACCCTCCGATCGGCTAACACAACCCCCACCGGGGGGGGGGTTAGTGTGCCCACTCTCTCTAAGGAGTGGTACCCATTTTATCTACTCACCAAAGCTTTCAAACCGCTGGGTGGACGGCGAGCTAGGGACACGGACTGGCAGCTCACACCAGTGCGGGGCTTGAATTGACAGCAAGTCCTGTTCAGCTCAGCTGTTTAACCCGAGGATAAATCCCCTGTGCCACCGCTCACCGTTATCTGTCACTCACTGAGAATTCCGAGCCAAAAGGCCCCCTCCCTTCTCAGTCATGTGACTCAGCAGCGTCTTTATGTACCTGCTGCTGTCCACTATCCTTGAATTCCATCACACCATTCTACACCTCCTGACAAAGAAGGGAAGAAACTGGACTTTATGCGTCACAAGTTCTACTCTGCAGGAGCTTTAGGCATCAAAACCTCCAATTATGCAGCCTGTATGGGCAGATATCAATATACGCTCTGGGAGCAACTTTCTGAATTCCTCCCATCCTTACCTGAAGATATCATCCACTGGGCTAGAAGCATACAGAAAGAGGGAATGCTGCTGGCAAAGCAACAGCTAAATTCAGCTAAGCACACATTAGAAATATCAGCCAGGACCCTCACCTCAGCTATTACACTCCACTGCCATTCTTGTTTGCACTCTACTGCCCTCCACAATACACAAGGTCATACGTGGAGGACCTTCCCTTTGAAGGAGGAGGATTATTCAGCTCCACTATGGATGCTGTCCTTCAGGAACTTGATAAAAACATCAAGACCTTCCACAACTTGGAGGTATCCCCCTCAACCAGACCTTCAAAACCCAGATCATGAAACAAACCTTGGTTCAGATGACCTTTCAACAAACCATCTCCTGAACAACTGTGGCAACAGAGGTCACCTCACACTACATCTTGATCTTCCTATGGGGCTAAATTCTCCTCTACTGCACAGCCCAGGACCAAACCTACCAAGGGTCCAAAACAGGGCCTTTGATTCAACACTCCCTCTCTCCGAACCCACATGTCTCCACCCGTATCTGCCTGCTGGGAGACTGATAACTTCGGACAAGTGGGTGTTTTCCATAATCTCAGAGGGGTACAAAATAGAGTTCCTTCAAACACCAATGACCTCTATCTTTGTTCCTACCCCCCTATTGGCTATCCTACAGGAAGAGGTACAAACCCTATTCGACAAACAAGATATAGAACAGGTACCTTCCATCAACCAACCACATGGCTTCTACTTCCGTTATTTACGGTCCCAAAGAAAGGTGGAGGCCTCTGTCCTATTATGGACCTCAGGGCACTAAACAAGTTCATTGCCTACAAAAATCTTTGGATGACATTCCCAAACATCCTTCCCCTCCTATAGGAAGGGGCCTGAATGGCAACACTTGATCTGCAGGATGTTTATTTTTTCCTGACCATACAGGACAATCACAGGCAATTCCTCCGGTTTGCCATAAAGGAACAGCATTAACAATACAAGGCTCTTCCCTTCAGCATCTCAACAGTTCCACATGTGTTCACGAAGACCTCCAACTGGTCTTCGATATGTGGGGTCACCCAACAATAGATGTCCTTGTAACCAGACAAAATGCAAAGTGTCCCAGGTTTTGCTCCAGAGTGGGTTCAGACCCACTCTCCCTTGGGGATGGATTACTCTTCCCTTGGTTCCACCAGCATCTCTTCCTCTTCCCTCCCTCTGATCACCAGGGTGGTGAACAAAATCATGAGGGAGACTCTGAGCTGCATTCTAATAATATCATGTTGGCCTTGCCAACACTGGTTCTCAACTCTCTCCACCTCTCCAAGAGATCCTTCCACCACTTCCTAATAGTAATGGATCTCCTATCACATGGAGGCTTGGTATTGTACCACAGTGTCCCACACCTGTAGCTAATGGCATGGAGGATCCTTTGACGGATCTGCCGCAAAGGTTAGATCACATCATGCTGAACTGTAGAAGACCATCAACCTGCAAATCCTATGGGTGCAAATGGGAAAAGTTTCTACACTGCCTTGTCTCCACCAAGCTGCCCCCACCCCCTTCAAATCCCTTGGCTATCTTTGGTTTTCTGCTCTCCCTAGTAGATTTAGGCCTCAGCCACTCTTCACTTTGCATGTACCTGGCAGCGATTTCCACCCATGGACATTTGGTGTTTATGCACCCCCTCTCAAAGAAATTCCTCAAGGGGCTACTTTGTCTCTTCCCAACGGTGCATCATCCCACCTCAGCTTGGGATCTCCTGCTAGTCCTGAACAGACTCTCTGGCAGGCCATTTGAACCCATGGCCACCTGCAGTCTACAGCTTTTATCCTGAAAGACTGCCTTTCTAGTCGCCTTCACCTCCGCTAGAAGAGTGGGTGAACTTATTTGTGTTGCAATCCTCCTTACCTGACATACCATCAAGATGGTGTCTCTTTGGCTCCAGACATCACTTTCCTTCCCAAGGTAGTCTTGGAGTTTCATCACCAGGGTGGACATTGCTTTCTTGGTGTTCTTTTCTCTCCCTTGGAACAATTTGGAATGCCATCTTCACTCTCTTGATGTTAAGAGAACACTACATTTCTATCTGCGTAGAACTCGGGACTTCCGTAAGACTTCCCTATTTGTGTCTTATGTTCCTCACAAAGTTTATCCAGATGGATAGTAGAAACAATCAAGCTCTGCTATATGCTTGCCAAGAGGCTGCTTCCTGGACCTGTGCATGCTTACTCCATGTGAGGCTCTGGCCACTTCGACTGCTTTCCTTAAGGGCACATCTCTGTGTGATATCTGCAATGTAGCCACGTGGGCTGTGCCCCACACCTTCATGAAGCTCTGTGCCCTCGACGTTTGCCTTCATCAACAAACCTTGGTGGGATGTTCTGTGTTGCAGTCCATGTGTGCCAGAGTCCCTTCCAGCACCCTCCTCCAAGTAGGCCTGAGCATGTTATTCTCCCAATGGTGTGATGCACAGAAGATAGACAGGTTGCTTACCTGTAACTGGTGATCTTCAAGTGGTCATCTGTGCATTCACACCACCTGCTCTCCTTCCCCTCAGCTGGTGATCCTCTTCATTTCTTGAGGCTTCCTGCAGCGGTCAGAAGGAACTGGCAGGATCCTCATGTCCTTCCCTGTAGGCATGTGCAGTGGAGCCCCCTGCACATGACATGGGGTAAGGGTGTGAAAAATCCCTTTCAGCTTTCTATGTTACCAATCGGGATCAGCACAGGCGCACTATATCTCAATGGTGTGAATGCCCAGGTGACCACTCGAAGATCACCAGTTACAGGTAAGCAATGTTTCTTTACAATGAAATGGAAGATAACTCAGCGCAGGACATCCAATCAGTGGTAGCACAACACAAGATGACAAGAGGGATAATAACACCACTGGGAAGGAGCTGGAAGGCTCTATGAATTTGGCTATTGCATATAATCAGGGTTGCAGTCTTAACATGCCAATGAAATGGCACCCTTCTGTTTGGCTTATTACACTAGACACAAAACCTCACTGAACCCATGTGAATTTTATCAGTATTAGACAGCTACTATTTTTATTATTAACATTTTTACCCCGCCCTCCCCACGAGCGGGCTCAGAGCAGCTTACAAGAGGACACAAGCCCATACATAAAAACAGGATAAAACAGTAAAACCATTAAATAACAACAAAACAAGAATAAAGTGCTCCATACAAACAAGATGGTCTCCGAAGATGGTATCAGTCCTTTCATTTGGGTGATATTGTCCTGTCGATGGTCTAAGGCCAGTCCAGCGGTATCAGTGCCATACAAGATCGTGGCGGATCTTCCAGGGACCTCCCCAAACCCCGTAGTTATCTCCACCATTGATAGTAGTGGTAATGATAGTGGCAGCCCCTATATAAAAGCCTGGTGGAAGAGCTCCAGCTTGCAGGCCCTGCGGAACTGCATAAGGTCCCGCAGGGCCCTGATCTTCTCCGGGAGCTCATTCCACCAGGTGGGGGCCGCCACTGAGAAGGATCTGGCCCTAGTTGCAGCAAGCTTTGCCTCCCAGGGGCCTGGAATCACCAGGCGGTGTTGTGTCCCCGACTGAAGTGCTCTTGGGGGTATATGTGGGGAAAGGCGGTCCCTCAGGTAGGTTGGACCCTGGCCATGTAGGGCTTTAAAGGTAAGAACCAGCACTTTGAAGTGGATTCGGTACGCTATTGGCAGCCAGTGCAGCACTTTCAGCCCAGGCTGGATGTGCTCCCACTTGGGGACACCCATCAACAGCCTGGCCGCTGCTTTCTGCACTAGCTGCAGCTTCCGGATCTGCAACAAAGGCAGCCCCATGTAGAGAGCATTACAGTAATCCAGCCTTGAGGTGACTGTTGCGTCTATCAGTGTAGCCAGGTCACCATGGTCGAGGAAGGGAACCAACTGCCGAACCTGCCTAAGATGGTAAAATGCAGATCTGACAGTGGCTGCCACCTGGGCTTCCATTGTTAAGGAGGGATCCAGGAGCACTCCAAAACTCCTAACCTCTGACGCTGGCACCAACGGCACCCCATCGAAGGTCGGGAGAGGGATCCCCAACCCCGAACCATGCTGACTCAGGCACAGGACCTTTGTCTTCGCTGGGTTTAGTTTCAGCCGGCTCAGCCTGAGCCACCCAGCCACGGCCTGTAATCCCCGGTTCAGATCTTCTGGGTCGGAGCCCAACCGGCCACCCAACATCAGATAAAGCTTGGTGTCATCTGCATATTGATGACAACCCAGCCCATACCTCCTGGCAATCTGGGCGAGGGGGCGCATGTAGAAGTTAAACAACATCGGGGAAAGCACCCGCCCCCTGAGGCACACCACACTCAAGTGGATGCCTCCAGGACTGCTGTTCCCCTATCGCCACCCTCTGTCCCCGACTTTGGAGAAAAGAGGCAAGCCATTGAAGAGCGAGTCCCTGTATCTCCATGTCGGCGAGACGGTGGGTCAGCAACTGGTGGTCGACCATGTCAAATGCAGCCGACAGATCTACCAACAGCAGTGCCGCCACACCGCCTCAATCCAGATGCCTCCAGAGGTCGTCAGTAAGGGCAGCCAGCGCCATCTCCGTCCCATAGCCCAGGCGAAAGCTAGACTGGAGTGGATCAAGGATAGAAGCGTCATCCAGAAAGCTCTGAAGCTGTGTCGCCACTGCCCTCTCAATCAATTTGCCCAAATACTATTGCACGTTTTGGATATGATTTGTGGAACATTTGTTTTAAAAGGTTGGCTACCATTGCTCTAAGGACATTGTACATTTTATGATCTAAATTTGGTTGTAGCCCTCATTATCTCAACTAAGAGGAAGAGAAGAGATTGGATTTATACCCCGCCCTTCACTCGGAGTCTCAGAGCGGCTTACAAATTCCTTTCCCTTCCCCTCCTCACAACAGACACCCTGTCAGCCTGGTTCCTTTATTTTCTAGTTCTGCACCTCTGAAGTTGGACAGCTCTTTAATCACCACCTAAATATTTGTTCAGTTTTATTGTGAACTCTGGAGCTATGACTGTACCCAGTTTTATAGAATAATTTAACGTCTGATCTGATTATACAGATTCCTGTGTGTGCTGTATGCTTTATTTTAAACTATTGACTAAAGGTTTTTTTTATTGATAGCAACCAGAGCTCTCAAGCAAAAAGCTGAAAAATGAAGAAGAAGCCTTTGCTAACTATCGCCAAACACACACAGCAAATGAGCGTCGGCGTCGAAAGGAAATGAGGGGACTCTTTGAAAAACTGGAGACAACTTTGGGATTGCACATGGTCCCCAAAGTTTCCAAGTGCTTCATCCTCAAACAAGTAAGTATTTTATACCATAGTAGCACTTAACAGGAGATTGAAGCAGTAGAAAAGAGCAAAAGTCCAGTAGCACCTTAAAGACTAATAAAATTTGTGGCAGGGTATAAGCTTTTGTGAGTCACTGCTCACTTCTTCAGATACAGTTAGAATGGACATCCAGTGATTTCAGATGCCAAATGATGTTAGCAGGCAAATGACAATAGCAGGTGTGATTGGATTAGGCGTAATATGCAGAGAGGTAGTAGGCGTGGGAAAATCAGGATTGGTAATGAGACAGGAAACCTAGGTCATGATTCAGTCCAGGTGGATGCATTGTCTTGAGCTTTGTTATCAGTTGCAATTCAGTAACTCTTTCTAATCTCCCTTTGAAATTCCTTTGTAAAATAACTGCTACTCTTAGGTCAGCAACAGGATGTCCTGGAAGGTTAAAATGTTCTGGTTTTTATATGGTTTTTGAACGGCAGATGTTGTTTTAGAAGCATTCCCTCATTATCTGATAGAGAAGGGGGAATACTTCCTCTAAAATGGTAGTTTGCAACAGTGATTTTCATTAATTACTTGTAGTAAAAATAATTTTCAAGAAGTCTGCTGTATAAGAATTCTTAATTGATCTGACCAATAAAGTGATTAGCAGGGCAAAGTTAAGCAAATTATTATTATTTTTTTTTGTGGGGGGGAGGTTTTGCTGCCAGGTCACAACCAAGTTAAGGTGACCCTGTAAGGTTTTTCAAGGCAAGAGATGTTCAGAAATGGCTTGCCATTGTCTGCCTCTGTGTAGTGACCCTGGTATTCTTTGGTGGTCTCCCATCCAAATCCTGACCGAGGCTGATCCCGTTTAGCTTCCAGGATTTGACAAGATCAGGCAAGCCTGGACTACCCAGGTCAGGGCTCAGCAGAGTTACATCTTTCTAAGCCCATTGACTTCAAAGGACTTAAAAGGTATAACTTTGGATAGGATTGTACTGTAAATGTTAAACTCTAGTGTACTACATTTTGTAAATTAAAGTAGAGATGTACATAACAAAACTTGTGAAGAGCACTTGAGGTACTTAACCTGTTCCTTCCTCAAGTAGAAATTGGAAACTGAGAAAGTGCACCTGATCTAGTCTAGTCCTGTGGCAATACCAGTAAAACAACTGCAGGTTCATTTGTATATTCAGTGTTTTTCAGGGATTGGTTGTTTTTATTCTGGCAGCAGATTGATGCCCTAAAATACTCTAGAGGCCTATTTTCTGAAGAGCATTTCAGAAGAAGTTGTCTTTTATGTATCTTTTGCTGGAATCTAAAAGTGGCTCATTGGTTCTTTCAGGCTTTTGAAGAGATTCAGGGCCTTACAGATCAGGCGGATAAACTGACAGGGCAAAAGAACTTGTTGATTCGGAAGCAGGAAACCCTGATTCGTAAAGTGTCTTCACTCTCAGGTGAGATGGCATTCAGAGGACGGAGCAGTAAAACTGACAGCCCACAGAGCAAAAAAACACTAGCTTGTTTCCCAGCATTTGTGAATGTAGTAGAAGAAGAAGAAGAAGAAGAGATTGGATTTATTCCCTGCCCTTCACTACCCAAAGAAGTCTCAGAGTGGCTTACAATCCCTTTCCCTCCCCCCCCCCACAGCAGACACCCTGTGAGGTAGGTGGGGGTGAGTGAGCTCTCTAGAAAACTGCCCTTGAGAGAACAGCTCTGAGAGAGCCATGACTGACCCAAGGTCACACCAGCAGCTGCATGTGGAGGAGTGGGGAATCAAACTCGGTTCTCCCAGATTAGTGTCCGCACTTTTAGCAACTGCATCAAACTGTACAAAATGGGGTTTATGTAGAAATGTGGGGGGCTAATAAGAGGCTGAACCTTTTTGGATGCAGTTGAACTTGGACATTTAAGGAGGTGGGGAGAGGCTATGATTTTGTGCTATGAAATAATGCATTTTGGTGAACCTATAAACTGTTTTGGTTCCTCAAGGCTGCAGAAGCGTGCAAATTAAGAGGGGAAGTCATACTGTTATTTTTTTCCTGTAGGCAAAGCACAGGAGGTGGTCTTGAAGAAACTAGAATATATTTATGCCAAACAGAAAGCTGTAGAAGCACAAAAGAAGCAGCAACAGGAAGCAGAACCTGCAAAGACTGCTAAACCTGCAGAGATGGCTCAGTCTTCTGCAGAATCCAATCCCTCGTCTCTTTTTAGAGAGATGAAACAAGACACTGTGTCCAGCAAGCGTACAAAACCATTGATACTTGCTAGGAAAAAAAGTAATGCCCCAGGTAGGTTGAAGTAAGAGGACAGTAGTTGGTCATGGCACAAAGGGAAAACCAAGGATACTGGTTATTCTTGGAAACATTGTATCTATATGATTTTTTTATTTATTTGCATTATTTATAGTCCACCTCAAGGTGGATTGCACAGAGTACAACAGTACAATCAGCAGAATGGGACATCCAGTAAACAATGTAATAGGATTTGGATTGTAGAAATCTGGAGCCAACCATAAATCTGTAAACAGAACTGAAGCAAATGACATGTTAAATGATGCAGAAATTACATAGTAGGATCCTACTTACAGCAACGGGCAGAATGGACTATACACAGTAGTATAGATCACAATTCCTAACCCCTTTACTAAAGGCCCTGCTGAAGGCCCTGCTCAGATGAGCGAAGGTGTCATTGTAAAGCATAGAGGGAGAAGCGGTCTTGCAGATATGAGGGACCAATGCCATGAAGGGCTTTGTATATGATAGCTAATATCTTAAATTAAGCCCGCTAACTGATAGGCTGCTAATGGAGTGACTACAAAATGGAAGTAATAGAGCCATGGCGTTCTGTACCAATTGGAGTCTCCAGATTCATTTTGGAGCGGAAACCAACGTAAAACACATTACAGTAGTCTAATCTCATTGTTACTGTGGCGTGGATCCAGGTGGCCAGATTGTCTGTATAAAGGGTAAGAATGCTTTTTTTGCAGCTGCATTAACTTGCTTCTCCAGCAGCAGGGATGGATCCAGTATAATCCCAAGGCTCTTAACTGAGTCTGCAGGACTCAGCTGAACTTCATCAAAAGTGGGGAGCACAATGTCCTTCAAGATCTCTGCCATCTCAGCCTGAATTATCTGTCTTTCCAGGGTTTAATTTCAATTTGTTCACTTTTAGCCATTTAACCACAGCAGCTAGGTAGTAATTCAGCACCTCTACTTTGTCACAAGGGGATTTGGATAAAGATATATAGAGTTGGATATCATCAGCATATTGATGACAGCTGACTCCAAAATTATGAATGGTTTGTTTTAAGGGCTTTACATCAGCCCCGTAGCTAAGGAGTTTTTGGGGAGGGGGCCTGGGGGGCCACCAGCCAATCAAATCAAAGTTAATTAAATTAATGTTGATTTAATTGGTGGGACTAAGGCAGCCCCAGTTGCGACCGAGGGGGAAGGAGAGCGCCGCCGCCAACAGCAGGGACAGCCCTCGCACCACGGATGAGCCCTCAGGACTTGCGGGCACGCCTGGGCACTCTCTCCGCCTCCCTCAGCGACTGGCCACAAGCGAGCACACTCCCGAGCTTCCCCGCCTCCCTCTCTTCCTCCCTCTCGGGGTGGACATGGACAGACAAGGAGGCGGCTCCCCAGACGGTCGCCTCGCCCCCGCCCCGCTGGGTCCACTGTTGCTGACTCCACCTGCACTTTTACCTCCCCATTGAGAAAATGTGGAGGGAATGTTAGATGCAAAATCACCCTAGCATTGCTCCTCCTGCTACAGCCAGCGCAGGGCTCGCCAGCTGGCTGGCTGCTCCTCCGGCGCGCCTACAGGCTCCCCAGCTGCTCACCTCCTGCCTACCCGCTGTCCCCAGGTGCCCCAGGCTGCTGACCTGTGCCCAGGCTGGCTCCTTCCATTGCAAGCGAGTGACAGCGGAGAGGGGAGGGAAGAGAAGGGGGAGCAAGCTGGTCTCCTCCGGACCTGGGCAAGCAGGTGGGTGCAGCGGCTTCAGTGGCTGCCCCAGTCAATCTTTGAGCGGGGGCACTTGGAAGCCCCGGCTACATGGCACGCGTGGCAGCTGCAGGGCTCAGCCGGGGCCCCTCCTTGAAAAACTAAACACTTCATTGCTTGAAGAATCCGAGCATAGGAAAACATCACACAAGGTTCTACTGTAGCCTCACTCACGTGATATTTTTATGTTATGCCATGTCATCTTAATACTTCCCCTAGGATTTTCCATTTGGTGCCCTTCATTATGCTGTTAGACTCGTTTCATGAGAAAACAGTTTACCATTCTTGCATAGCAAGAGGTTGATCAGTGTGGTTATTGATGGTGAGATACAGTGCTACTACTGCTCTTCTCCATGCAAACTTCAACACTCATCTGTCTTGTCTTTTTTTAGGGGAGACATCTCCTCCTGTGACGCTAACAAATGCTAGCTTAGTAATGACTGCACAAGGTCAGGTCCTTACATTCAAGAGTCCCCTGATGCCAGGACAGATTGCTGCCTTGCCTTCCACACACTTGAAAGCTGAACTCAGATCAGAAGTTGACAGTAGCAGTGGGACAATGCAGCCAGGTGAGGCCACTTTGGATTTGGATTTGAGCCTGTTCATAAAATCAAAGTTTTGCTTCTCAATTAATCTATTTCATTTTTCCTTATATTGTCTCCTCTGACTTTCAAACAGTATATTTATGAAAAATATTTGATTATAAATAAAAATCTTAAACATGTTTTAAAATCTAGTCCTTAGACATGTAGGTAGTTGGTCTTTTTTGACTAACCCCCCCCCAATAGGTTAGAATACAAAATATTTGCGCTAGTAAGTATGGCAAATGTATTTGTTACAAGTATAAAAACAAGATGAATGTTTCATCTGTTGCCCTGTGATAAAATTTATTTATAGAGCTGTTCTGCTTAATTTTCTTTTCCTTGATACCATATCTAATATTACATTCACTGTTTCTGTGGATAAGGTATTGCTTCTGTGATGATTCAGTTGCCAGGATCAACAGTACCAGTGCAAGTGAAAGGCATGCTCCCTAACTCTGCAGTTCCTATTACTTTATCTGCTGTGGCCAGTAGCCCTGCATCTCCGGTTGTAGAAACAGATCCAGAACTCACTCTAGGTAAGCTTAAATTGCATACAATAAGAAGACTGGAAATAACTTTCTCAGTTTGCTTACTGTCCAGTATATAGTAACTGTTGCCCTTTCACTGCAGTGTTTTGTTGCCCGGTGCAGTGTACCACGTGACTGTTGTCAGCTCTTAATGCTTGAATTGCCTTGCAATTCATTCACTTATTTGTTTTTTTTAATTGAAAATATTTATATCCTTCAGTCTCATATTAGAAAGACCTTAAGGTGGTTACTTGTTTAGCAACCACATTGTTAGAGTAGTTCACAGTATTATGTGATGGTGAATAATGGCTTTTATTTGCATAACAACATTAAAAGGAGAACAATTTCCAGCTGCTCTTTCCAGTGGGTTCTAATAGATTTTGCTTTATTTTGGCTTGCAGAAAATGAAGACTCATTCTTGATGCCGAGGATAGTAAATGTGACATCACTAGCGACTGAAGAAGATAAAAAATTAAATCTGGATGTAAATGAGAATCCACATATAACCACAGATACAACCGGTTCCCAGGCATCTGAGCCTTCCTTGCCAGTAGCATCTCAGGAAACAATAAATATTCAGTGTGTAGAAAAGGCTGAAGCTTCTTGTGGAAACGAGGGAGAGACTACTGAAACAACAGAACCCCTCCTTAGGAAAAAAGAAATTGTTTTCCCACAAATAGTGAATGTCTCCAGTTTAAAAGAATCACCAGAATCCTTTGCAACAAAACTTTGCACCAAACAGTTAGCTCAAAGCCAGGCAAAAGAAAAACAGACTGACAAGGGAGGAGGCAGACAGCAGTCAAAGGATTCTTTATTCCAAGAGCTGCAGGTTAAAGAAGCCAAAGCCCTTGGGATAGAAGTGGAATTACAAAAAGTAGCCTCTGCAATACAGGAAGCAGCACCAGACTCCAGTGACTTAATGGACTTGGAGGACAATGATGACCCAGATGAAACACTCACTTCACTTCTGAATGAAATTGCATTTCTTAACCAACAGCTGAATGATGATGCTTCAGACCTATCAGAACTCCCCAACTCTCTGAGTTCTTGCTTTTCTCCAGGAGAAATGGAGAATCATAGGGAATCAGCTACTGCAGATGGATCCCCCTTTCAGTTTGGCCCGTTGGGTGGGAGCTTCAAGGACTTCTCTGTAGTTCGGGAGAGTAGCAATTCTATAACTCCTCTCCTCCTTCACTTAGATGATGATGAATTACCTAATGGTAACAGAAACTCAAGAGAGCTTTCATCTGAATCGGGTGCTTTGAAGATCATGTTAAACTCTGAAGCAAAACACCTAGATCCTAGCCTCTCAGCAGTACGTACTGGTGAAAGTGGAAAGCATATGGAACCTTTGCCAGCAAAGACCACACATGTGTCACCTCCAATTCTACAGATGAAAACCAACCTAGAAGCTGGCAATACTGATGCATCATGGAGACCCATGCCCAAATTGGCACCACTTGGGTTAAAAGCTGCAAACTTATCATTGGAGTCAGAAGGGCAGAATACCAAGGTGATGCCTGTATTGGCACCTGTTGCTCCAAAAACTTCATCTGTGGAGATAAAAACTGCACAGCCAGTGACTAGTCCAAGTAAGGACAATAAAACAATGCCCATACTAGCACCTGTGGTTACAAAATCAAATGAGTAATGCAACTTTACATTCAAAGAGTGTTCACAATTTGTTTACTTCTCAGAAACTTTCAAAGATAATTTGGGCATATAATATGCTTCTGATATCTGGCTTCCTAAGTTAGATCACTTAAATGTGTATGTAGTTTGTCAGGCTAGGTGTTTCAAACTTGGGAACCCAGATAATAAATTAGGAGTACAAGCCCTGCCAAATAAGTAAAATATGAAGCTGCCCAATTTTCTGGGTATTTTTTTAGAACTTTGTGAAATAGGGTGATGATTTAATGAAGAATATTAGATATTTTTAATCCACATTTTTCTAGTTAAACCATGTAGAGCTGCCCCCCCTCCCATCCCTAAACTGAACTATTTTCTTGTCAATTTCAGGGTTATTCTTAAAAGGCATGAAAGAAGACACAAGGTGTAGTTTTCAAGCAGTTACAGGGAAAGTCTTTTAAACACCTCTAAAATGCTTAGGGTTTGTTTAAAAAAAACACTTCAGGGCTGTATATGGATTGTATACAATTATTTTATCATGATGAATTGAGAAGTCATATTAGGAGAAGCAAACATTCATAAGGAAACTGAACGCAGTTGAACCACACATTTCCCCCCTCCTCTTAACTGAATAATTGGAAACTCTTCACTTTTAAGCCAGTGACTGTGAAGGGATTTCATGTTGTAAAATGATTTATATTTTTGTATACAGCTTGTTTTTGTATATATGTATGTAAAATAATGAATTTTTCTATCTAGGAACATTGTAGATGGTGGTTTCCTATGATTACTGTAAACTACAGTTTTTGAAAACTTGTAAAGCATCTGGGTGCTCCAAGTAAATCACTGTTGTGGAAATTTTATGAAATCTTAAAGTTGCCGCATTTTTTCTTAAGGAATGCAAATCACTGTTCTTGCTTATCCAAGCAGCAAGTGTGAGTTTTCCCATTCACTGCTCTGGTTTGCTCATGTAGAAGGGTTCATCCCCCATCACTGGAGTTGATCTAGCTTGTGAGAAGCAGTCTTCTGCATGAGTGTGGAAAGTAGATCAGTTGTAGTTGCTTGTTTTAGTGAAGCATCATGCAGTATCCATTAAGCTCCTGCTTCTTTCTACTCATATGTAGGTTGCTGTATACAGTGGATAGACACACTTTAAACTTCCTTTGTAGTTTTCCAATGTGAAGGAACAATTTAAAGAGAATTTGTCATCACCTGAAAAACTGTTTTGAAATAGTAGGATAAAGAAAATTGTTTGGTAGCTTCTGTGGTCTTCCACTGTTGGATACACTTTTGTCCTGTATTTAATCTCTTTTTTTCATACACTCTCCTATGCTTGATGGTAATCATGCAGTGCCTTAGGATTTAGAAAGAAACCAAGGATCTACATGCTTGGTTAAAATCTAATCCAGTGCATCTATTTCAGTGATCAAATTCAGACACAGGAGCATCAGCTGCAGTTACTTTTTAAATATATAAGACAAATGATACTGTGTATGCTGCAGATGGTTTGGTTTGCTAATTTTCTTCTATGTGCAGTGGCACCAATACTATACTAGAAGCTTCACAATGATGCCACACTGCAATAGGTTTGCTCTTTTTCTGCATCTGCCCTCCTTGGTTATTTTACTTGCTTCATTCTGTTTGTCTTCAAAAACTACATAGTCACCACCTAGATGACGATTCCATCTGAGAAAGACATCTTACCTTTCGAGAAAGCTCTTGGCTGATTTAACATTGGACAGTGAAGAATTAGAGGAAATTTTCTGTTTAAGTAATCAAGTCTAGTTTGCAAGGCTCTTCAAAATACTGAACCCTTCCTTCTAATTACTGTATTCTATGGTCAGGTTTCATCCTGCATTTGAATGTTCACTCCCTGAGTTTTTAACAAATGAATAAAAGTGCATCCCAAGATGCACAGTCACAATGTTCTGTATTTCGGAAATTATGTATATTCACAAATAAGACACTGTTAACTTCAGAAATGGCAATTTGTAATCAAGAGATCAATTGAACCCCTTACAAAGAGCACATTTTCATTTAATCAAGATTCCTGGATTTTTAATGTATCTGTAAATAGGATGAAATGTTTTTAAGAATATAATGAAATGTCAGTTTTGATTTTACTATATATTCTTTCCCTCATTTTCTGTATCTTCTGAAAAGCTAATATTTTTATAGACATCTAACCGCAAAGTCTATTTCAGTAATATGGGATGGAGAACCTGTATAATGACAATAAATTGTCTTCAACTAGAAGATGACTCTGAAACGTTATTTCTGTGTGAGAGAAAGTCATGTGGAACAAACCAACTTTAATACTCCCAAGTAGAATCTCACCCTTTCTGTGTATATTCCATCCTCTATATAACTGGAGTGAGAAAATATTACGCCAAGATTGGGCAGAAGGAATAACAAGTCCTGAAGAACTTGGGCAGGCTATGATTGACAGTCCCCATTTTGACTGGATCTTTTTTCTAATACCAACTATTTTGTTTGATTTGGACTATATATGCCATTTCTTATTTATCAAGAACTCAGGTGTTTTATATAGAAAAGATGGCTGAAAACAATACTTACCTATAAATGTTATAAGAGCAATTATTGGAGGTTCATAAAGTATTGCTAAGTAGAAGTGCCTTATTTTGCATTTAAGTGACTTCATTATAAGATCTCTCCACTTACCATACTGCTTGAAAGGTGTGCACACTGGTGTCAAGAGTTTGGATCCAGTAGATACATCCTCAGAGGCTGCCAGAGCAAACCTTTCCCGTGCAGCCCATTGTTTGTGTCAAAAATCTTTTAATGGTCTGGAAAGGCTTGCCAAACATATACCACAGTACGGAATGCTGCAGTAACAAAAGGGGATTGGGTAGAATTGCCTCTTTGTCCCACTTCTGCTGGTGGCTTGTGTCAGTAGAGCCAGGGGTGTGCAATTTTTTTCAACTGGTATTTTTTTTTGGGGGGGGGGTCTATTGGACCCCAATGGTATTTCCAAAAAATCCCAGATCCCAATACTGATGTGGTATTCAGATCTGGGATTTTTTGGAAAACCCGAATTTGTTCAGGTCCAATTAAATTGAGAAGAAAAATACTGGTTAACATGGCTTCTCCAGGGCAGTTTAAACAGGCCTGTATAGGAACAAAGCACAAAAAACCACTGGCTGAAGCTATATATATAAAAATATTGAATGACCTTCAGTAATATAACTATATAAGGCCAAGGTGTTTTTGCAAGAAACAACAAATATACAGAAAGAAGAATAAAGTCCCAAAAATGTCAATGTGTCTCACTCCAGTTGTATTGTGATATCATTGTTATGCCGATAAAGGTTTTCTGTTCTGTCTGTCTGATATCATAGTCCAGCTTGACGTGCATTCATCATAGAGTGGATTTATATAGTTCCTGGATAATCCAAACATTCTAGAATTCCATAAGCCATAGAGACGCGTTGTCCGAATGCAAGCTGCCGTGTTTCGAATAATTATTTTTCAAAACCAATAGGCTATAGTGGGACCCAATCTCAGTAGAGGCACATACAAAAGCCAGTATATTCAATCAGAAAGGACCCATGTCTTTGTAACAATATGCTTTAAGCTCTAAGATGCCTCTGAATCTAGTATCTGTTGCAGTTTATAGATTCAGAGGCATTTTAGAGCTTAAAGCATATTGTTACAAAGATCTGCCCAATAAGAAGTGTCTAAATTTAGGGAAGGGCTTGTCCCAGATAACAACCACATAGCAACATAAAGAACAATCTGCTTACCTGATAAATAAGAAATAAGTTCATACTACTTGGTGTTAATCACTTCTGATGAAGTCTTCTCTCGAAACGAAGTTGAAGCCGGACTTTTCGTAAATCTTTGGAAATTTTTGGACTTGAATCTTTGTATTGTACTATTTTGGACTTCATATTTGATACTGTAATCTTTGGACTTAAATTTTTGAATTGTACCATTTTGGATTTTGCATATTAAGTGTTATTTGATTTATTTTCTCAATATAGTTCTCTGCATTTGATAGCGACTTCCCCAGTTTGTGTTTATTGTTTGATATATACTGGGAGGTCTTTATGGTGATTGTTGTCTATAATAACACATGGCAGGCCTTCCATGCATGGTGCGGGGAATGAGGTATCGACCCCATGGAGGCTCCCACAGGGGAGATCCTTGCCCTTTTACAAGAGGGTCTGGACAAGGCATTTAGCACTAGTACCCTATGTAGACAAGTGGCGGCCATATCAGCCATTAGGGGGGCTAGGAAAGGTCAGTCCTTGGCTAGTCATC